>NC_136629.1:4673626-4766126 GCF_933228915.1 Telmatherina bonti
AAATAGTGGATGTACAGGATCGTATGAAATGGTGAGTTTCCACCGCTATGATACACGTCTTGTCAATCATGGTGTTAGGTATCATGTGACACCGTCCCTCACCTGGTGGCTTGGTGCCCAGGCCGCTGGTCAGGACGTAATGTTGATGATCTAAAGTCTGAACATAGTGTTTTTTTTACTAACTGGATCCATTTTCTGCAATGGATGGATCCACTTTGCTTTTCATCCATTGATTTTCTGGCTGAACAATCTGGTCTGCTTGTCAGTCTGCCTCCCTGACCCATGCCTAACTTGGGCATGCTTCTTGCCGACAGCAGTTACCATCAATCCACATCATCCATTCCACCTCTTCTACTCCTCTGTTGAGCACCGTTTCAGACTCCCTGGTGAATCTATGGCAAGATGGCGGCTACAGAGACCAAAGAGGTTCTGAAATGCGTTTTTTCCATTGATAAAGGTTTTTTAATATGTGACAAACATGGTATTGTCTAGTTTAACAATAAAAATTGCCGGTACTTTGTTGAGGCTTCAGTAACGTTAACAGGCTGAACACAAGCGGGGCTCAAAGCAGCCCTTAGCTACAGGGATAACATTATCACAAACTCCAGCAACCTCGCTGCTGCTCCCATTGAGGGCATCATAGGATGCAGCTTGCGGGATGTCTTGCACATGTAACCATGTTACCCTGTTACTTTAATGAAGCAGTGTATTTGTGACTTGTGTGATCAGTCGAAGCATGAATCTGAAGTTGTGAATGAATTGCAAGCATCCATGTTACACTAAGAGTCAATAGCTACGCAGGACAGATGGACACAGCTGTAGATCACATGATGTGTTTCCGGCAACAGAATCTGCCTGAGGAAAAGTCAGCAGTGACTACTGATGTGATCGTTGAAGGGGTATCCCAACTCGTGGGGCTGACGTTCAGCCGAACCCCTTGTAGCTGTTTTACGGGGCAAGTGGCGAGGGGTACGGGTAAAACAGAGAACTGGAACTGATGCAAGTCTTGAGGATAACGGCCATGTATTTCTGGCCAAGCGAAGAGTCATGATGCTTCAGAGACGCTAACGGATGCTTCAGAACTGGTGCATGGTGGGCCTGCTGGGAACAGGGTTGCCATGATCGGCTATGAAGTCACAGAACAGCTGCTCCGCTTGCCTTTCATGATGCTTCTGGGATTTTATCATATCTAAAGCAAGACTGAAGGGATGTTTGGAAAGTTGGGGTCATGCTGCTGGAGAAAGCTAAATACTTTTAGTACCGAAAGATTTTATTCCTGTAAAAGACTGGTAGCGATGACTTTTTTATTCTCATACGTTTAATCTAAAGCTCTTTGTGTTGCAACTTGTTGCATGAAAAGTGCTTTATAGTAAGCTTTGGATGAACCTCTGAGTTCAGACGTTCCGCCTGCAGGCAGCTGTCAGGCGTGAGATTACAGCATCTCTGATAGAAGCAGTCAGAAGATGGAGGAAACAAACGGTTCTGTCGGACTCTTCAGAACCCTGGACATCAGAAATCAGAGCTTTACCTTGATATGTTTGACTCCGCAGCTCACCAGACGGTTCTGCTGAAACGGATCCCAGCAGATGTCGAAGATCTGGAAATCAGAGTGGAAGTTAGTGCACATGTGCAGTTTTTATAAAATGCATGCAGAAGCGGCACACACACACACACACACACACACACACACGCTTACCCTGTCAGAGTGTCCGGTGGCCGTGGCCAGGATCTTTCCTCTCTTCCACTCCCAGATGCAGACTGTGTTCTTTGCATCCAGTCCGACTGAAGCTAACCGCTACAGAGATGATACAGAGGTAGACGCATCAGACGACAGATAAAACATCCAAATTATAAGCAGTGCCACAGATTTGGAGGGAAAACGATGCTGATTTGCTGCAGACGTTTCAGGAACATCAACAAACATTACAGAAATCTAAGTTAGCATGCTTGTAGAAACCAATCAGCATGTTTGTGTCGTTTGCAGATGAGGAGGAAGCCGTGACTCTTTAAGCTGAAAAATATTCTTTTAGTTCAGAAACATGGAAGAACTAAAAGAAATAAAGAGAAAAGTAGTTCACATAGAGCCTAAATGATGACGAGTTGGTTCAAACAGCCGAAATCCACAAACAGATCTAATTTATAAAGTGCAGTTTTTGTGCTGGAAGGTTTTTAAATATCAACGTGTAATGAAATGAAGTGAACAAGAGATCTGAACCTCTGAGAGAAAAGACTTCTGTCAGAGGATGAAAAGAGAAGTCTGAGAGTGAAACGTGGTGCTAAAGGTTTCTGTTTGAAGTTTCGTCAGTTTAACGCCGACAGCAGCGACGTCGTCGTGTCTGAGCCGCTGTTTCCACCGCACCAGGAGGAGGAAGAGCTATCTGCATCTGAAAGGTTAGAAATGTCAAAAGATTTGATCGTAAATGCTAAAGATGCAGAAATGTTTTGTGTGTGTGTGTGTGTGTGTGAGGATTTGAACGACGGGTTTTGAGTCTCTTCTGCTCTTTACTTGGTTTCCTTGAGGAAAACTACACCACCTCTGACTGCAGACGGTGCCTTTGCTCCTGTCTCATCAAACAGAAAACGTCCTGAATGTGAATTTTCTCTGAGCTGCTGCAGCCAATTCAAATACTTTTCACTCGAGTTCGACTCAAACATAAATCACCTGCACCCAGAGCCTGCACATGAGTTATTATTCAGCTGCATTTATTATTATTTGATTGATTCTGTTTGCTATGATTTAACTCAAGTTGTCCAGTCATGAGCAGGAAAGTGCGAGCCAGAAGAAAATACTGATGACACAGCAGTTGCCTCACAACTCAGCAGGATTTGGTTGCATTTCATCAGAAGATGAGAACTCTTCAGGAACAGCATGGAGATTGATTTTCATCCTGTTTAACTGAGTCAAGCTGCGGTGACTGACATGCTGCAGAGAACCAGAGGGATAATTTCACAACCTGATGAGTATGATCTGAACATTTTGGCCTCAACCCATCAGATATGAGGATGCCAGCTTGTTTGGAAACGTTTGCAGCACCGAACTGAATCACAGTTTAGTCACTGAGATGAAAGGATGCATCCAGAGGCAGGAAGAACGTCAGACGACTCAAATCTGCAGTGGACACTCACTGTCCACCTGTTCAGCTGCTCTTTACACAAATATGTAATCAGCCAGTCACATGACGGCTTTTAGTCACGTAGACATGATGAAGACGACTTGCTGATATTCCAACTGAGTATCAGAATGAGGAAGAAATGGGATTGAAGTGACTTTGAACCTTCTCATTTAGTGTAGCATCTTCTGATGGAAACTTCCAGCAGGATGATGCACCATGTCACAAAGCTCACATCATCTCCACCATGACGATGAGTTCACTGTCCTCCAACGGCTCCACAGTCACCAGATCTACATCCAGCAGAGCAGCTTTGTGGTGGAACGGGAGATTCTCATCATGATGAGGTGGAACGGGAGATTCTCATGGTGATGTGGTGGAACAGGAGATTCTCATGGTGATGTGGTGGAACAGGAGATTCTCATGGTGATGAGGTGGAACGGGAGATTCTCATGATGATGAGGTGGAACGGGAGATTCTCATCATGATGAGGTGGAACGGGAGATTCTCATGGTGATGTGGTGGAACAGGAGATTCTCATGGTGATGTGGTGGAACAGGAGATTCTCATGGTGATGTGGTGGAACAGGAGATTCTCATGGTGATGAGGTGGAACGGGAGATTCTCATGGTGATGTGGTGGAACAGGAGATTCTCATGGTGATGAGGTGGAACGGGAGATTCTCATGATGATGAGGTGGAACGGGAGATTCTCATCATGATGTGGTGGAACGGGAGATTCTCATGGTGATGAGGTGGAACGGGAGATTCTCATCATGATGTGGTGGAACGGGAGATTCTCATGGTGATGTGGTGGAACGGGAGATTCTCATGGTGATGTGGTGGAACAGGAGATTCTCATGGTGATGAGGTGGAACGGGAGATTCTCATGATGATGAGGTGGAACGGGAGATTCTCATGGTGATGTGGTGGAACAGGAGATTCTCATGGTGATGAGGTGGAACGGGAGATTCTCATGGTGATGAGGAGGAACGGGAGATTCTCATGGTGATGAGGTGGAACAGGAGATTCTCATGGTGATGAGGTGGAACGGGAGATTCTCATGATGATGAGGTGGAACGGGAGATTCTCATCATGATGAGGTGGAACGGGAGATTGTCATGGTGATGAGGTGGAACAGGAGATTCTCATGGTGATGTGGTGGAACGGGAGATTCTCATGGTGATGAGGTGGAACAGGAGATTCTCATGGTGATGAGGTGGAACGGGAGATTCTCATGGTGATGAGGTGGAACGGGAGATTCTCATCATGATGAGGTGGAACGGGAGATTCTCATGGTGATGAGGTGGAACGGGAGATTCTCATCATGATGAGGTGGAACGGGAGATTCTCATCATGATGAGGTGGAACGGGAGATTCTCATGGTGATGTGGTGGAACGGGAGATTCTCATCATGATGAGGTGGAACGGGAGATTCTCATGGTGATGTGGTGGAACGGGAGATTCTCATGGTGATGTGGTGGAACAGGAGATTCTCATGGTGATGAGGTGGAACGGGAGATTCTCATGGTGATGAGGTGGAACGGGAGATTCTCATGGTGATGTGGTGGAACAGGAGATTCTCATGGTGATGAGGAGGAACGGGAGATTCTCATGGTGATGAGGAGGAACGGGAGATTCTCATGGTGATGAGGTGGAACAGGAGATTCTCATGGTGATGAGGTGGAACGGGAGATTCTCATGATGATGAGGTGGAACGGGAGATTCTCATCATGATGAGGTGGAACGGGAGATTGTCATGGTGATGAGGTGGAACAGGAGATTCTCATGGTGATGTGGTGGAACGGGAGATTCTCATGGTGATGAGGTGGAACAGGAGATTCTCATGGTGATGAGGTGGAACGGGAGATTCTCATGGTGATGAGGTGGAACGGGAGATTCTCATCATGATGAGGTGGAACGGGAGATTCTCATGGTGATGAGGTGGAACGGGAGATTCTCATCATGATGAGGTGGAACGGGAGATTCTCATCATGATGAGGTGGAACGGGAGATTCTCATGGTGATGTGGTGGAACGGGAGATTCTCATCATGATGAGGTGGAACGGGAGATTCTCATGGTGATGTGGTGGAACGGGAGATTCTCATGGTGATGAGGTGGAACGGGAGATTCTCATGGTGACGTGGTGGAACGGGAGATTCTCATCATGATGAGGTGGAACAGGAGATTCTCATCATGATGTGGTGGAACGAGAGATTCTCATGGTGATGTGGTGGAACGGGAGATTCTCATCATGATGAGGTGGAACGGGAGATTCTCATGGTGATGTGGTGGAACGGGAGATTCTCATGGTGACGAGGAGGAACGGGAGATTCTCATGGTGATGTGGTGGAACGGGAGATTCTCATCATGATGAGGTGGAACGGGAGATTCTCATGGTGATGTGGTGGAACGGGAGATTCTCATGGTGATGAGGTGAAACGGGAGATTCTCATGGTGATGAGGTGGAACGGGAGATTCTCATGGTGATGTGGTGGAACGGGAGATTCTCATCATGATGAGGTGGAACGGGAGATTCTCATGGTGATGAGGTGGAACGGGAGATTCTCATGGTGATGAGGTGGAACGGGAGATTCTCATCATGATGAGGTGGAACGGGAGATTCTCATGGTGATGAGGTGGAACGGGAGATTCTCATCGTGATGAGGTGGAACGGGAGATTCTCATGGTGATGAGGTGGAACGGGAGATTCTCATGATGATGAGGTGGAACGGGAGATTCTCATGGTGATGTGGTGGAACGGGAGATTCTCATCATGATGAGGTGGAACGGGAGATTCTCATCATGATGAGGTGGAACGGGAGATTCTCATGGTGATGAGGTGGAACGGGAGATTCTCATGGTGATGAGGTGGAACGGGAGATTCTCATGGTGACGTGGTGGAACGGGAGATTCTCATCATGATGAGGTGGAACGGGAGATTCTCATCATGATGAGGTGGAACGGGAGATTCTCATGGTGATGTGGTGGAACGGGAGATTCTCATGGTGATGTGGTGGAACGGGAGATTCTCATGGTGATGTGGTGGAACGGGAGATTCTCATGGTGATGAGGTGGAACGGGAGATTCTCATGGTGATGTGGTGGAACGGGAGATTCTCATGGTGATGAGGTGGAACGGGAGATTCTCATGGTGATGTGGTGGAACGAGAGATTCTCATGGTGATGTGGTGGAACGGGAGATTCTCATCATGATGAGGTGGAACGGGAGATTCTCATGGTGATGTGGTGGAACGGGAGATTCTCATGGTGACGAGGTGGAACGGGAGATTCTCATGGTGACGTGGTGGAACGGGAGATTCTCATCATGATGAGGTGGAACGGGAGATTCTCATGGTGATGTGGTGGAACGGGAGATTCTCATGGTGATGAGGTGAAACGGGAGATTCTCATGGTGATGAGGTGGAACGGGAGATTCTCATGGTGATGTGGTGGAACGGGAGATTCTCATCATGATGAGGTGGAACGGGAGATTCTCATCATGATGAGGTGGAACGGGAAATTCTCATCATGATGAGGTGGAACGGGAGATTCTCATGGTGATGAGGTGGAACGGGAGATTCTCATGGTGATGTGGTGGAACGGGAGATTCTCATCATGATGAGGTGGAACGGGAGATTCTCATGGTGATGTGGTGGAACGGGAGATTCTCATCATGATGAGGTGGAACGGGAGATTCTCATCATGATGAGGTGGAACGGGAGATTCTCATGGTGATGAGGTGGAACGGGAGATTCTCATGGTGATGAGGTGGAACGGGAGATTCTCATAGTGATGTGGTGGAACGGGAGATTCTCATCATGATGAGGTGGAACGGGAGATTCTCATCATGATGAGGTGGAACGGGAAATTCTCATCATGATGAGGTGGAACGGGAGATTCTCATGGTGATGAGGTGGAACGGGAGATTCTCATGGTGATGTGGTGGAACGGGAGATTCTCATCATGATGAGGTGGAACGGGAGATTCTCATGGTGATGTGGTGGAACGGGAGATTCTCATGGTGACGAGGTGGAATGGGAGATTCTCATGGTGATGAGGTGGAACGGGAGATTCTCATGGTGATGTGGTGGAACGGGAGATTCTCATGGTGATGAGGTGGAACGGGAGATTCTCATGGTGATGTGGTGGAACGGGAGATTCTCATGGTGATGAGGTGGAACGGGAGATTCTCATGGTGATGTGGTGGAACGGGAGATTCTCATCATGATGAGGTGGAACGGGAAATTCTCATGGTGATGAGGTGGAACGGGAGATTCTCATGGTGATGTGGTGGAACGGGAGATTCTCATGGTGATGAGGTGGAACGGGAGATTCTCATCATGATGAGGTGGAATGGGAGATTCTCATGGTGATGAGGTGGAACGGGAGATTCTCATGGTGATGTGGTGGAACGGGAGATTCTCATGGTGATGAGGTGGAACGGGAGATTCTCATGGTGATGTGGTGGAACGGGAGATTCTCATCATGATGAGGTGGAACGGGAGATTCTCATCATGATGAGGTGGAACGGGAAATTCTCATGGTGATGAGGTGGAACGGGAGATTCTCATGGTGATGTGGTGGAACGGGAGATTCTCATCATGATGAGGTGGAACGGGAGATTCTCATCATGATGAGGTGGAACGGGAGATTCTCATGGTGATGTGGTGGAACGAGAGATTCTCATGGTGATGTGGTGGAACGGGAGATTCTCATCATGATGAGGTGGAACGGGAGATTCTCATGGTGATGTGGTGGAACGGGAGATTCTCATGGTGACGAGGTGGAACGGGAGATTCTCATGGTGACGTGGTGGAACGGGAGATTCTCATCATGATGAGGTGGAACGGGAGATTCTCATGGTGATGTGGTGGAACGGGAGATTCTCATGGTGATGAGGTGAAACGGGAGATTCTCATGGTGATGAGGTGGAACGGGAGATTCTCATGGTGATGTGGTGGAACGGGAGATTCTCATCATGATGAGGTGGAACGGGAGATTCTCATCATGATGAGGTGGAACGGGAAATTCTCATCATGATGAGGTGGAACGGGAGATTCTCATGGTGATGAGGTGGAACGGGAGATTCTCATGGTGATGTGGTGGAACGGGAGATTCTCATCATGATGAGGTGGAACGGGAGATTCTCATGGTGATGTGGTGGAACGGGAGATTCTCATCATGATGAGGTGGAACGGGAGATTCTCATCATGATGAGGTGGAACGGGAGATTCTCATGGTGATGAGGTGGAACGGGAGATTCTCATGGTGATGAGGTGGAACGGGAGATTCTCATAGTGATGTGGTGGAACGGGAGATTCTCATCATGATGAGGTGGAACGGGAGATTCTCATCATGATGAGGTGGAACGGGAAATTCTCATCATGATGAGGTGGAACGGGAGATTCTCATGGTGATGAGGTGGAACGGGAGATTCTCATGGTGATGTGGTGGAACGGGAGATTCTCATCATGATGAGGTGGAACGGGAGATTCTCATGGTGATGTGGTGGAACGGGAGATTCTCATGGTGACGAGGTGGAATGGGAGATTCTCATGGTGATGAGGTGGAACGGGAGATTCTCATGGTGATGTGGTGGAACGGGAGATTCTCATGGTGATGAGGTGGAACGGGAGATTCTCATGGTGATGTGGTGGAACGGGAGATTCTCATGGTGATGAGGTGGAACGGGAGATTCTCATCATGATGAGGTGGAATGGGAGATTCTCATGGTGATGAGGTGGAACGGGAGATTCTCATGGTGATGTGGTGGAACGGGAGATTCTCATGGTGATGAGGTGGAACGGGAGATTCTCATGGTGATGTGGTGGAACGGGAGATTCTCATCATGATGAGGTGGAACGGGAGATTCTCATCATGATGAGGTGGAACGGGAAATTCTCATGGTGATGAGGTGGAACGGGAGATTCTCATGGTGATGTGGTGGAACGGGAGATTCTCATCATGATGAGGTGGAACGGGAGATTCTCATCATGATGAGGTGGAACGGGAGATTCTCATGGTGATGAGGTGGAACGGGAGATTCTCATGGTGATGAGGTGGAACGGGAGATTCTCATGGTGATGAGGTGGAACGGGAGATTCTCATGGTGATGAGGTGGAACGGGAGATTCTCATGGTGATGTGGTGGAACGGGAGATTCTCATCATGATGAGGTGGAACGGGAGATTCTCATGGTGATGAGGTGGAACGGGAGATTCTCATCATGATGAGGTGGAACGGGAGATTCTCATCATGATGAGGTGGAACGGGAGATTCTCATGGTGATGAGGTGGAACGGGAGATTCTCATGGTGATGAGGTGGAACGGGAGATTCTCATGGTGATGAGGTGGAACGGGAGATTCTCATGGTGATGAGGTGGAACGGGAGATTCTCATGGTGATGAGGTGGAACGGGAGATTCTCATGGTGATGAGGTGGAACGGGAGATTCTCATGGTGATGAGGTGGAACGGGAGATTCTCATGGTGATGAGGTGGAACGGGAGATTCTCATGGTGATGATGTGGAACGGGAGATTCTCATGGGTCACAACAAAGTTTGTCCAGATGTTGGAGAAATGTTTTATTTATTAAGACGTGCAGCAGCAGGGAAACATCCGAGACCTGCAGGACTGGCCCAGAAGATCTCCAGTGTCTGGTCACTGCTTTAAAACCCAGATTCATATTAAATTTATACATTTAGAACATTTTGTGTTCCTTAAATGTATGTTTTTTTCTCATCTTTAACTTTCTATAATGTTTTTGCAGTATTTATTTAGCTGCTTGTACAGTTTATCGGTTCATTGGGATAAATAAAGTCACATCTAATTACATAAATACAGAAAGACTGGAGAATACAGAGCTCTATTGTTGCAGTGTTAGCGGAGAGGTGAACGGAAATGATGGATAATAAACATTTTAATCATCATCATCAGTTTGCTTCGTCCTTCTCCGTCACTTTTCTCTTCACCTTCATGATGATGGATGAGCGTCCTTTAATAATAAAAGTTGTGATGCAGACAATCGATCACACACACGCTGTGAAGCTGAGACTCCAGACATTTAAATGAAGGAAAAATAAATGAAAATTAAATGAAGTGAAAAAATGTTTTGGCTTTTTTGGCTTTTTCACTGATAACTGGAAAAAGACACTTTAATGTGTGTGTGTGTGTGTGTGTGTGTGTGTGTGTGTGTGTGTGTGTGTGTGTGTGTGTGTGTGTTACCTGTCCATCAGCGTTAAACGCGAGGCAGGCGATGCCGTGTGTGTGTCCGTCACGCAGCAGTGAGATAGTCTGAACCGTGAAGGAGTCCCACACACACACGTACGGATCTTTCCCCACCTGACCCGTCGCCACCAACGAGCGCTCCGGATGCAACGCCAGGCTGAGGGACACGAGGATTAATAACAATCTGATACGTATCAATACTGCTGATCAGCAGCAAGTAAAAGCTGGATGACCGCAAATGTAAACAAACTTCGTATGTGAACATGTCTTCCTCCCAGTAGACGATAAACAACCCGTCACACGAAAATCTGATGCAGCAACACGTCTGTAAACATCTGGAACAGCAGCAAGAAGAGCTGGAAGGTTCCATCTGCAGGGTTAGGTTCGCTACCAGGTCACTAACATACTGGTTTAACTGGGGACAGGTCACTAACATACTGGTTTAACTGGGGACAGGTCACTAACATACTGGTTTAACTGGGGACAGGTCACTAACATACTGGTTTAACTGGGGACAGGTCACTAACATACTGGTTTAACTGGGGACAGGACCACATGGACCCTGTTCAAGAGTGATGGAGCAAGAGAAGCAGATGAAGTGAAACTGCTCCTCAATGGATCTGTCTGTCACTCCGCTGCACCTCTCAGACCACTTCCTGGTCAAATTCTCAGCCCTTCTCTCTCACGACACCCAAGATGTTCCGAGGACGGTTTCCTACCGCAGAAACCTGAGATTTCTAAGCCCTGCACAACTGTCTGATGAGGTTAACTCTACCCTCCCCTCCGAGTCAGACTTCTCCTTACTGTCTGTTAATGAGGCTCCAGAAACACTCTGCTCCTCTCTGGCCTCCTCTGCTGTCCAAACCAGCCAGACAGAACCCACCCAGTCCATGGCTCACTGAGATAGACTTCTCTGCCAAGATAGACTTCTATCAGAACCAGATCTGCAATGCTCCTAACGCACAACAGCTATTCATGGCATTCAACTCTCCACCTCCTGCTCAGCCACCATCCATGCTGACTGCAGAAATGTTTGCATCCTTTTTTACCGAAAAGGTTGCTACCATCAGTAATCAGTTCTCTGAGCCTGACCAGCTCAGTCCAATCCAGCTAGTGGTGCTTCATTTTGCTCCTTCTGCACTCTGAATGAGAATGAAGTCCTAAAGCTTCTACAAAACTCGAAACCCACTACCTGTGCACTTGATCCAGTCCCTTCCGACATCCTGCAGAGCATTTCTCCTACGATCAAAGCTGCAGTAACTCATATTATCAATTCCTCTCTTAAATCTGGGGTCTTTCCCTCTGTCTTCCAGCAAGCTCGGGTCATCCCGCTGCTGAAGAAACCCACACTCGACCCAGTCCAGGTTGGAAACTACCGGCCGGTCTCGCTGGTGCCGTTCTTATCTAAACTACCAGAGTGTGCAGTCTTCAGCCAAATCTTGCAATTCCTCCATGATGAAAACCTGTTAGATCCATATCAGTCTGGCTTTAGGCAAGGCCATTCCACTGAAACTGCTCTCCTGTCTGTTACTGATTCCCTCCGGCTTGCCAGATCCACTGGTCAGTCCTCAGTCCTGGTCCAGATCCACTGGTCAGTCCTCAGTCCTGGTACTGCTGGACCTGTCTGCTGCTTTTGACACAGTGAACCGTCAGATTCTCCTCTCCACACTCTCTGAGCTCTCTGGATCTGTCCTCTCCTGGTTCTCGTCCTACCTCTCAGGAAGATCCTTCCTGATCAGGAGTACCCTGGCGAGGAGAAGTGTCCAGCTCACATGAGTTGAAAACTCTGGTCACTGGATGACCAGTTGACCTTTAAGGTCCATGTTGCCTCGGTTGCCCGTACCTGTCGATATGCTCTCTACAACATCAAGAGAATCAGACCGTACCTGACAGAACATACAACTCAGCTTCTGGTTCAGGCTCTGGTCATCTCATGCATCAATTACTGCAATTCCCTACTGGCAGGTCTGCCTGCGTGCTCTATTAAACCTCTGCAGATGATCCAGAACCAGCAGCGCGTCTGGTCTTCAACCAACCCAAACAAGCTCATGTCACTCCGCTGCCAATCGCTCTTCACTGGCTTCAGGTTGCAGCACGCATCAAATTTAAAGCTTTGCTTCTGGCTTACAAAACAATAACTCAAACGGCTCCCGTCTACCTTCACGCCCTAATCCAGGCCTACACTCCCTCTCCACAGCTGCGTTCCACCAGTGGAAGACGCCTCGTGTTACCACCAATACGTGGGACTAAATCACCAGCCAGACTCTTTTCCTCTGTTGTTCCACGATGGTGGAATGATCTGCCAAACTCTGTCCGCTCTGCAGAGTCCCTGTCTACTTTTAAGACCCAGCTGAAGACTCAGCTCTTCAAGGAGAACTTCAACACTTAGTATAGCTGTATTTGTTGGAAAGTTGGAGAACTTAGTTCAGTTCTTTGCAACAAATTTAATGGTATTAATTCTTTGTATTGTAACATAGATGATATTATGGGGTGGGAAGGGACTAAAAAACAAAAACAAAAAACAAAAAAAACAAACAAAAAAAAAGCCTGTAGCACCTCAAGGAAGGACCTGTGTCCAACTGGACAGTCCAACAACACCTTCCTACGACGTCCTCTACTGTTTGATTTCATGCTTGTGTTGTTCTCACTCTCATATGTAAGTCATTCATTCATTCATTCATTTTCTGAACCGCTTAATCCAATTCAGGGTCACGGGGAAGCTGGAGCCTATCCCAGCTGGCTTTTGGGCGACAGGCAAGTCGCAAGTCGTATGTAAGTCGCTTTGGATAAAAGCATCTGCTAAATGACTGTAGAATTGAATATTTATGAAAAACTTAATTTTATGTGGTTTGTTGCTTTGATGGGATGGTTACAGCCGACAGGAAATGGCTTTCAGTTCACCAGAGATCAGAATCGCTGATAACTCCTTCCTGAGCGTGGACGAGGAGGACACATCCACATATGTGATGATATGCGATCCACCACAGAGGACCTCTGTCCCGGATCAGAGGCCTCTGGGCAGAATGCTTTCATCAGAAATCTTTTGTAAATGATGTAATTTGAGGGAAAGAAGCTGATTTTCATCAGGACACACACTGGTGTGTGTCAAACACACAGCGACGTGTTTGTGACTGAAGAAATAGAACAGGTGTGTCGGCCACATGAAGCCCCATCAATCTGTCACACACACACACACACACACACACACACATATACAACACACACACAGCCAACGAGCCCGCAAGCTGGCACAGTTGCCATGGCAACCACATTGCCAAGGACACAGGAGCTGACGTTTGTAGATTCAAGGTCAAGTGTAACAACACACACCTGAACACACACACTCCTGGATAATGACTTCATGTCTTCTTTGTCATTATACTAATAACATGAACCAGGTGGTCAATCATATGGCCCAGGGGCCAAAACTGGTCCTCCAGAGGGTCTGGTCTGGTAATGGTAAAATAGGTAAACATTAAAATGACATAGAAGTCTCCTCAGGTGACTGGACGGGACCAGCGCGGCTGCAGACCTGCCCTCCCATCCAATTGTCTTCAGGAACCGTCCTCACTGGGTGAAGTGACCCAGAAGTAGCAGCTTGATAAAGGCTATAAGAGGAGCTTCAAAACTTCCTTTATTTCCTCCTTTAGGAACCACTGGAGCGTCCTTAATTCCATCCCACAATCCTTTGCAGCTGCAGCTTTCACCGCGGAGTTGGATGGTGTTTATCTGGTTGGACCGACTCGAAGGGTCTGATTACATACTTTTAAAATATGAACTCCAATAATTAAGTCAGGTTTTATAACTGTGCACACTGAGATGACCTATATTTTGACATATTGATTAATTTTGTAGTTTTGGACTCATATCAAAGCTCTTCCTGAGTCCTTCTCTCCCCACCTGCAGTTGGCCCTTAATGCTTCCCAACAAGGTGAAGGAAAAACCAGAAAAACTAGACCAGTGACGGTGCTTCTGGATTTTACTTTGAGACGTTTTCACTGCTGTTGGATGCAGATCAGGTAGGAAATGATTCCTTTCCCAGCAGGAATCGGGATGTTTCTGACATGCTGTCAGAAGGAAAACATGACGTTTCCTGATGCTGAGGAGGAAGAGGAGCAGCAGGTTGAAGCAGTGGACTCATAACAACCTGGAGGCCAGGCGGGACAGTTTGCAGGTCTGATTCAGGCTCAAGAAGAATCCTGCAGAGGAGAAATCCCTCTGAAACACAAAAAGCTGCAGGGTGTGATCTCTCTGACTGCATCCGCATCTGACCGATGGATAACAGACGTCCTGATCAGATATGGATGGATCTTCTCAGGAGGCCACAGACTGCAGAACATCCATCTGTTATTTATTGTTCTTCATTTGGTTTGTTACAGCTAAAGCAGAGTTTCTTTCACCTACAAACCAGCAGCAGCAACAGAGAGAAAGATGATTTAATAATCCCATCCTAACCTCGCTGGTTTCCATCAAAAGATCATCAAAACGCATCTGGAGAGGCAGAAAACCCTTGTTGATCGATGTTAGAAGCAACATGAATGAGGCGCAGTTGCAGTCAGAACGGATGGAAAGCTGGAGCGAGGCCAGAACCAGGACCATCCCAACCACGTCTGAGTCTTCAAACAGCTAAAACGGCTCCTCAGGAAGACGCTCCCCACACGCTGGTTGGTTTACAGCAGTGGACCACCAGATCTGTCACCACGTCCCCATCAGCCTGCAACCCCGGAGTCCTGCCGCTTCCTGGGAACCATCATCTCCCAGGACCTGAAACACTTCCATCATCATCTGGGACTCTGCTGCCGCCATCTGCTGCGCATCATTAGCATGATCGGCTGGTAAAACATCATGGCCGATCCTTCCCACCCGGGTATAATCGGCTCCATGAAGGAATGTTGATGCTGATTTATGCCTTTGTGCCACCAGACTGTCAACGTGTGTGTTGGATCGGGGAAAACTCTAAAACCTGCCAGCCTGCGGTCCCTGAGGACCAGAACTGGACACTCATGCTATATTTAAACCAGCGACCCCCGGTTAGACCTGCTCTTCATTCATGTGTCATCTGCATAGAAACATAATAAATACATAATAAATACAGACACTCGGAAACTGTGTTTACAAGCTTCGCCTGCGCACACACCAGGATATATAGGACTGACTTCAAACCAGTTTAATGGGTGATGTAAATGAAGCGGAGATGTTCTGCTACATGACGGACTCTGAGCACATCTGCATCCGCCTCCTGATCATTCCTCAGATAAATCTCCTTTTTCTCAGCTGCATCAGTCACCGTCTCGCTCAGAATGTTGTTCCTTATTGCTGCTTTCCGTCTCATGTCTGTGTAGTTGTGCTGAAAACAGTGATTTCATATGCAAATTGGCCAATTAGCCAAGTGTCTGCCTCTGTTCTCAGAGTCGGAGCAGAAATCAGGCTCCTGCAGATCTGTGGATGATTGTGGATACTGATTTCTGCCTTTGTGCCTGCAGTCTGTCAACATGTCTGGAGTGCCAGGAATCCCATGCTGAAGAACACCTTGAATGCATCTCAGAAGTTTCTGTTGGAATGTGAAAGTCAGAAAGAAGAGCAGACTTTGTGTAACCTGCTTCAGCATCAACTAGAACTGTAGCGGGAGACATTTTACACCACATGACGAGACATAGTATCCAGAATGTTGTTCCTGTTCTGGATTGTAGTATCCAGGATGTTCCTGTTCTGGATGGTAGTATCCAGGATGTTGTTCCTGTTCTGGATGGTAGCATCCAGAATGTTGTTCCTGTTCTGGATGGTAGTATCCAGGATGTTGTTCCTGTTCTGGATGGTAGTATCCAGGATGTTGTTCCTGTTCTGGATGGTAGCATCCAGAATGTTGTTCCTGTTCTGGATTGTAGTATCCAGGATGTTCCTGTTCTGGATGGTAGTATCCAGGATGTTGTTCCTGTTCTGGATGGTAGCATCCAGAATGTTGTTCCCACTCTGGATGGTAGTATCCAGGATGTTGTTCCTGTTCTGGATGGTAGTATCCAGGATGTTGTTCCTGTTCTGGATGGTAGTATCCAGGATGTTCCTGTTCTGGATGGTTGTATCCAGGATGTTGTTTGTGTTCTGGATGGTAGTATCCAGGATGTTGTTCCTGTTCTGGATGGTAGCATCCAGAATGTTGTTCCTGTTCTGGATGGTAGTATCCAGAATGCTGTTCCTGTTCTGGATTGTAGTATCCAGGATGTTGTTCCTGTTCTGGATGGTAGTATCCAGGATGTTGTTCCTGTTCTGGATGGTAGTATCCAGGATGTTGTTCCTGTTCTGGATGGTAGTATCCAGAATGTTGTTCCTGTTCTGGATGGTAGTATCCAGAATGTTGTTCCTGTTCTGGATGGTAGTATCCAGGATGTTCCTGTTCTGGATGGTAGTATCCAGGATGTTGTTCCTGTTCTGGATGGTAGTATCCAGGATGTTGTTCCTGTTCTGGATGGTAGCATCCAGAATGTTGTTCCTGTTCTGGATGGTAGTATCCAGAATGTTGTTCCTGTTCTGGATTGTAGTATCCAGGATGTTCCTGTTCTGGATGGTAGTATCCAGAATGTTGTTCCTGTTCTGGATGGTAGCATCCAGAATGTTGTTCCTGTTCTGGATTGTAGTATCCAGGATGTTGTTCCTGTTCTGGATGGTAGTATCCAGGATGTTGTTCCTGTTCTGGATGGTAGCATCCAGAATGTTGTTCCTGTTCTGGATTGTAGTATCCAGGATGTTCCTGTTCTGGATGGTAGTATCCAGGATGTTGTTCCTGTTCTGGATGGTAGTATCCAGGATGTTGTTCCTGTTCTGGATGGTAGCATCCAGAATGTTGTTCCCACTCTGGATGGTAGTATCCAGGATGTTGTTCCTGTTCTGGATGGTAGTATCCAGGATGTTCCTGTTCTGGATGGTTGTATCCAGGATGTTGTTCCTGTTCTGGATGGTAGTATCCAGGATGTTGTTCCTGTTCTGGATGGTAGCATCCAGAATGTTGTTCCTGTTCTGGATGGTAGTATCCAGAATGCTGTTCCTGTTCTGGATTGTAGTATCCAGGATGTTCCTGTTCTGGATGGTAGTATCCAGGATGTTGTTCCTGTTCTGGATGGTAGTATCCAGGATGTTGTTCCTGTTCTGGATGGTAGTATCCAGGATGTTGTTCCTGTTCTGGATGGTAGCATCCAGGATGTTGTTCCTGTTCTGGATGGTAGTATCCAGGATGTTGTTCCTGTTCTGGATGGTAGCATCCAGAATGTTGTTCCTGTTCTGGATGGTAGTATCCAGGATGTTGTTCCTGTTCTGGATGGTAGCATCCAGGATGTTGTTCCTGTTCTGGATGGTAGTATCCAGGATGTTGTTCCTGTTCTGGATGGTAGTATCCAGAATGTTGTTCCTATTCTGGATGGTAGTATCCATGATGTTCCTGTTCTGGATGGTAGTATCCAGGATGTTGTTCCTGTTCTGGATGGTAGCATCCAGAATGTTGTTCCTGTTCTGGATGGTAGCATCCAGAATGTTGTTCCTGTTCTGGATGGTAGTATCCAGAATGTTGTTCCTGTTCTGGATTGTAGTATCCAGAATGTTGTTCCTGTTCTGGATGGTAGTATCCAGGATGTTGTTCCTGTTCTGGATGGTAGTATCAAGAATGTTGTTCCTGTTCTGGATGGTAGTATCCAGGATGTTGTTCCTGTTCTGGATGGTAGTATCCAGAATGTTCCTGTTCTGGATGGTAGTATCCAGGATGTTGTTCCTGTTCTGGATGGTAGTATCCAGGATGTTGTTCCTGTTCTGGATGGTAGCATCCAGGATGTTGTTCCTGTTCTGGATGGTAGTATCCAGGATGTTGTTCCTGTTCTGGATGGTAGTATCCATGATGTTCCTGTTCTGGATGGTAGTATCCAGGATGTTGTTCCTGTTCTGGATGGTAGCATCCAGAATGTTGTTCCTGTTCTGGATGGTAGCATCCAGAATGTTGTTCCTGTTCTGGATTGTAGTATCCAGAATGTTGTTCCTGTTCTGGATGGTAGTATCCAGGATGTTGTTCCTGTTCTGGATGGTAGTATCAAGAATGTTGTTCCTGTTCTGGATGGTAGTATCCAGGATGTTGTTCCTGTTCTGGATGGTAGTATCCAGAATGTTCCTGTTCTGGATGGTAGTATCCAGGATGTTGTTCCTGTTCTGGATGGTAGTATCCAGAATGTTGTTCCTGTTCTGGATGGTAGTATCCAGAATGTTCCTGTTCTGGATGGTAGTATCCAGGATGTTGTTCCTGTTCTGGATGGTAGTATCCAGGATGTTGTTCCTGTTCTGGATGGTAGTATCCAGGATGTTGTTCCTGTTCTGGATGGTAGTATCCAGGATGTTGTTCCTGTTCTGGATGGTAGTATCCAGAATGTTGTTTGTGTTCTGGATGGTAGTATCCAGGATGTTGTTCCTGTTCTGGATGGTAGTATCCAGGATGTTGTTCCTGTTCTGGATGATAGTATCCGGAATGTTTCTGGGATCCACATCTTTCTTTGACATCTTGGAAAACCAGTTGGGAACTTGTCCTGGATTTTCTCACCATGTATTGTGGGGTTATTTGCAGATATAGTGAAAATGGTTCTATCTCACAATAAGGAGGAATCCTTCACATCATTCCTGCATCCAGATGCTGATCCGGATAACTCCCAACGCTTAATGCAGTCTAAGTTAAACCAAGACCCGAAACACATCGTGAAAACCCTTCCAGGAGTTTCAGTGTAAAGTCACGAACAGACAGATGAACCGACAGACGGACAGACAGTCGGACGGACAGACGGAGAGACGGACGGACAGATGGACGGACACACAGACGGGACAGACAGACAGACGGACAGACACACAGACGGGACAGACAGAAAAACAGACAGACGGACAGACACAGACGGGACAGACAGACAGACGGACAGACACACAGACGGGACAGACAGAAAGACAGACGGACAGACACACAGACGGGACAGACAGACAGACGGACAGACACACAGACGGGACAGACAGAAAAACAGACAGACGGACAGACACACAGACGGACAGACACACAGACGGGACAGACAGACAGACAGACAGACGGGGATAAATGCAGGCATGATGTGATCACCTCCCTGGCGGAGGTAACAAAATAGTGAGACAAATAACAACAATTATGAATAATAACTGTAAAAATCTTCAAACAATCCCCAAAGGTCAGTCATGACAATAATCTGTCTGACAAATTAGTGTTAATATTTTATTCCATGATCTTAATGTTTGTGCTGCTTCAGCGGCATTAAACACACTTTCCTGCGACCTCATCATCATCTGCACGCCGCTGCAGCTTCATCCTGTCGACATAAACAAGCAAACCTGCAGCTGGAAGGGAAATCTGTGTGTAGGTGAGTTTATTTATAGCAGACGGTGAAATCAGGGCAGCTTCTATAAATAGCCTGGAGGAACTCCTCCTCTGTGTGTTGATGCAGAATTAACACAAAGCCTGTTTTCCCAGTCGACCTTGTGGGGATAACTGGAAACACAGGGGAGTCTGCTGGAGCGACGCTTTCATCTGCAGCAACACCTGGACTTCTCTGCTCTGCTCTTGTACATCTGAACCACACACAAACATGTCTGTTTAGTCTTAGTTTTTATTTACATTTACAGGCCATCGCTTTTTTTTATTTTAAACGCATCGGATTAAGTCTATCAACATTTCTCCCAAACTGGTTTGCTGCAGGTCAAATGTGAAACCTCTGCTGGACCACTGTTCGATCCGGAGTGGTCCGGTCCACATTGCCTGAAGAGAGGTTCACGATTGTTACAATAAGGTTACACTCCCAGTTCAGCCACTCTGTTCCAGTCCTCCTCAGCCAGCAGTGGTGTCCCTCAGGGCTCCATCCTGGAGACTCCCATGTTCATCATTCATTTCTCTGTATGGTTAATATGATCAGAAACTCTGCTAGCTAACTGTTTCCACAGTTACACAGATGACCCCCAGCTCTTTCTCTCCTCCCAACCCACCACACCTCCTTCCTCTTCAACATATTCAAACTCGGTTTCCCCACAACTTCCTCAAACTCAGTGGAAATAATATGGAATTCCTTCCCTGTGATACAGAGCTTTCCTTTCCTCCCATCAGACCAAAAGTCTGGGTGTCATCCTCGACACCACTCCCTGGTTTGCTGTAAACGTCTCAGATCTGCCAACTTCCACCTCCGTCACATCAAACATCCCTGGTTCATGTCACATCTGCTCTTCATGGCCGTAGCACTTTCATGGAAGTGCCACTACGTCCAGCAGTGGCGCTGAAACCACCGCTAACAGACGGAAGTTTAGCGTCAGCTGTTTTTATCTACGGCATTAATGAAAGTTTGCCTGATTAGTTTCCGCTTCATTTTGTTCAGAGGGAAGAAACGTCTCTGTGTTGATGTTTACTTTCATACAGGCCATGAAACAGACCTTTACAGGAAGTCTGAGGGAATCTTTGTCTGAAAGAGAGAAAACTGCAGGATGCGGATGAGAAAGACAAGGATTTATCATTTCCGTTGCTTGTCTGCTGCACACTTTGCTCCTGATCAGCAAAAACCACAACGAAGGAAATAAAAAGGCTGACCCTCTCTGAAAAATGTCAATGTATTTTTTCAGGACTGAGCCAGTTAGAAAAGACTGCCTTCAGGCCAGTTTCATGACATTAAGACGTCTGAAACTCCTGGCAGTCAGCTCAGAGGGCATAGTTTCCCCTTCGCTTGGCCAAATCTTTCCCATCAAACTCTGGATGTGTCGAGTGTTTCATGAAGAAACCAAACTTCTGTCTCATGTCCTCGCTTTTTGGTGGAAACTTTCTGTAAGTACTCTCATTCGCTCTTTCATTTTTACCAGTGTTAAAAATATAGTTTATTTTTATATAATGCCTGTCCAGTTTCAGCAGAGTAGATTTAATTTAGCCTGTGAGGGAAATTATCCACCGAACTGTTCAGCTGTTTAATATAAACAAATGTTGCCTGAATTCAAAGACTGTCATATTTCTTTAGCTGAATACGTAAAGTTTAGTTTGTCTATTCATAGCATGGCAACGTGACGGAGAAACGGACCCCACCAGCATCAGCATCCAAAACAACGAGGACATCACTGTCCGGAGGACAGCTTCATTTCTCCACACAAACAAGGTCTCTGCTGGTTAAAGATGTCTGTCTCGTCACTGTGGGACAGAAACTCCTGCTAGTTTCCACGGAGATGAAGCTTCTGCTAGTTTCCACGGAGATGAAGCTTCTGCTAGTTTCCACGGAGATGAAGCTTCTGCTAGTTTCCACTGAAATGAAGGTCCTGCTAGTTTCCATGGAGATGACGTCCTGCTAGTTTCCATGGAGATGAAGGTCCTGCTAGTTTCCACAGCGATGAAGGTCCTGCTATTTTCTATGGAGATGAAGGTCCTGCTACTTTTGTGGAGATGAAGGTCCTGCTAGTTTCCATGGAGATGAAGGTCCTGCTACTTTTGTGGAGATGAAGGTCCTGCTAGTTTCCACGGAGATGAAGGTCCTGCTAGTTTCCACAGCGATGGAGGTCCTGCTAGTTTCTGTGGAGATGAAAGTCCTGCTAGTTTCCACAGCGATGAAGGTCCTGCTATTTTCTATGGAGATGAAGGTCCTGCTAGTTTCCATGGAGATGAAGGTCCTGCTAGTTTCCACAGCGATGAAGGTCCTACTAGTTTCCACGGAGATGAAGGTCCTGCTAGTTTCCACGGAGATAAAAGTCCTGCTAGTTTCTATGGAGAGGAAAGTCCTGCTAGTTTCTATGGAGATGAAGGTCCTGCTAGTTTCTATCGAGATGAAGGTCCTTCTAGTTTCCATGGAGATGAAGGTCCTGCTAGTTTCCACAGCGATGAAGGTCCTGCTATTTTCTATGGAGATGAAGGTCCTGCTACTTTTGTGGAGATGAAGTAGGTTTTAGAGTGAAGTAGTCTCTCTTCCCATCATATGTTGGTCTTCGGGTCTTTCTGGACCCTCATGGTGTTTCCAAGGTGAATGTGGGGTCAAGACATGGCTCTAAGTCCATTTCTGACACAGACAGCAACAAACGTGTGTGAGGACTGACAGTGACCTTGTTGTGCATGTAACCCACAGTAGAAAAGTTGCTGGGATAAGTAAAGAAAAGAAAAGGAGGGATCTGTAATATAAAGTCTCAACATTTTATTGATTACTCTGGTTAAAAAAAATCCGGACGTTTCTCATGCAGAAAGGTCCAGAAGTTATAGGAACAGCAGTGTGGTTTCTCTTTCATGGTAAAAATCACTAAACTAATTTGATATTGTTCTGAATTTCTGTAACTTTGTCATTTGGATTTGATAACGTGGAAAGCAGCGTATGTGACATTTTTTCTGCATTGAATGTGTTTTTTTTTTTAAACTTGTCAGATAATAGATCTAAATAGCGAACCTGAAATAAGTTGTGCCACAAGTTTAGAAATTGGAAATGAGATTATTTCCATCTGTGTTTTGTTACCTGTAACAGAACATGGTTAACTTGAAGTGAAATGTAATTTTGACCTTACCCATAGGTCAGGTTCAGATGTTGGATTAGAACTGGACAGCAGGAGACCTGGAGCAAGAGACAGGATCTTTGATAAAGACCTCGTAGGAAACTTTCCATTAATGGATGGCGAGCCACTGCCTGTACAGAACTGGCCTTAATACCTGGAGCGTGGAAAGACGTGCTGCGTTCTGACACTCAGAGCGGAGGACATCTTCACAAGTATCGGCCTAGCTCAGAGATTGTGTTGAAGAAACAACATTTATTAAGACCCGGGTCTGATTTTACTTTATTTTCTACTGGTGTAACAAGTGTGCACAGGTTGATTCTTTCTCAAAGACTATACTTCGTTCTGTCATTGTTGTGCTGACTGCTTAATGCATGCTGTTGCATGAGGTTGTGTGTGCGTTTCATGAAGGTTTGCTGATTCGTCGGGCTCCAGCCATGCCGAGACTTTCTGGGAATGTTGGTCTAAACGAGGTGACTTTGTAACAAGTGGTTATTTTACAACAGGGTTACACACAGATCACACCGGCTGTGACCTTTTTCACCTGAGACCAAAGTTAAACCTCCTCTGTCTTTGCACTGCTTTGAGGTTTTAATCCAGGCTTTAATTACATCTAATTTAGACTGCTGCAACGCACTTTATGTTGGTCTCAGTCAGTCGTTACGGACTTGACTTCTAAACGGTTCTAACAAACAAAAACACATCAACCCCGTTTTATCCTCACTTTATTGGCTTCCAGTTCGTTTTAGAATGGATTTTAAATCCTTCTTTATGTTTTTTAATGCCTCATCACACTCTGGTGTGTGTTTTAAATCACACTTTTAAAACACATTTTTCTCTTTGGCTTTTAGTTTGAGAGGCTGATTATTTTATTGTTTTCTGCTCTTATTGTTTGAAAATGTATTTTTAATTCACTTATTCTACATATTTTAAATTGTCCTGTGTTTTAATTGTGTCATGTGGTTGTGTGCGTGTCTGTGTGTGTGTGTGTGTGTGTGTGTGTGTGTGTGTGTGTGTGTGTGTGTGTGTTCTGTGTGTGGTATCTGGATTATTTGTGTGCTCTATGAATAAAGATGAGCTGAGCTGAGTCTGTCTCTGGATTCTCCTGACTGAACACTGATGGAGGTGACCATCATCATCCTCATCCTCATCATCATCATCCTCATCATCATCCTCATCATCCTCCTCCTCCTCATCATCATAATCATAATCCTCATCATCCTCATCCTCATCATCATCATCCTCATCCTCCTCCTCCTCATCATCATCATAATCCTCATCATCATCATCCTCATCATCATCCTCATCATCATCATAATCCTCATCATCATCCTCATCATCATCATCATCCTCCTCATCATCATCATCCTCATCATCATCATCCTCATCATCATCCTCCTCCTCCTCATCATAATCATAATCCTCATCATCATCATCATCCTCATCATCCTCCTCCTCCTCATCATCATCATAATCCTCATCCTCATCATCATCCTCATCATCATCCTCATCCTCATCATAATCCTCATCCTCATCCTCATCATCCTCATCCTCATCCTCATCATCCTCCTCCTCATCATCATAATCATAATCCTCATCATCATCATCCTCATCATCATCCTCATCATCATCATCATCCTCATCATCATCCTCATCCTCATCATCCTCATCATCATCATCATCCTCATCATCATCCTCATCATCCTCCTCCTCCTCATCATCCTCATCCTCATCATCCTCATCATCATCCTCCTCCTCATCATAATCATCATCCTCATCCTCATCCTCATCATCATAATCCTCATCCTCATCATCCTCATCATCCTCATCATCATCATAATCCTCATCATCATCCTCATCATCATCATCATCCTCATCCTCATCATCCTCATCCTCATCATCATCCTCATCATCATCATCCTCATCATCATCCTCCTCCTCATCATCATAATCATAATCCTCATCATCATCATCCTCATCCTCATCATCATCATTATCATCATCATCCTCATCATCGTCGTCCTCATCCTCATCATCATCGTCCTCATCATCATCCTCATCGTCCTCATCATCATCGTCCTCATCATCATCCTCATCATCATCCTCATCCTCATCATCCTCATCATCATCCTCATCATCATCATAATCCTCATCATCATCCTCATCATCATCATCATCCTCATCATCATCCTCATCATCATCATCCTCATCATCATCATCCTCCTCCTCCTCCTCATCATCATAATCCTCATCATCATCATCATCCTCATCCTCATCATCATCATCCTCATCATCCTCATCCTCCTCCTCATCATCATAATCCTCATCCTCATCATCCTCATCATCATTATCATCATCATCATCATCATCCTCATCGTCCTCATCCTCATCATCATCGTCCTCATCATCATCCTCATCATCATCCTCATCATAATCCTCATCATCATCATCCTCATCATCATCGTCCTCATCATCATCATCATCCTCATCCTCATCATCATCCTCATCATCATCGTCCTCATCAACATCCTCATCATCCTCATCATCCTCATCATCATCATCGTCCTCATCATCATCATCCTCATCATCATCATCATCCTCATCATCATCATCATCATCATGCTCATCATCATCATGCTCATCATCATCTTCATCATCCTCATCAGCCGAAGGGAGATACTTCCTGGCCACAGCTCTCGGAAACGCCTGGAAATGCGCTCAGCTTCTCTTCTGGCCTCGCGCTGCAGCACATTTCCTCCTCAGGCGTGACTTTACTCGTTTCTGATGAATTGAGCTGCAGTCTTCTGGTTTCCACTGACACTCATGTGGTTTAGTTTTTTTGCACGTTCTGCAGTGTTGGAGGTGAATTCACTTTGTAAACATGTTGAATCTGACACGTCTGCAGTAATCTGACACGTCTCCGCTCCAGATTCTGCATGCGGCCATGTAGCTGTGAAGATAAACTACATTTATTTCACTCAGAAAGCCAGCCTTGTGAAGATGCTGCTGCACGGCAGCTGCCTGCTGATCCCCGCACAGGACAGGATTTTTTCCAGAATAAAGTTCTGCTCTTCCTGTAAGGAGCTTTAATAAAGTTTCAGACCTTCGGAGTGGGAAGTGACATAACAGCCTGAGAGGTTTGAGTGGGTTGGATAAATCTGTGTGCACATGTGTGCACGAGTGCCAGCAGATCGTGGGAACATTGACGGCTGCAGGGCAGCTTGGCGGTGGGATGCTGGACACATAATTTCTTACTCATCGTCTTGATGAAGACCACTGAGCTGTGAACCTACGGAGCCACCAGGCGCAAGCTGCACGCCGCCGCCATTAGCAAAGTCTGTCGGATTGAAGAGGAAAGTCACGTTGAATGAGAGAATTCTGAGAGGTTATTTATCTGAAGCAGGAATGTTGAGAATAAAGGGATAAAAATCTAATTTCTCTGAAATAATTAGAGCTGCATCTCAGTCGCGAGTGGATCTGCGGTCGGACATTTTCAGCTGCAGACGGTTAACCAGCAGTAATGCAGCCATACACCGTGTATGAAAGATGGACAGAGCCTCCGGCAGTTAAAAGTGAAGCTTATGCGGCCCGAATAAAAGTAATTTAATCTCGAAGTTCGGCATATTTAGGGGCGTGTCCTTTTGATTGACAGGTACCGATCTCCCGCTTCAAGTTAGAAGAACGTAGAACAACCGCGGTTTTTAGCCGGTTAACAACGTGACTTAGCTTTAGCCTGCTAACCTCTGTTAGCTGGTTAGCTCCTGTTAGCTCCAGGTTAGCTCGGTTAGCTCTTAACTACAGAAAGTTCGAAGTTTGCTAGATGTCAATCATCCACCATGACGCTCACAGCCCCCCCTCTCAGCTCCACCTCTTTGCCCATATTTGTATTTTCTGGGCGAGACGACACGCATGCCCCTGCCAAGATGGCGACGGTTTGGAATCGCCCATCGAGCTTCAATTTAGCTCTTCAGAAACCTATGGGTGACGTCACGGAGGCTCCGCCCATCTTTTGTATACATTCTAATGCAGCAAAAAGACGGACAACCGGAGGAAACGCAGTATGAAACAGTCACAGAGAGAAACACTGGAAGCAACAGAGAAACTCCAAAACGGGAGGAGAAGGGATTTACATGCAGCGTGTTTAACAGCCTGTCAGGAAAATGGCGGGAATGTGATCACGCTGCTGAGGTTTACTGTATTTATAAACAAAAACTTTAAACTTATTTACAGAAATAAACGATGTCAAAACTCCTCTTTTTTTTTTATAGTGCGCTGAGAGAAGTTCAGGGCAATGACACACGCGCACACACACACACACGCGCACACACACACACACACACGCACACACACACACGCACACACACACACACGCACACCTACACACAAGCGCACGCACACGCACACCTACACACACACACACGCGCGCACACAAGCGCACGCACACGCACACCTACACACACACACACACACACACACACACACACACATTAAAACTGATGTTTTATGAACCAAATAAAAGCCCAGTTGAAGCAAACTCTACTTCAGGACCACACGACAGCCAGCAGCTTCTTCTCCGCCTGACACTGAACGCACTGCTGACCAATGAGCCGCTAACAGCGCTAACGACAGCAACGCTGCTCCCCATCTTCATCAGCTCAGCCAGTTAGCGAAGCGTGCTCCCAGTTTATGGAAATAAGCTTCACACACGGAGTGCCGGCGGCCGGCCTGCTGGTGAGCCGTGCTGGCTGAACTGGTTGCTTTATTGCCTGCTGAGGATGATGGTGAGACTCCGGGTGACTCTGACGGTCTCCCTGCTCTCTGTTAACTGATGCATGTCGACAGAACCAGCGCTAATAAAGCTGCTGAGTAAATCTCTAAACAAAGTAAATTCAGAGGAAGAAGCTGAAAGCAGCTGAGATGCTGGTGTATTTATATATTATTGTATCTTTAAACCAGACAGAGTTATAAATAATGATGCGCTGCTCATCTCTTCTGTTGTCATGTTCAGATGAATAAAATCTTCCAAGTAGAGGATGGAAGAGGAGTTACCTGTGTGTCACGTGTTTCTGTTTCCATGACGCTGAGTCAGAGCCTCACTTATGAAGCCGTCGCACAAAACCCGGTGAACACCAATCATAATCAACTTCTGGGATTTATCAAAACAAGACTTGGCGGTAAAACGTCCCGACCTCCACGCCAACTCTGACACCGGCGTACGACAACATCTGGAGAAACGGGAAACGGCGACACCAACGGCAGAAAATAAAACCAAAGAAATGGTGTGAAATTTGTTCAAAATCAAATATAAACTTTCACACAGAATGTTTGACATTAACAGCATTTGCAGAAAAATGTGGATTTGACCTTGTTACTCCGCCACGTAAAACGTCAACCAGTAAAATGTGTTCTGAAACGAAGCAGTGCTACGTGTTATAAAAACCATTTCTCACAGTTAAGTCGTTCAGAAGCTGCCATAATAATAAAGCTCTATTCCTGCCCTGTTTCTCCTTCTCCTGAGAACCTGCCTGCCCAGTGTTTTTCCTTGCCTCTTCCCCTTGTGTGTCAACTCGATGTATGGACCTTGGACTGGATTTTGGATACTGGACAAACCCTCAATCTCGGGTGAGAGGAACTCCTTTTTCTTCCTTCTTGGACATATCTCCCTGGAGTTGGCTTCTCCCTGTGTGCCATTTCACTAACCCTCCTGTCGTCACCAGCCGGACACAGTTGGGATCCTCCGAGGGGACTTCAAGCCCTTCTTGAGTTGACTTCCTGCTTCCTTGACCCCAGTTATTGACAATAAAATCTTTAACCAGTCCTGAGGTCTTCTGGTTCTTTTGGGTCCCATCTCCTGAGCCGTTACAGACAGGGGCGTGGTGTAGCGGCCATCGAGCAGATGGAGTCACGTGGAGGTGCCTCAATGCCCAGGAGGAAACCTGTTGTAGCTGCAGATAGTAGAGACACTACATAACATGGTAACGTGTCACGTTCAGCTGGGATGGATAATGTTGCTCAGAGACATGTTCCTCTGGGTGAACTGGTTCCTCGTCCTGATAGTAGTCTATACATTCTGTTATCATGAACAATAAGAAATCTAGTTAGACCCCTCAGTTTACTGTAAATCTGTAAAAACTCTGACCAATCCAAACGTTCCGACCCAAATGGAGTTGTTCATTTCTTAGATTTCATAAGCTTCTTCTCCCGGCTCCCCTCCTCCCCCTCCAGCAGCGCATACCGATAGCCACACCCTGCATATAAACAGCGAGTTATGATGAAAATACAAAGTAGTGAAGAAGAAACTCGGAAGGCAAACATGGCTGAGAAAATGCAGGAAGGATTTCCCGACCCGGCTCGGTTTATTTCCCTCTTCCTGCTAAACAGCCGAGAAAGAGAAAATCGTTGGTGGAAAAAGCTGCGAACTAGAAAAACACTTAGAGAGCGTAAACCCCCGCCACGGCTTTTAAAAAGCTCCTGGATCCAAATGGTGATCCGGATCACCACCAAAATTACTACTTTTCACATTTCCAACACTTCCTAAAAATTTAATTAAAATCCGTCCATAACTTTCTGAGTTATTTTGAACACAAACGGTAAAAACATAACTTGCTTGGTGGAGGTATGGAAAAAAAAAAAAAAGCCTAGGATTACCCAAGGAGCAAAACCAGAGGGGGAGGAGCCAAGATATGGTGCCACTTTTACATCTCGCTAGCTGCCCAACATTACCTACCCCAGCTTTAAGTCTTATTTAAAGCTTCAGGCTCACAAAGACCAATCTAAATAAAACCAAAAGACGAACATGAGGCGTCTTTAAGGACGACGTGGACCCAGGACTGCTGGGCTGCGGTTAGTCGAGCAGAAACCTCTGATCTGGACAAGCATAATGAAGCCATTAGCTTTGTCTTGGTGTGTGTTCACTCGTGTGTGAGTGTGTGTATTGGTCGGTCAGGTTCTGCCCGCAGGCAACAACAGGAAGTGGGACAGGAGAGAAGCAGGGCAAGCGTGGAAGTGATGCTACAGTTCATTAACAGAAATCTGATCAAACTGATTTCTGCATAAAGTCGACTTCTGGTTGTAAAGAGTTTTTATATCTGCTTAATGTTAATTTCATTCACATTCAGCCTTTTATTACATTTTACTTATTTTATTACTTTGATCAACTTTAATTTTACAATTTCGCTACTTATTTTACTGATTTTGACTTGTTTTGTTGACCTTTGCACGTTAGAGCCACGGAGCTCGGCCTGATTTTTTTTTTTTTTTCAGGTTTCTGAAGAGCTTTTTCTTGTGAAAATGTGTTGCATTATCTCGAGATAGCAAGATGAAAAAGATCAAGGTGGTAGCTTCTGTGTTACACCTGATGAATCACTGATTAAACAGACCACATAATAACTGGGGGCGTGACCGGGGGCGGGGCTACAGTCACACCATTGGTGATGTCAAACTTAGTTGTCAGACATGTCGTAAATTCAGGCTTGACAGAAGTAAAATTGGATGTATTGATTAGTGTATTGCTGTTCTTCCATCTAACATCAGTTTGCATCTGTTTCTGGTTGACTGTACTGGAGCATCCCAGCATAGACCAGCTCTGTACTGGGAGCAGCATCCAGCCTCTGATCACTGCATCCACTCAGCAGTTCTGTGCAGAGGAACATAAAGGCTGATCGCCCTGCGGGAGGTCTCCGCCCTGAAAGGCCCTTCCCTTCAGAAACACTCAGAGGGGGGGGGGGGGTAGACGGAACCGGGAGGATGTTTGTTAAACCTGATCTTTACGTGAGAAAAATGCTTCAGAGTTTCTTTCTTCAACTTGAAGAAACGTTACAAACCTTCTGAAACAGTCATGACATTAGAATCCACCAAACAGCTCAGAGAGACTCATCTTCACGGCCAATCAGATGACAGGTAGAAAAATACGGCTTTCAGCAACACGTTGGGTCAGGATACAGACGCTAGCATGACCGCGAATCCACGACAATGACACGATAAAATCCACGAGAAAGACATGACAAAGACACAACAAATCCACAACAAATCCACAACAAAGACGCAAAAAATCCACGACAAATCCACGAGAGACATGACAAATCCACGAGAAAGACATGACAAATCCACGACAAAGACACGACAAATCCATGACAGACACTACAAATCCACAACAAATCCACGACAAAGACACGACAAATCAACAATAAATCAATGACAGACACGACAAATCATTGACAAAGACACGACAAATCTACGACAAATCCACGACTAAGACACGACAAATCCATGACAAAGACACAACAAATCCACGACAAATCCATGACAAAGACGTGACAAATCTACGACAATAACACGACAAATCAACGACAAATCCATGACAAAGACGTGACAAATCTACGACAATAACACGACAAATCAACGACAAATCCACGACAAAGACACGACAAATCCGTGACAAAGACACAACAAATCCACGACTAAGACACAACAAATCCACGACAAAGACATGACAAATCCACGACAAATCCACAACAAAAACATGACAAATCCACGACAAAGACACAACAAAGACAAGACAAAGACACGTCAAATCCACGACAAAAACACGTCAAATCCACGACAAAGACACGACAAATCCACGACAAATCCACAACAAAAACATGACAAATCCACGACAAAGACACAACAAAGACAAGACAAAGACACGTCAAATCCACGACAAAAACACGTCAAATCCACGACAAAGACACGACAAATCTACAACAAAGACAAGACAAAGACATGACAAATCCACAACAAAGACATGACAAAGACATGACAAAAAAACGTCAAATCCACAACAAAGACAAGACAAGGACAAGACAAAGACATGACAAATCCACGACAAAGACATGACAAATCCACAACAAAGACAAGACAGACACGTCAAATCCACGACAAAAACACGTCAAATCCACGACAAAGACACGACAAATCCACAACAAAGACAAACAAAGACATGACAAATCCACGACAAAGGCATGACAAAGACACGACAAAGACACGACAAAGACATCACAAAGACGTGACAAATCCATGACTAAGACACGACAAATCCTTGACAGAGACATGACAAAGACAAGACCAATCCACGACAAAGACACGACAAATCCACGACAAATCCATGACAAAGACATGACAAATCCACGACTAAGACACGACAAAGACACAACAAATCCACGACAAAGACACGACAAATCCACGACAAATCCATGACAAAGACGTGACAAATCTACGACAATAACACGACAAATCAACGACAAATCCATGACAAAGACGTGACAAATCTACGACAATAACACAACAAATCAACGACAAATCCACGACAAAGACACGACAAATCCGTGACAAAGACACAACAAATCCACGACTAAGACACAACAAATCCACGACAAAGACATGACAAATCCACGACAAATCCACAACAAAAACATGACAAATCCACGACAAAGACACAACAAAGACAAGACAAAGACACGTCAAATCCACGACAAAAACACGTCAAATCCACGACAAAGACACGACAAATCCACAACAAAGACAAGACAAAGACATGACAAATCCACAACAAAGACATGACAAAGACATGACAAAAACACGTCAAATCCACGACAAAGACACGACAAATCCACAACAAAGACAAGACAAGGACAAGACAAAGACATGACAAATCCACGACAAAGACACGACAAATCCACAACAAAGACAAGACAGACACGTCAAATCCACGACAAAAACACGTCAAATCCACGACAAAGACACGACAAATCCACAACAAAGACAAACAAAGACATGACAAATCCACGACAAAGGCATGACAAAGACACGACAAAGACACGACAAAGACATCACAAAGACGTGACAAATCCATGACTAAGACACGACAAATCCTTGACAGAGACATGACAAAGACAAGACCAATCCACGACAAAGACACGACAAATCCACGACAAATCCACGACAAAGACATGACAAATCCACGACTAAGACACGACAAAGACACAACAAATCCACGACAAAGACACGACAAATCCACGACAAAGACATGACAAATCCACGACAAAGACACGACAAATCCACGACAAAGACACAACAAATACACGACAAAGACATGACAAATCCAAAACAAAGACAAGACAAATCCACAACAAAGACAAACAAAGACACGACAAAGGCAAACAAAGACATGACAAATCCACGACAAAGACATGACAAATCCACGACAATGACTTGACAAATCCACAACAAAGACATGACAAATCCACGACAATGACTTGACAAATCCACGACAATGACTTGACAAATCCACGACAAATATATGACAAATCCACGACAAAGACAAGACAAATCCACGACAAAGACACGGCAAATCCACGACTAAGACACAACAAATCATGGACAAAGACATGACAACTCCACGACTAAGACACAACAAATCATTGACAAAGACATGACAAATCCACGACTAACACATGACAGATCCATAACAGACATGACAAAGACATTACAAATCCACAATAAAGACATGACAAATCCACGACAATGACTCGATAAATCCACGACTAAGACACGACAAATCCACGACAAAGACACAACAAATCATTGACAGACATGACAAATCCACGACTAACACATGACAAATCCATAACAGACACGACAAAGACATTACAAATCCACAATAAAGACATGACAAATCCACGACAATGACTCGATAAATCCACGACTAAGACACGACAAATCCACAACAAAGACACAACAAATCATTGACAAAGACATGACAAATCCACGACTAAGAAACAACAAATCATTGACAAAGACATGACAAATCCACGACTAAGAAACAACAAATCATTGACAAAGAAACGACAAATCCACGACTAACACATGACAAATCCATAACAGACACGACAAAGACACGACAAATCCACGACAAAGACATGACAAATCCACGACAAATATATGACTAAGACATGACAAATCCATGACAAAGACACGGCAAATCCATGACAAAGACATTACAAATCCATGACAAAGACATTACAAATCCATGACAAAGACATTACAAATCCATGACAAAGACACAACAAATCCATGACAAAGACTCAACAAAGACACGACAATGACACGACAACTCCACGACAAACCCACGACAAACCCACGACAAATCCATGACAAAGACACAAGAAAAAAAAAACAACACGAACACGACAAATCCACGTCAAAGAAACAACAAATCCACGACGAAGACACAACAAATTCACAACAGACACGACAACTCCACAACAAAGACACGACAAAGACACGACAACTCCACAACAAAGACACGACAAAGACACGACAAATCCATAACAAAGACACGACAAAGACACGACAACTCCACAACAAAGACACGACAAAGACACGACAACTCCACGACAAAGACACGACAAATCCATAACAAATCCACGACGAAGACACAACAAATTCACAACAGACACGACAACTCCACAACAAAGACACGACAAAGACACGACAACTCCACAACAAAGACACGACAAAGACACGACAACTCCACGACAAAGACATGACAAAGACACGACAAATCCATAACAAAGACACGACAACTCCACGACAAAGACACGACAACTCCACGACAAAGACATGACAAAGACACGACAAATCCATAACAAAGACACGACAAAGACACGACAACTCCACGACAAAGACATGACAAAGACACGACAAATCCATAACAAAGACACGACAACTCCACGACAAAGACACGACAACTCCACGACAAAGACATGACAAAGACACGACAAATCCATAACAAAGACACGACAAATCCATAACAAAGACACGACAAAGACACGACAACTCCACGACAAAGACATGACAAATTCACAACCACTCAGGTGGAAATATTCCCATCAGTTGATCAGATTGTGAAGTCGTGGACAAGCAGGACGTGGTTGCAGCCCCAGGTTTGCTGAAAACAACATTCATCTTCTGCTTTTACTTTCTGACAGAGGTGTAGAAAGTAGAAGTAAAATTAAAGTAGAAGTCCTGCCATGTTTTTGGATCTAGCGACGCATTTAGAGCAGGTGTTTTCAGCAACAGGCTTGCCTTCCTGCAGCGGAGCTGATTACATTCAGCTGGTCTAGTGACTGGTTGGAAAGAGCTGCTGGACAGGACTTCTACTTTCTACTTCTACTACCTACTTCTACTTCCTACTTCTACTTCCTACTACTACTTTCTACTTCCACTTCCTACTTCCACTTCCTACTTCTACTTTCTACTTCTTCCTACTCCTACTTTCTACTTCCTACTTCTACTTTCTACTTCTACTTTCTACTTCTTCCTACTCCTACTTTCTACTTCTACTTTCTACTTCTACTTCTAATTCCTACTTCCTACTTCTACTTCCTACTTCTACTTTCTACTTCTTCCTACTCCTACTTTCTACTTCTACTTCTAATTCCTACTTCCTACTTCTACTTCCTACTTCTACTTTCTACTACTACTTTCTACTTCCACTTCCTACTTCTACTTTCTACTTCTTCTTCCTACTTCTACTCTCTACTTCTACTTCCTACTTCTACTTTCTACTTCTACTTTCTACTTCTTCCTACTCCTACTTTCTACTTCTACTTCCTACTTCTACTTTCTACTTCCTACTTCTACTTTCTACTTCTACTTTCTACTTCTAATTCCTACTTCCTACTTCTACTTCCTACTTCTACTTTCTGCTTCTACTTAACACACCTGTGGTTTCATCTTCAAGCTCAGTTCACAGCTCCTCCCAGGGAAAAAGAAAAACAAGAGGAAGAAAAAGAAAATGAAAAACCAAAAACATAAAGAAGAAAGAAAAAAGAAGAAAGTAGACGTATGTCTTCCAGAGTTTCTGTCCCATGGAGACGAGACGGACGTCTTCCAAAGTTTCTGTCCCACAGAGACGAGACGGACGTCTTCCAGAGTTTCTGTCCCACAGAGACGAGACGGACGTCTTCCAGAGTTTCTGTCCCACAGAGACGAGACAGACGTCTTCCAGAGTTTCTGTCCCACAGAGACGAGACGGACGTCTTCCAGAGTTTCTGTCCCACAGAGACGAGACGGACGTCTTCCAGAGTTTCTGTCCCACAGAGATGAGACAGACGTCTTCCAGAGTTTCTGTCCCACAGAGACGAGACAGACGTCTTCCAGAGTTTCTGTCCCACGGAGACGAGACAGACGTCTTCCAGAGTTTCTGTCCCACAGAGATGAGACAGACGTCTTCCAGAGTTTCTGTCCCACGGAGACGAGACGGACGTCTTCCAGAGTTTCTGTCCCACGGAGACGAGACAGACGTCTTCCAGAGTTTCTGTCCCACGGAGACGAGACGGACGTCTTCCAGAGTTTCTGTCCCACAGAGACGAGACAGACGTCTTCCAGAGTTTCTGTCCCACAGAGACGAGACAGACGTCTTCCAGAGTTTCTGTCCCACAGAGAAGAGACAGACGTCTTCCAGAGTTTCTGTCCCACGGAGACGAGACAGACGTCTGTAACCAGCAGAGACCTTGTCAGTGTGGAGAGATGAAGCTGGTGGACAGTGATGTCCTCGTTGCTCTGGATGCTGATGCTGGGGCGCTGTCCCCCCCCCCCCCCCCCACATGCAGAACATGGACGTTTCTCCACATCCAGCTGGAAACCTGCAGTCAGCTCTGCTGGCTGCTGGCTGGAGCAGCATCCAGCCTTTCATTCAGTCTGGCACACAGATGCACCCCCCCTCACCACCTGCTGCATAAACTGTCCAAACACGCCTGATGCTGCCATGACTCACATGCCGCTCTGCGTACACCTCTTCCACAGGCTCTCATCAGCAGAGTTTACAGAGCAGCATCTTCAGGAACAAAAAACACTCATTCAGGATTATCCATCTTCATTTTCTATGTGCTTAAAAAGGGACATTGTGTGAGAATCCTTCTAACGTTGAAATCGTGTGTTACGTTCCAGCGAGTAACGCATTGCAACCACAACATCTGCCATGTATCAACAAGCGGTCTCAGTGCTGCTCCGACACTGAAGCAGGCTGGAACCAGCTGCTTCGGAGCAGGAGCAGGTCGTCCATGACGTGGAGATTTCAACCTCTGCCTTTCCAGAAGGATGGAGAAGTTACACAGCAGGACTTTAAACACACATTGGAGCATTCCAGGACTGAAAACACGGTTTCAGTCTAATCATCGTTCTAAGTAACATTTTATTCCTCTTACTGTTTACCAGGCCTGCCTGTCCATGCAGGCGCCTGGAGTCCTGACTGCACAGCTACAGAGCGGTATACAACCTTCTTCCTTAGTGTCACGGCATCGATCCGCCGGCATTAAACCGCTTTCCAGCCACCGGCCCAGTATGATAACCACTGGTGTGAGATGTGGGTGAGAGGTGGACGCCCGGGACTCCCTCTGAAACTCTGTGTGACTTTTTGTCCGTTTTTTGTCTTTGTCTAAATAAATGAATTGATTAGAAAACGGGGCGAGGTCTGCCGGCAGAGCTGGCCGGGGTCCACCAGCGGGTCTGGACCTGATGTGCAGACCAGAGGTAAACATGGACATAAATAATCTGTATGTTGTGACTGAGGATGTGGACGGCTCCTCCTCATCCTCGCAGCGGTAAGGTCTCCCTGAAGGCGGGGTCAGTCGCTTCCTTCCGGGTTTTGGAGGCCCGGTTTGGCGAGGACTTTAGGGACCTGCATTTTCAGGCTCCTATGGTTTCCATGTGAACGATGAGTCCCGACACTTCCAGCCGTCTCTGTCTGGACCTGGTCTGGGTTTCTGATCCCAGTGGCTCTTAATGGGAGATGTCCAGATTAAGGCTTGAGGGTGTGTGTGAACTGGTTCTACAATCTAAACACGTTTAGTTGGTGGAGCCAGATCCAGGCTGTGTGTTTCTGAGGATTTCAGGGTTTTAAAGCCGCTTCGGAACCCAGGCTTGTGTTTTGCGTTTGTTGGGTTTTATGGCCACACATCCATGGCGACCGCACCGAAGCAGCGGATCGTACAGGAAGTTTCTAGAAGCTTTCTGAGGCGAAGGTTCAGAATCGTCATGGCAACAGGGAGACGAATGGGAAGGAAAACGTACGGAGCTGTTGCCTCATCTGGGGCCTCTCTACTCCAGATGTAGCGGCATTCCCTTCCACGCCGCCTGCAGGAGCTGAAGCGTTGGCTCGCAGTCGGCCTGCAGACGTGGCGGCTGCACGCCGTCACATGACCAGGCGGGAACGATGGGAATGAACGTATGAGTAGATAAAGCGGCGTAATGAGAATCCAGAAGAAGCCGATACGTTGATCCTCCCAGCGGGCTGTCAGGATGTTTGTCTTGGTGTCATTCTGTCCCGCCTAGCTTTGTTTGTTTGTTTGTTTGTTGCTTCTGCCGGCATCTTGCCATCCGTGCACATTTCAGATATTCCTTCCACGACTCGACTTCTACATTTTTCTGTTCTGTGTTTGGATTGCGTCTCTTACCGGCTGTCCTTCTCTACATGCATGTACAGAAACTACAAATAGCTGCTTATTGCAGGAGTCTCAGCACCCTGCTCCCCAGTCTGTTTTCTGAACAGGTAGTTTATGAGTCTACGAGCTTTTCGGTGGATCTTCCTGCTGTTGCTCTGTGTTTATGTCCAGACTTTGTTTCCACGCTTAGAAATCCCGCTGAGTTGAGTTTAGTTTTAGTTTTTCTAAACTCAAACTCTACAAATGGTTGGTTGGTGTGTAGTAAGTCATGTTAAATCTCCAGTGATGAATCCAACCCGTTACCGTGGGAAACCATGCAGTTTTTACACATGGATGCTGGCGCTCGAAGCACGCAGCTGAGGACAAAATGGTTGTCAAAGCTTCACTGACATATATTCCATTACATCGTCCATACAATCTGTCACTGAATCCATGATGTTGTAGCTCAGACGGCGCTCCCCCTCCACACATCTTTTCTATATGAATGATTCATCTCATATCCATCCAGCTGGAAGTTGATTCTGATCCAGGTTTCAGATATCACTGTTACGTTAAACTACACAGGAAGTACTCGCCAATACTCTGGTGGTTGGCATAGAAACGGCTGCACTTTCTATGCCAACCGATTCCTGATCTAAATTTCCACTCCGATAAAATCCACTTTATCTTCCCAAAATTCCATTTAAATTTTCCCATATTCCGACTTTTCTGTTTTTTCATTTTTGACCATTTGTCTTTTTTACATCATGTTAACCTATGAGGAAGGGTATCGAGTCACGGAATAGAGAACATTTATTCCATTACCACTGAACATCTTTATGCTTTCTCACTTTTAAACATGTTTATGGTAAAACATGGCACTACTTTGTCTTGTGTCCAACAGAACAGCTACTATCTACCTGCTCTCCTCACTGCAGCACCTCCACCTCAGCTGCATCCCAAACGTCTTCCTGGCTTTATTCCAGCCATAGAGGATCATTATTTTCCTGCTTTTCTCATCACTTGTTGATCTTTGGCTGCTCCTGATTGGACGTTACCGTCAGTTTAAGCTCTCTGATTGGTGGAAAGTCTGACAGGAAGTGTCTTCATCATCATGTCCAGGTGAAAACAGAGGTCTCTTAGCAACATGGTAGTGATGGTGATGAAGATGTGATAAATAATGGTGGATTTACCATCTAGAGTCTCTGAATAAACACTACATGTTTGGTCTGGATTGTAAACCTCCTGGACGGATAGAAACGCTGGAAAACCTCCGTAGACCAGCTGGAGGGTCACATGACCGTCCCAGTTATCACTCATAAGATCCGTGATGTTGCTTGGAGACACCAGAGATCAAGCGGAGCTGTATGACATCGTATCATTCTGCTTTTCACTGCATAACTTTCCATCTATAAAATGTCTCTGAATCTTTGTCCAGCAACGTCTCTAAGCAGAAAAAACACACTCAGCTAATTTTTCATCACTTCACAGCAGCATTTCACTTTACAGCAGTTTACTGCGCTTTACTGCGTCACACACTGGCAACTGGATATGCCTACAGGTGTGCTCATTAGTGTCCATACCCTGCATTTTTCAGACAACATGAATGATAACTCTTCCTTCTCTCATGCTTAGTTTTTGGGTGAAGACATTTATTACCATTTTAGGTCACCATGGCAACAGTAACTGCACAAATAACCCTGATTAAAAGTTTACATACCTCTGAGATTTTGGACACACAAGTTGACACAAATGTGCTTAAATGGATATTAAAGGTAACCATCCACACCTGTGTGTGTGTGTGTGTTTGTGTAAAGGCTCAGTGAGTTTCTGGGCTCCTGACAGACTCTTGCACCGACATCTCTGGATTCTGTCGTGGCGAAAGCAAAAGAATGTCTAAAGATCTGCAGGAAAAGTCACTGAACTGTATAAAACAGAAGAGGGATGATAGAAGGTGTCCAAGGACCTGAGAATGCCAGTCAGCAGGGTTCAAACTCGCATGAAGAAGTGGAAAATGAGAGATTCTGTTGAAACCCAACCACGATCAGGTCGATCAACAAAGATTTCTGCCACAATGGCCAAGAAGATGGTTGGAGATGCAAACAGAGGACTTTGGCTGAAGTACAGGATTGTCTGAAAAAAGATGTTAGGAGTAGGACTGGGCGATATGAGGATATACGTCGTCTGGACGATAGAAGACGTCTCGTTTCATACGAGGCTCTATCGTTTACGCCACAATAAACTGCTTTACTGCAGTATTTTACGTCTAGATGTGCTTTACGGCACGCTGTGATACATAAACATGGAGGAAGACGGTAGCAGACGTGTTTCAGAGGATAATTCTCTAAAAGATGAGCAGCCGACCCAAACTGATGATCTTGTTCCTAAAAGAGGGAAATTTCTGTCTGGATGCGGTTTGGATATAAAAAGAGCGACGTGGAGCCGACAACAGACCAGCTCACAGTCCCAACAACGGACTCCGACACAACTAGCTCATTTTATCACCTGCAGGAATCAGGATAAAGAATCCAGAACAAATAATAGAGTCAACCAGCAAAAGCAGCGTCAAGTGGAGGAGAAAGGTCGTAATAAACTCCAGACGCTGCAGCAGGTATTTACCTGTGGAACGTCATACGGCCATAGTTCCCCCGGATGGAAGGAGATCACTGCTGCTGTTGCCTAGCAACACCTGATACATAACTGATGACTGACACAACATTACACAGTTTATATGGTTATGGATCGTTACGGGATGTAAGATGAGCCATTTCGGGATATGAGAGTTTGGACATATCAACCAGTCCTAGCTTGGATATTTATAAGATGTACAATAAGGAGAAAATGGCCTTCATGGCCGCGTCGCCAGAAGAAAGCCACAAGCAATCACACTTACAAGATGGCCAACAGCACAGAGACAAGCCTCAAACATCTGGAACATCATCATTTGGAGTGTTGAGACTAAAATGGAACTTTTTGGTCACGTTACATTTGGAGAGGAGTCAAGAAGGCCTGAAAGGAAGGCCATTCCTACGGTGAGACATGGAGGTGGATGGCTGATGTCATGGGGGTGTGTGAGCTACAGAGACATGAGAAACCTGGTCAAAACTGATGGCATGATGAATCCAGGATGTTATAAAAAAATACTAAAGGAAAAATTGCACCCATCAGCCTGAAGCTGCACATGGACGTACTTAGATCTTCCAACCTGATAATGATCCAAAACACAAAGCCAAGTGGACCTTTTATTGGCTACAGCAGAATAACGTGAAGGTTCTGGAGGGACCATCTCCGTCTCCTGACCTCAACATCATCCAGCCGCTCTGCGGAAATCTCCAGCAGGCAGTTCATGCATGACAGCCCAAGATTTTACAGGAACTGGAGAAGAATGGGCAGCTTTACCATCAGAGAAGATAAAGAGCCTCATTAACAACAACTCATTAACAATGCTAACGATGCTAAACATCCTGGAACTTTTTCCAGACGTGTCGCTGCATCAGATTCACAATCTGCTCAGAAATCCCATCATCTGATATGTTGTTTACCTTTACAACATGTTGGTCATGATTTTCCCCACGTGCGCATCCAGGTGTTCTTACCTGATGATGTCATCGTTGTGTCCCAGGTAGAACCGCTGGCTGTGTTCTCTGGTGTTGTAAACCACTGCGACCCCCGCCACGAAGTACACCACCTCCTTCCCCGCTGTGTAGTACAGGTTGTTCCGGCACTGGTGGCCCCGGTACCCGAACACCCAGTCCAGTCTGAGGCGGCAGCCCGGGGCGCTCCGGTCCGACATGCTCGCGCATCAGACCGTGTCGGCCTCTTCCTCCGCCTGGGTCGGTTCTGGTTCGGTTTCCTCAGATCAGCAGATTTATTAGCTTTTCTCCATAAAGGAGATTAAATGTATGTTTTTATTCAGGTTAATGTTGAACAAACATCAACAGAGTTCCGTCATTTCAGTTCCAGGAATTATTTCCACTTATCGACCTTTAATGTTCTCATTTAAGCATCAAATGTAAAAATAGTGAAGTTTGGTGTTTATCTTCCAGGAGATGATCCATAGTTCTGCTGTTCATCTGAATTCATTTCTGGAATAATCCTGGAAAAACCATTAAAACATGAACTCAGCGAAGATTTTCCACCTTTATTGCAGAACAAATATTTTTCCTGGATTTGCTGCTTTTTCTTGCTTCCATCTTCATCAGCCTTCATCATCATCCTCACCTGGTCTAGTTTTTACTAAGTTTACATGATCATCGGGTTTGAGGGATTCTATGTCTTCTGATTAAAACCTCAGAAGAAGATTTGATGTTTACTGGAGTTTTTATTTCTGTTTGTGCATCTACAGGTTCTGCTCCTCACGCAGTCTGGAACATTCTCCTTCCTTCCACCTGCAGGAGAAAATGGAAGATCTGCAGGTGAAGAGGAGAAGATCTGCAGGTGAAGAGGAGAAGATCTGCAGGTGAAGAGGAGAAGATCTGCAGGTGAAGAGGAGAAGATCTGCAGGTGAAGAGGAGAAGATCTGCAGGTGAAGAGGAGAAGATCTGCAGGTGAAGAGGAGAAGATCTGCAGGATAAGAGGAGAAGATGGAAATCTTCGCGCGCGTCCAGAAGTTCGCGGACAGGTGGAACCCTAGAAAAGGCAACTGCGGAACTGGTGGAGGCTTCTTCTTCTGGAAATATAAGCCAACCCCCCACCCGGCGCGCACTAATCCCTCCAGTTGGATCCAGCCGCGGAGAGCAGCGCGCGCGGCTGTTTTATTCTCCCGTGCGTTCACGCCAGCTCCATCCGCGCGCAGAACCGGATAAGCAGCTGTGGTTCATTCAAACATCTGAGCGTGGGTAAAATAAATAAAGTAAAATCCAGAGGCAGGGTGAGTAAAGAGGCGTCTTGTTTCCAGATGACCGAGCAGCTCCGGAGAGAGCCGAAGAGGCGGTGCGCGAGAGCCACGAAAACAAACGTTTAATCCCCGCAGATCCTCCAACTTCCGCGGCCAGATGAGAGGAGACGCGCCGGGCTCCCGGTGCAGCATCCCGGCCGGAGGAGAGTCCTGATGCTGGCGGGAGAGGAGCCTCCTCGCGCCGCCAGCCGCGCCCTGCGCGCGCAGGCAGACTTCCGGACCCCGCAGGGCACAGACGCGGACCCCTGGATCCTGATGGAGACCCTCCCTGACCAGCCAGCCTCAGATGGTGATGTTGGCTGGTTCCTCTTCGGATTGACAAGTCTGAGCATCTAGGGAAGCTGCGCGCGACGTTACCTGCCGTTTCCGGTGTGTTTAAAAGTAAAAGCCCCGGAAAGTCCAGCGAAAACGCTTCCAGATCTTCTCCTTCCAGAGATCCAGCGCAGGTTTCAGGTGTTTTGCTGCACCTGATCCAACAGTTTGTAGACAAACCGCATTAATGTGAGACAGTTGCATCTAAAACATACAGCAGACCACAAACACATCTATCCCCCTCTTATTATTGTGTTTTCATTTCTGGTAGTTTATGTCCCATTAAAATGATTCTACAAGCTTTCATTTTTACAGTTTACAGTGTGTCCAGCAGACAACCCAAAGCCAGAGCTGGAAGGGTGATTGGGTTGACACCCCCATATCTGGAACCAGATGCATTACTGTAGGACCGGCTGGTGCGACGCGATGAAGTTTCTTTACAAATGAATGTTAGCAGCCTGCTAGACACGTTTTGAAAAAGCTATAGCATGAATGTGGAGAAATATATCCTGTCACCAGTCTGGCACCTGAAAGATGATTCCTAACTGAGAATGAAGGGACAAATTTAGAACTTTTCAAAGAGGCAACGATTTCTGCTAAAAACATTAATGTTTCCAGCTGAAGAGTTAAAGACCTCGCATCTTTTTTCACAGAAAGACAAGCAAGAGTTTGGATCTTTTTCTGGGATCTGTTTGTTTTATGTCTTGAACAAACAAAAGAAAGGCCTGGAAAAGTTGGAAATGACATCAGTTTTAATTATAGATTTTTTTTAAATTTGCTCTCACTTTTGCTTTGAAACCACTGCCAGTTTAAATGTGTTTTATTATGTCTGTAAAATTTGGACAGATATGAATAAAAAGAGATTTTAATCTCAGCAAGGCCCTTCTTGGTTAAATAAAGATTCCTGAAAAAGCAAACCTGAACTGTCCTGCAAGTTTGAAGTATTTCCCCGCTCAAAAATTCAGATTTTCTGCCTGACAGCAAATCCAAAGCAACTTCTCTTCTTCATGTCATTTGAAGATTTCTTCATTCAAAACTTTACTTCAGAGGAATGAGAATTAACTTTAAAGGTCTGGATACAAATACCAGTTCAGCAAACTGGTTGATTTCCAGTTATTTCTGCTCATTCTGAAAGATTCCCCCCCATTAGCCCCCAGTTGTTGTGAGCTTCATCCAATGTTCAGATGTGTTGATGTGAGGTAAAAGATATTAAAATTTAAAAAACAGAAAGTGTGAGCCAAGCCCTGTAAAAAATTCAGTGTCTTCTGACTCCTTGAAATACTGAACACAGAACAAGCTTTCATTATTAGACTTTTGTTTTGACAGGATCAGCTCAGCTTTTCCGGTCTAACTGACGTCACTCGACGGTTTAGACTCGGGAGGTAACCAGGACCACGGAGAGACAACACCCCCCCGACTTCTCTGGAGGGGATGCAAGGCCGCAAAGCACTGTGGGAGTTTGTGTTCTTTATTCTAAAAACTGAGATCATGTCTGCAGTTTGATGAGAGAAAACGGCTTAAAAAACTACAAATCCCAGCAGCAGACACCAGGATCTCAAACTGGATGAGAAACTGGAAGGAGAAAGTTGTTTTACATTAAATAAAGCAAAAAGAATGTCACGCAGGCTGTTAGGAGAAGATGAGTTCATGTCGATATTCATGTTTCATACAATGAAAGAATCAAAATAGAAAATACAAAGTGAACAATGAGTCTGATGACAGAGACATCCCGCTGTGATGCCTCAACATATATATATCAACATATAAATGAACTAGAAAAGCACTCTTCTTGCAGAAGAGCAAATGAATGTGAATGCCCTCTTATGCTGAATGATTGCATAACCATTTGGAGAAGCAGCACAACTATGCAACCTAATATATTGTAGTAACGCATCAGGACTCAAACCCACAAGCGTCTGAGCATGAGCCCATTTCTTTAACCACTACCCCAGCACAGCTCACCATTGCTCTATGCAAAAATCATCTACATTTTTTATCATTGGAATGGATTTTTTTTTTCTTTTTTACACTTCCTACAGTGTGGAATTGGCAAAAAAGCTTTAAGATTTAAATGTGTAAAGTAGCACACAAGATCTGTAAGATATAGATCAGCAGGAGGAAAAAATGACAAGCATCTGATATGATTTACAAAATCCAGCCCCTGAATTTGAACTCTCAACCTTTTGAATGAAAGGCAATTCATTTTACCACTATGCCACTGCAGTTGTTTGCTACACCCTGGCAGGAGCACTAATATTTTTAGCCATTGGTATGGGATTGCCTTTACCACCAGTGCGTAATCAGCAGAATTGCAAAAAGATGTGAAAGATTGAACTGCTGTCAAGAAGGCAAAGATTAATATAAATAGTTTGTAAATACAACTAAAATTCTGAAGTCAGTAGTTAAACTACATTAATCATTGCAGAAAACCATTTAGAACTGCTTGTGTAATCAATTAAAGACTTTATTACTCAGTGTGAGCAGTGTTTCATTTGAAGCATTTTAACAACAAAACTGTAATATTTTACTGTCATTTCTGCAATTTTTTTTTTTTAACCTTGAAACAACCCTTTGAGGACAGACATGGGAGAGAATGTATCCTATGTGTACAAACATCCCACACTTTAATTGCACGGTTTGCACAATGTGCAAGACTGGATTTGAACCCTTGCCCTGTATACCAATGTGTACCTGTGTACTGGTGCAGAAAATGGACCAATCGCTGAGCTGCATTTTCTGATTTGTCCAATCACAGGAATGAAGACTTTGATGCTTGAATAGTGGAACTAGCTGAAGTGAAACTAAAAGTGTAGCGTTTCAAACATTTTGCAGGAAAACAACTTTGTTCCATTTGAAGCATTTTAACAACAATTTAATATGTAACTGCAATTCCCCAGAGTTTATTTTTTTATTTGAGTTAACACTTAGTTGTACAACTCTTCAACACAGGCATTGTGCATTGTTATGCCAAATGTGCAGACAACCCACATTTTAAATGCAAAGCTTGCAGCAAACTTTAAGCACTTTGACAGAGCAGTATGCAGTACTCTATGAACAAACATCTAGCATCATAATGCAGAGTATCTGATGCTTGATTTGAACCCATCCCTTGTACACCAATGCGTTCTTGTGTACCGGTGCCCAAAATGGACCAATCGCTGAGCTGCATTTTCTGATTTGTCCAATCACAGGAAATGATTGGCAAATTTGACAAAAACCTGACAATTTGAACATTTTTACATGTTACAAAGACCAAAAGTCATAGCACATATCTCCTGAATGAGCTGAAGTTTGAAATTTGAATGGTTGAAGTGAGGCAAAAGGTGTGGGAGGAGTAGAGTTTCAAACATTTTGCAGGAAAGAAAAGCGTTTTATTTGAAGCATTTCAGGAACAACTTAATCAGTGTGAATGCGATTCACCGCGTTTGTGCCAATTCAGCCGATCAAATATTAAACTCTTCGGTACATTCATGAGAAGGAGGCTGTGACTTTTGTCATGGCAAACTTTTGTCAATTTTGAGATATTTAGCATTTTGTAAAAACAAATTCAGGCTTGTGATTGGCTGAAAGCCTTTCAAACCAAATGAGGATTGGACACTGAAAAAATGCAGCTCAGCTATTGGTCAGTTTTTGCATAATGAGCTGGAAATTGCTTCAACAGGGTGCAGAGCTCTGCACCAGTTTCCAGTTTCCAGTATATGGCAGCCATATAAATACTGACAACTTCTGTTTCGTTGCTGATTTGGCAGAGTTTTACAGTTCTGAACACATAGATATGTTTCTCAATGTAAATCTACCTTGTGCTTCTTAAAAACCAACAAGTTTTATATAAATTCATGGTGGAACTTTGCTTTTATTGAACCTGTTTTCATTCACAATGTGTAAAGTTAGATGATTGATCCCAGTTGAGTTCTTCAACCAGCAGTGTTACTATATAAATTAGTATAGTTAGTTGTGAGGGACCAAGCTGGCAAAGGAACAGGAACACAGGTGGCTTCAAAAGAAAAGAGTTTTATTTGCCCAAATAACATGAATGAATTTGGCCTTTAAAAGAGGTCAACTAAGCAAAACCTAAATCAAAGTCTGAAAATAACTAAACTAACAGATTAGGGAACATAAACAACATAACACAATAAACATACTGACCTCACAAACAAGAAACAAAGTAGAACTTAAATACTGGCTGATCAGACCAGTTACAAAACATATGGGGTAACACATTAAACATGCTAACAAACTAGACAAAGAAACTAAACTAAACTTTTAATCTCCCCCTCTGAGGCTGAGGTCTTCCCAAAGGCCCGTGGTTCTTCCTGCTCATTGGCTTCCCTCCTGTGCACACTCCTGCCCCCCAATGCCCAGGCTAGATCCTCCAGCAGCAGTAAAAAAGAAACAAGGTTAAACAAAACACAAACAGTTGAAAATACAGTGGGTCCTTAAATGTGCGCGCTAACAAAAAAGCAACCAAAGCATTTAAACTAAGTTTAAATATAAAGAAAACTAAGTAACTATAAATGTGTTGGTGCTTTTACTGCCTTTACATGTGTGGCCACTGGTCTGGCCATCACATTAGTATAGGCTCAGAGTTTTTGCAATGTTTTTTTGTTTTTGTTTTTTTGTTTTTTTTTCTTTTTTCAAAAAAGGGGGTGTAACCTTGCAACATCAAGTCAACTCAGTACTTCTATTTGTCATTTTGCCTATTTATCCATTCAAATGAAATGAAAAAATACTTTATTATACTTTATTAATCCCCAAAGGGGATAGTATGTAATGTAGTAAGTAATAATTAATTTGAGGAGGTCTTGTACTGGAGGCTGATGGCTGCTGGCAGGAATGATCTTCTGTATCTTTCAGTCTGACATCGGACCTGAAGAAGCCTCTCACTGAACACACTTTGTTGTTTCATCACTGTGTTGTGGAGAGGGTGTGAAGAATCCTCCATCATCTTCATCAGCTTGTGCAGCATTCTTCTTTGGACAATCAGCTCCAGCGGCTCCAGAGTTACTCCAAGCACAGAAGCAGCTTTCTGGATCAGTTTGTTGATTCTCTTCAAGTCTCTGGTTCTGATGCTACTACCCCAGCAGATGCTGCAAAGCTGACTGCACTCTCCACAACAGACTTCTAGAAGATATGCAACATCTTGGTGCAGACGTTAAACCATCTCAGCTTCCTTAAGAAGTACAGTCTGCTCTGACCTTTCTTGTAGATGTAGTCAGTGTTGCATTTCCAGTCCAGTTTGTTGTCCAGCTGAACTCCAAGATACTTGTATTCCTCCACCACCTCCACCTCCTCTCCCAGGATGGAAACAGTGCTTTGTTTATTCTTCTTCCTCCTGAAGTCAACAATCATCTCTTTTGTTTTGCTGCTATTTAATATGAGATGATTGTCACCGCACCATTTAACAAACTGACTGACCAGTTCTCTGTACTCTGCTTCTTGTCCATCCCTGATACACCCAACAACTGCAGAGTCATCAGAGTATTTCTGCAGATGACAGGACTCAGAGTTGTACTGGAAGTCTGAGGTGTACAGAGTGAAGAGGAATGGCCAGAGTACAGTTCCTTGTGGTGCACCAGTGCTGCTGACCTCCATCTCAGACACACAACCTTTCAGTCTCACAAACTGGGGTCTGTTTGTGAGGTAGTCATAGATCCAGGTGGTTGTGGAGGTATCCACCTGGAATTTATGGAGCTTCTCACATAACAAAGCAGGCTGAATGGTATTAAAAGCACTGAGAAATGAAAGAACATGACCCTCAGAGTGCTGCCTGAATGGTCCAGATGAGAGTGTGCTCTCTGGAGCAGGTATATGATGGCATCTTCAACCCCAAGTCCATTACGATATGCAAACTGGAATGGGTCCTGAAAGGTGTTTACTTGCTTGTTGAGGTGAGCCAGTAAGAGTCTCTCAAGGACTTTCATGATGTGAGATGTCAGGGCAACTGGTCTGTAGTCACTTGGTTCAGCTGGTTGTGTTTTTTTAGGCACTGGAACAAGGCAGGAGGTTTTCCACAGCACTGGGACTCTATTTTGTCTCAGACTGGTGTTGAAAAGGTGCTGGAGAATCGGACATAGTTGTTCTGAGCAGGTCTTGAGAACTCTGGGACTGACACCATCTGGACCTGCAGCCTTGTTCTGGTTCAGTTTCTCAAGTTGCTTCTTAACCTGATTGCAGGAGACAAACAAGGTGGAGGTCTCAGGATGTCCTGATGTGGAGGGAGATGAAGCTGTGTTCTGGTCCATGACTGAGCTGCAGGGTGACAGATTGGAGGCGTGACAGGAAAGCAGTGGGCTTATGGAGGGTGTGTGGTCTGTTGGGCTGGAGGTAGGGGGTGAACTGAACCTGGTGAAGAATATGTTCAGCTCATTAGCTCTGTCCAGACCTCCATCAGGCTGGTCCCCCTTTAACTTGAAGCCGGTGATCTTCTTCATTCCAGACCACACATCCCTCACGTTATTCTGCTGGAGCTGACTTTCTAACTTCTTCCTGTAGTCCGGGAATAGTCTGTTGGGAATATCAGTTGTTATAATATTTTCAGTTCATTTTATGATAACCTTTTATTAATCTTACATTGATGTTCTTCATTAATCTTCATGTACAAGTTAAAAGTTTTCCTCTGTGTGCTGTTTGGATAAACAGGACATTCCAGTGACGTGCAAGGTCAGAGTGGTATTCATGCAGCCATGTCTCAGTGAAGCACATAATACTGTACTCTCTGTATTCTTTCTGAGACCTTGTTAGCATCTCAAGCTCGTCCGTATTGTTAGCTAGCGATCTCATATTATCATTAAGATGGTTGGGAGGAATGGTTTAAATCTCCATCACTTTTTCCTCTGTCTCACTCCCGCTCTGCAGCCTCTTCTCTTTCTTTTCAACTCCATCGGGATTTGATGTGTTGTTTCGCTGATATTCCTGATTTGAGAGAGGTTAATCAGTTGATCCTGATTGTAAACAAGTCTTTCGTTGCCATGGAGACTCATCATAACAAGTCTTGAAAGAGCCAAAAATATGCAGAAAAATCTTCCTTGCAGCACACCCTCCGAACCGGCATGAAATCCACAGAAAAAAAAAAAATTTGAGCTAATATCTATGTGAGAAGACTTTGTACTTTTCAAAAAATCAAGATAGCAAGTCAGAGCTACTACAATTTGCTGCCAACAGACGGCACAAGCTAGAATGTTTTGTTTAAACATTAGACTATTAACTTCATTCAGGAAGTTTGGCTTTTTCACATTTAAACTTTTTCAGTTATTCAGGTTTTTGTCAATTTTATAATTCTGTCTTGTGATTGGAGAAAAGAGAAATTCAACTCAGCAATTGGTCCATTTTTTGCATCCTGACTTCTTTATCAGGATGCACCGTGACACAAGTGTATAGTGGTGTACAAGGACCAGGTTCTCATCCAGCATGTGCTATAAAGCTTCTTAATGATTAGTGTTTGAGTATTATGAGGCTCGTGCAGAGGTCTTTGATTCATGCTGTTGTTCTATTATCTTCAGCTGTGTGCAGTACAGACTATAAGTTACAATTGAAGAGAAAAGATGCCTGAGTAGTACAGTGCGAAATACAACATCATTATTGATGTGGAAAAAAGGCAATGTTATTTGAGAATACAGGTATTTTGAAAGGCCATATAAGCAGATTTAAGTGGTTGTTTACAGTCATTTCAACAACCAAACACAAATTATTACTGTGACTTTAAACTTATTGTTATATCTGAAACCTATTATTAGGTCAAACTTTTTTTTGCTGGTTCAAAGGTTCCCAGTGTCCCAGTTCCCAGTGTCTGGAACATTGTGGTCCTGACTCCCATTTTCTTTTCTGAAAAAATATCAAGTCAGCTCAGTACCTCTTAATAGTACCTATTCATAGCGCCTAAAAAAGAAAAATGTCCCTATACATGGCCATTAGATGGTACTTTAAGACCAGAAATGAAAAGAAACTCTGTGCTTTTCAGTCTATGGTGCTTTTCAGTTGACCAACAGCAATTTAGTTCAACCTTTCCCTTTGTGATTGGCTTTTTTTGTGTGTGAAGTGCTACCAGCAACGTCTGTTTGTTACCAACTAAATCAGCATAGTATCAGCTAAGGCTTTTTAATTTTTTTTTTTATTTTAAAGGAGGGCCTGTTATATCAAGTCAACTCTGTACCTCTTAGTAGTACCTATTGATGGCACCTAAAATAAACATTTAACTCATCACCATTAGATGGCCCTCTTAGACCAGGAATTAAGAGAAACTGTGCACTTTTCAGTCTATGGTGCTTTTCAGTTGACCAAAAGATCAATGGCTTCTTCTTCACAAAAGTTTAGTTCAACCTTTCCCTTTTAGCAATTCTGCTGATTACATGCTGATGGAAGTTCTAAAAAGGCATTTTTATGCCGATAGCAAAACTCTTTAATAGTTCTGCCAGTACCTTGAACATCCTCTTTTCAACAGAAATGTTTTACCTTTTTCCACACATGTATATTTGGGCAAAATGGTGACCTAGTGGTTTTTTTTTGTTTTTTTTTTAAGCTTTATTTAAAAGGTTGCATGACAATACATGGTGACCCAGTGGTTATGAGAATGGGCCTTTGCACTGGGTGTTGTATATTCAAATCCACACATTTCAACTTAACACTTCCTTCCACATCTGTTATCAATCTGTCTTCAGATATTGCACAGATATATACTTTTTGTGCAGGTAGTCCACATATCAACTGTACAGCTTGCAGCTGAACATGAACACTCTGATGGAAAGGTATACAGTATTCTGGGTGCATACATACATGTTGCACAATATTCAAAGCTGGATTTGAACCCGTCCCATGTATACCAATGCCTACCTGTGTACCGGTGCAGAAAATGGACCAATCACTGCACTGCATTTTCTGTTTAGTCCAATCCCAGGAACGGATTTTAAAAATTAACAAAAATTTGAATAACTCTAAAAGTATAAATGTTACAAAGACTAAAAGTCACAGCACATTTCTCCTGAATTGGCTGAAGAGTTTGATGCTTGAATGCTCTAAATGAGACAAAAGGTGTAAGAGGAGTAATATTTCAAACATCTTGCAGGCGAGACAACTTTGTTCCATTTAAAGCATTTTAATAATAAAAATTTAATATTTAACAGTAATTTCCCCACAGTTTACTATTTTCAACTTGAATTAATTCTTTCAATGAATGAATGAACTTGAATTAACACTTTGTTGTGCAACTTTCCAAGATAAATATTGCACACTTTATTCTCTATTTGTATGAACAGTCATCACTAACTGCACAGTTTGCAGCTAAATCTAAGCACTTTGATGGAACAGTGTTTTATGTTATGCTTGTCTTCGCACACAAAATATCACATAATAGTGCCCCGCATTTAATGCTTGATTTGAACCCATGCCTTGTACACCATGACGTAGCTGTGTACTGGTGCACAAAATGGACCATTTGCTGAGCTGAATTCCGTTTCGTCCAATCACAGGAACGGATTTGAATACATTGACAAAGACTTGAAAAACTTAAAGTTTAAATGTTACAAAAAAGACCAAAAGACACAGCATATATCACCTGAATGGGCTGAAGAGTTTGACACTTGAATGGTTGAAGTGAGACAAAAGGTGTAGGAGGAGTAGCATTTCAAACATTTTGCAAGAAAGACAATGGACGAACCAGGACAAACCAGACACTGCAAACTGGTGCAGAGCGCCAAACCCCAGTTGAAGCTGTTTTCAGCTCATTATGCAAAAACCGACCAATCCCCAAGCTGAATTTTTTCAACGTCCAATCCACATTTGAGTAGAAGGACTTTCATCCAAACACAAGGCTAAATTTATTTTTGCAAAATGTTAAATATCTCAAAAACTACAAAGATTTGAAATGACAAAAGTCACGGCCCACTTCTCCTGAATTAGTTGCAAGGTTTAAGATGTGAATGGTTGAAGTGACTTGAACGGCGCAGGAGGAGTAGCGTGCCAAAGTTTGATGGAATAATAAAAATGGCAGAACAAGATCTCAATAATGTGAATGCCTCCATGGGCATTCACATTAATAAAAGTTTCTATGATAAGGCTTTCATTAAAAAAAAAATATGTAAAAAGAAAAATAAAAGAAACTCTAAATAGTTTAAATCGGTCCAGTTGTGTTCAGAGCATGGAGGCGCTACCAGGAGACAGGCCAGTACATCAGGAGACGTGGAGGAGGCCGTGAGAGGACAACAACCCAGCAGCAGGACCGCTACCTCCTTCTTTGTGCAAGGAGGAACAGGCGGAGCACTGCCAGAGCCCTGCAAAATGAGCTCCAAGAGGCCACAAATATGCATGTGTCTGCTCCAACAGTCAGAAACAGACTCCATGAGGGTGGTATGAGGGCCCGACGTCCACAGGTGGGGGTTGTGCTTCCAGCCCAACACCGTGCAGGACGTTTGGCGTTTGCCAGAGAACACCAAGATTGGTAGATTCACCACCCTGTGCTCTTCACAGATGGAAGCAGGTTCACACTGAGCACATGTGACAGACGTGACAGAGTCTGGAGACGCCGTGGAGAACGTTCTGCTGCCTGCAACATCCTCCAGCAGGACAGGTTTGGCAGTGGGTCAGTAATGGTGTGGGGGGGCATTTCTTTGGAGGGCCGCACAGCCCTCCATGTGCTCGCCAGAGGTAGCCTGACTGCCATTAGGTACCGAGATGAGATCCTCAGACCACTGTGGGACCACATCCTGGTGCGGTTGGTCCTGGGTTCCTCCTAATGCAAGACAATGCTAGACCTCATGTGGCTGGAGTGTGTCAGCAGTTCCTGCAACACCAAGGCATTGATGTTATGGACCGGCCCGCCCGTTCCCCAGACCTGAATCCAGCTGAGCACATCTGGGACATCATGTCTCGCTCCATCCACCAACGCCAAGTTGCACCACAGACTGTCCAGGAGTTGGCAGATGCTTTAGTCCAGGTCTGGGAGGAGATCCCTCAGGAGAACATCCACCGCCTCATCAGTAGCATGCCCAGGCGTTGTAGGGAGGTCATACAGGCACACGGAGGCCACACACACTACTGAGCCTCATTCTGACTTGTTTAAAGGACATTAAATCAAAGTTGGATCAGCCTGTAGTGTGTTTTTCCACTTTCATTTGGAGTAGAACTCCAAATCCAGACCTCCATTGGTTGATATGTTTGATTTTCATTGATAATTTTTGTATGATTTTGTTGTCAGCACATTCAACTATGGAAAGAACAAAATATTTAATAACAATATTTAATTCATTCAGACCTACGTGTTACTTTAGTGTTCCCTTTATTTTTATGAGCAGTGTACACATGTCATATTGTATATCATATTGTCATATTGTCAGTTTAACTAGCTAAGCTAGGGTAGTTAAAGTAGTATCTCCATTACATTTATTTGAACAACTTTTTGGATGAGTTGTACTCTCGTGAGTTGTTTTGTTGCAAAATGTTTTTACTTGTATCATAAGTTGCTTTTACTCAGGTAAAGTTAAGCTACTATTTTGTATTATTTACGTCTGGGTAGGAAATAGGAATATAAAAGTATTTGTGTTGCTTTACATGTTATATTTGTAAAGATTTAGACGGGGGTTTTCGCCTCCATCCCTGCGATGAGGGGCGCCGTCTCCGTGGTGGCGGGAGCGTCGTCTCTGGTTCCAGCTGGTCCTTCCTCGACGAGTGCCGCCTCTGCTACTGCCATCGCTCCCACAGCAAACGCCGCTGCCACCGCTGTTCCTGCAATCGCTCCACCTTCTGGCGCTGCGAGAAGGAAGGCGCGGGGGCGCTCGGTGTCTGAAACCGGCCCTCGCGTGCTCATTGTGGGGGACTCCATCGTCCGACATGTCCGCTTGAACAGGTGCCTCACATCTTCTCACTCAGGTGCAGTTGTCAAGACTCTCAGTGACTCCGCCCACCAACTCTCTCTTCAACACCCCTCAGCTTCCACTATTGTGATACACACAGGTACAAACGATCTGAAGCTCCAACAATCAGAAACTCTAAAAATTAACTTTATAAACCTCATCCACAACATGCAACAGTCAAATTCACATTGCATCATCTCTGGCCCACTACCTTCACCCCGATATGGAGACATCAAATTCAGCCGCATCCAACAACTCCACATCTGGTTAAAAGGTTACTGTCACTCCATCAATATTCCATACATTGACAACTTCACCACATTCTACAATAGACCACGCCTTTTCAGATCAGACGGTATACACCTAAATCAAACAGGTTTCCATCTTCTAGCCTTGAACATTGATCTCACCCTCCACTCCTGTAAAGCTTTTTCATATTGACGGTCCAGCCACTACACACCTGCTCAAGTCAAAACACCCTCTCTGACACATCATATAGCAGCACATATTACCAGCAGAAATGACAAAGATTTCCATCCATATTTACATACCCTTGCTGTCAGATGTCTCTGGCCCATACACATAACCCCTAGTACAAGACACATACCTTTAAACTCACGATCAAACATTCCTGCGAGACTGAACATGGCTCTTTTAAATGTCAGATCACTTTCAAACAAATCTTTTCTCATTAATGATCTGATTTTAGATAACATTGACTGTCTCTTTTTAACTGAAACCTGGCTTGGTGCAGATGCACAAATTGTTCTCACTGAAGCGTCGCCCCCCAATTTTAATTTTTTATTTTCTACCAGAGGAGGTAAAAAAGGTGGTGGAAAAGCTTTTATTATGCAACAATCATTATCAGCACAAATATTATCCCTGCAAAGCTATTCTTCATTTGAACAACACTCGTTTGTTGTCAATAATCCACCTGTTTTTATCAGTACTATTTATAGGCCACCAAATCCTCCCTCTTGTTTTATTAAAGAATTTTCTGATTTCATATCAACCAGACATCTTAAATATAAAATGATTTTAATAACTGGTGATTTTAACCTTCACATTGATAGCAGTGGTGATCCTTATGCCAGAGAGTTTTTAAACATTTTAAATAGTATGGGTTTTAAACAGCATGTTACACAGCCTACCCACAACAGAGGACACACCTTGGACTTGGTCATAACTTATGGCCTGACCACTGGTGTGTCCTCTGTTGTTGACCTGGCTGTGTCAGACCACTACTGTGTGTTTTTTAACATCACCAGCTCTATAAAACAGGACGCTTCAGTGAGGACTGTGAGGAGGCGATATATTACTTCTGAAGTGGCTGCAAATTTTATTAATATTTTATCTGGAACTCCAGCTCAGATTTTTCCTGCATCATGTGATTTTATCGTCGACCATTTTAACAACAAATTAAAGTCGGCAATTAACTCAGCAGCTCCAGTTAAAACAAAAATATTAAAAACTAAATTCAGAACACCATGGAGAAATGAGGAAATAAAAGAGTTAAAGAGAAGCTGCAGGAGAGCAGAGAGGAAATGGAGGAAAACAAAACTAACAATTCATCAGGATATTTTAAAGGAACAACTTAAAATTTATAATTACAAAATCAAACTGGAAAAAAAACTCTATTTTTCAAACCTCATCACAGATAACAAAAATAATCAAAAATTTATTTTAAAAACCATTGATATTTTAATGAACACAGATAGCATCAAGTCCTCCATGCAGCCATCAGCCTCTGCATGTGAGGACTTTGCAGACCACTTCAGAAGTCAGATCAATGCTATTAGATCCAATCTTTTATCTCAGCATAATGTTGATTTTAATCGATATGAAGCATTGTTTTTATCTGAGGAAACACTGGAGAGTTTTGTTCTGGTTGATGCATAGATGCTTGGTCAAGTTTTCTCCCAGCTAAATCCAACAACCTGCCTTTTAGACCCGATTCCCACATCGCTTTTAAAAACTTTTTATGGTTTCTTTGAGTGTGAGCTTTTAGACATAGTAAACTACTCTCTTCAGATGGGTGTCTTCCCTTCTGCTTTTAACACGGTGGTGGTAAGGCCCCTTCTGAAGAAGAGTGGCTTAGATCCAAACATGGTTGATAATTTACCGACCTGTATCCAACTTACCGTTTTTAAGTAAAATAATAGAAAAATTTGTTTTTACTCAATTATACAAGTTTTTGAATAAACGCAACATTTCAGAAAAATATCAATCTGGTTTTAGGACTAATCACAGTACGGAGATGGCCCTCTTAAAGATTGTTAGTGACCTTAGATCTAGCCTGGACTCACAGAAACTTTCTGTTCTTGTTCTACTGGATCTTAGTGCCGCATTCGATACAGTAGATCATCAGATTTTATTGAACAGGCTCAGAAGTCTGGTGGGCCTCTCAGGGATCGCTCTTAAGTGGTTTCATTCCTACCTCTCGGATCGACAATTTTTTGTAAGTATGGATACATGCTCCTCACAAACCTATGAAATAAAATGTGGGGTTCCCCAAGGATCAATTTTAGGCCCGTTACTTTTTAACCTGTATATGTTACCACTTGGGGACGTCATCAGGAGACACGGCGTTGATTTTCACAGCTATGCCGATGATACACAGCTTTACATCGCCGTGTCCCCTGATGACTTAGAGCCACTTAATATTCTTTTAAACTGTATTTCAGATATAAAGTCATGGATGGCAGCAAACTTTTTACAGCTCAACCAGGACAAAACTGAAGTTTTAATTATCGGTCCTGAAGGCAAGAGAGAGATCCTTTTATCAAAATTGCAACATTTTAATCCCTCCCAGTGTGTGAGAAATTTGGGTGTTCTTCTTGACTCTGAGCTGGATTTAATTCCACACATAAAAAATGTAACAAAAACAGGTTTTTATCATCTAAAAAATATTGCCAGAGTTGCCCATATCTCTCTCTTGCCAGCACAGAGGTGCTGATGCTTTTATTTCCAGTAGATTAGATTACTGTAACGCCCTGCTCTCTGGTCTTCCTAAAAAGTCTCTTTCCAGCCTACAATTACTACAGAACTCAGCGGCACGAGTTCTGACGAGGACCAGAGGGCAGGAACACGTTACACCAGTTTTAAAATCGCTGCATTGGCTTCCTGTGCGTTTCAGGATTGATTTTAAGATTCTTTTACTTGTTTATAAATGCCTTAATGGTCTTGGGCCTTCTTATTTATCCGACATTTTTTTTTAATTATGAGCCTTTGCGGACCCTGAGGTCCTCTGGTACCGGCCTTTTAGTGGTTCCTAAAGTCAGAACTAAGACATACGGTGAGACCTCTTTCCACTGTTATGGTCCTGGACTGTGGACCAGCCTGCCAGAGAGCCTCAGGGCCGCGGAGACTGTTGATGTTTTTAAGAAGAGGCTCAAGACACACCTTTTTAGCTTAGCATTTAACTGAATTTTATTTTATTTTATTTACTTATCTTAATTTACTTCATTTATTAATTTATTTATTTTTAAATTGTTTTATTAGATTTCTTATTTTTAATACATTATTGTAAAGTCCTTCTATATAAATATGTATATTTTCTTTTATTGTTGCTCTTATTTCTTACTGCTTCTTAAGGTTATTCATCTTCTGGTTTTAACTCCAGTGTTTTCCTTATGGGGATCCATCACGCTGCGGGCCCTGCCTGTTTGGCCTGGGGGGTGTTGTCATGGCGACCGCTGCTGTTTGGGTGGCGCGGGGTCCACCACTGCAGCTTCACGGCTGCGGGGTGGCCCCGTTACTGCCTGGGAGTTGTGCGGTTGCTGTGGCGGCGGCCCCTATGAGCACGCAGGGGACTGGCTCCTGGTGTGGATGGATCCCGAGGTATTGGTTCCTCACATCAGCACCAAGTCAGAATTTTTATCACTTACTGAATGTTTTTAGTTGTTTTATTAACCAGAATTCAGTTAAGGAGACAGTATTCAGGGAATGATGTTTTTCGGGGAATGTGGGTGGGTGTGTGTGGGTGGGTGTGGGGGGGTTTTTTGCTCTTTGTCCTTGTGTGTGTGTGTGAGTGTGTGGAAAGAGCTTGTGTCGATTATTTTTAAATGCCTTTTTATCCACTGTTTGTTTTAATCCTTTTGACTTCATTTTATCCTGTAAAGCACTTTGTGTTGCCTGAGGCATGAAAAGTGCTCAAGAAATAAAGTTTGATTTGATTTGATTTGAATAAGGTGTGCATAAGGCGAGTGAGTGAATGCACTTGTGAGAACAGAAACGAAACAAAAACCCTTAAAAATGGATTTAGCAACTTCTAAACGTTGGATTAGAAAGTAACTGCTTATTATTTTATTGTTGGGTTTGTTTGTGATTTGTTTTATTAATGGAAGTTATTTATTTGTCTTTTCCTTAGTTTCACTGTGCTTTGTCAGTCGTGTGTGTGTGTGTGTGTGTTTGTGTGTGTGTGAGAGAGAGACACATTAAACACTAAACAAAGTGTCACTTGCATGGCTTTCTCTGGTCCAAACAGAAAAATTTGGTGTTACGTTCGATTTAGTCACATCCCCATACAAACATTAACCCTTTCATGCATAGTGTCACTGCAGTGGACACATATTTTTCATATTCATGACTGAGGAGGGTTATTTAGTAAAAGAACAACTTCAGTGGATATTAGTGAGTCATCCAATACATTACAGCTCTCTGAAGAATAAGTAAACGTATGATTTAATTCAACATAGACACATACATTATAATTTTGCAAGTTTGTGATAAATAGGAAAGAAAATGATAGTTTTATTTTATAAAACATTTACATTATTTTAGTATGATTATATATGATTTTATAAATATTTTTGGAATGCATTAAAATAAATCATGATCAATTCAAAATTAATAAATTAATAGAAAAATATTAATATAAAAAATATTAAGAAAATACTGTATATAAAAATGTTGCCTTGTTTTTTCTAATGCGAGCATGGCAGAGTTACCATATTTTGATTATATTATTGTTTCTGCATGAGTGTAAAATGAAATTTAGAGCTCATGATATTATTTTGAAATATAGTTTTATGGGAGAGCCTGTAGTCTTTGAGTCCCATTTAATAGGGAAATACTTACACAGGTGTTTAAAGATATTGTTTACCTGACATTTTAAATAGACTAATTGTTTATTTTCCATTTATATGCAAATATAATCTGACTGCTGTGTCAGGCAGCCGGCATTGGTCAAAACGTTCTTCTTACGGGTTAATTTTGCACATCTGTTATGTCATCATTGATGATAAAATAAGTGATGAAATAGCTCCATCTTCATGTTGATGTTTGTTGTTGGGTTTGTAATGATGTGACTTTTTATCCCGTTACCCATCACTTCCATGTCATGTTGGCGCTGATATTTTACACAGGAACGATGTTTTACAGAACTTTTTGTCTTCAGTGTCGTTATTTAGCACCTAATAATCTGACTACTCGTCCTGCAGACGCTCCAGGGCCGTTCTATGTCAACTCAACCAGAGTTGGCAGCTTTACATTTTAGATTTTGATTTATATTTTGAAAGTTTATCATTTTACAGAAGTAAAGTTGGTTCCCTGGTGCTGAGCTGTTTGTGTTTGTGTGGTTCTTTAGCTGCTGAGGATAGGGTTCAAGGTCTTGCCTACGAACACCTTGAACCCTGCATAATTCTGATGCCAACCATTCTCGGACGGTGGAAGAAGCAGTCCAGAGGAAGGTCTGAGTCATGTTCAGAGTAAGTTCTGGTGAATCAGCGGAGACAACTGGGCTCCTGTCAGCACTGTACAAAGCTTGGAATTGACTGTTGCCGTCAAGGGGCCACTCTTGCCATGACGAATGAATCATGAGTCAGGCCACAGACTTTGGAAGTGAAGTAAGCTACAGAGCCATGTGCTTGTTCTGAAGCATCACAGAAGATGTTAAGAGAGTAGTTTGCTGCTTCTGTAGCTGCCTCTAAAGGCACATACGTCCAGGCCGTTGAGACCAGTGGGACAGTTCCTGGTGGCCTGGACTCTTAAGTGGCCTGTGGTGTTGTACAAGTCATGAACGAATTGTTCAAAACTCAAGAATCCCTTTACTGACTAAGGAATCATGAGCCCTTGTCACTACTGACTCATTAATTGTCTTGACTCTGCTACTGCTAGCTAACCGACTGCAGAGCTAACTGAAGAGATAAAGCAAAATGTCGCTGTTGTGCAACTAAAGTGTAAAAACGATGCAAAGTTCACAGCTGCCACACTTTTAACACAAAACAATCATCACAGCCACAGTCCATGAGTCTTGACTCACCTGCTCCCGAGCTCTGAGCCCCTCAACAGCTCGTGGTGCATCGCTCGACTCCCAGTACGTACAAAGTGGTACAACTCAACAAAAAGTGGTTAGAATTACGTTGATATTGAATCTTATTGTGGGTCTGTTGGGAGGTTTTTTCTTTTGCCAGTACTCAACCTTTATGTTTAATATAACTTTGTTACATTTACAGTGCCTTTTATCTTTAATTTTATATGTGACTTAAAAGAAAAAAAGATCAATCTTACCCCTTTGAGATTTGTTGATGTTGATGACTCAAAAGCTCATTTCCCTTTGGTGAGTGACTCATTTAATCTCGATTCAGTTAAAAGAATCATATTTACCATTACTCGTGGCCTGACTGATAGAAAAAAAATAGTTGTAAATATCAGAGTTGTAAATAAAAAGTTAAAAAAAAAGAAAAGAAAAAGAATCATGTTGCAGCTGATTGGCCAGCAGAACTTGGCACCGCCCACAAACGAAATGATTTGTGAGTTGGCTCTGATGGCGTTTTAATGAAAACATCAGTAAAGTTTTATTTTCAAAAAGTCATGAAGATGCTTGTGGAGAAGTGGAAACCATGCTGCTGTAGTCAACACGAGAGTGTGTGCAGAAAAGAAACTTTGTAAACCAGGAAACAAGAAGAGGAGGCTTTTCCCTGATCTTCCAGACCTCCACCAGCAGATCTGTCACTGTGACATGATGTGGGTTTACTAGATGTCTACTAGATGTTTACCTTTACTAGATGTCAGATGCAGGGAAACAGTGTGAAGAGCAGATTCTCCATGAGCTGATGTGTAAGAATGACCTGCTACCACCTCCTGTCCAACCTTTATTCTACAGAAATGTTGCTGCGTTGTTAAACTTCACATCAGCCCAAACTACACACGATGTTCTAACCATTAATACGCACTGGGTCACATCTGGGTTCACTGGTTTCACCTCACATGTGTTGGTGGTTCTGCAGAACCAAACAGCTCTGCAGGTGGGCTGCCATCTGAAAAAGTTTGGGAACCCTCACAAGGTTGGACAGTGTCTCATCTTGTAAAGTTGGGTCAACTTTGTCATTTTATCTTAAATTTACTGCAGTAATCAGTAATTTAAAGTAAGTACGTTTAAAAGTAAAAGTACAGTAAGTAAATTTAATGTTGTAGTGAAAGGATTTACATACAGTTCTGTTTTTCAGATTATTTATACAGGAATCAGGCTGGGTTGTTGTCCTGAACCTAATGATGGGGGGTGGGGGACTCTGAACTAAAGTTTAGTCTTGTGATAATGGGGCTTAAATATAAATTTAATTTAATTTAATTTAATTTAATTTAATATTAAGCTTTTGGTGATAATTTACCCAGATGTGTGTGTGCATGGCCTCATGGTTACAGTACACAAGCAGAGGTGGCCTGAGTGACTCCTGAATTTATGTTTATGTTGGACACTAACTGCAAGGTTACTTGCATAACCTAAAGTTCTCTTTCATAGCATTTGTTTTGGATATCACTATGAGAAAAATACTTACTCCTGGACTGCATAACCAGAAGGTCATGGGAGACCCCCGTCATACAGAATCTCTCACTCACATCCTGTCAGTGTGGCTGGCACCAGACTGAGTAAGGATTGGGCCAGCGGTGACATCAAGCCTGTAAAACTGCTTAAAAGTGTGAGACAAGGCCCAGCTTGCTGCGGCACAGATCTCTTGAATGGATATTCCCCAGAACAGGGCCCCAAGAAGTAGTGAGGCCCCTGGTCGAGTGGGCACGCAAACCCTGTGGGGGCTGCAGCCCCTTGGAACTGTAGGCTAACTGTAGGCTAAAGTGCCAACAAACCAGTAGACAGCCGTTGTTTGGAAACCGGCTTTCCCAAATGAGTCTTAGCCCATGACACAAAGAGTTGATCACTTTTCCTAAAGGTTTCAGTTCTTCCCATAAAGACGTGCACAGATCGCACCGGGCAAAGCATATGTAACCATCGCTGCTCCTCAGACAAGAAGGGCGGGGAATTGAAGTACACTAAGTCTGTTAGAGAACATGACCCCAAAACCTTTGGTTAAAAAAAAGCAGGGTTGGGGACCAAGCTCACCCTTTCATTCCCAGCCGAAAACTTTGTGCATGCTGGATGTAGGCTACTGAGAGAACATGGATTTCACTTACATGCTTGACTGAAGCAAGTGCCAACAACAGAGCGATCTTTTATGTTGTTACTATGAGATCCACCTGATCCAGTGACTCAAAAGGTGGACTTGTAAAAGCATTTTACCCCATCCCAGCAGAGTATCCTGGTTGTGTAGAGAGAAGAATAGGGGACACTGAGTGTTCTCCCAGTTTGCAAACAGGCCCACTGAAAGTTGAACGAAATGTCGCCACATCATACTGGTGGAGTTTCCACTCTACGTACAGAGGACATCCACTGGAAAGTGGATCTGCACCCCGGTTCAGGGCCCCTGGTACATGAATGGTGACAGAAAATTCCTGCTGGCTCAAACTATCAGACTGTGGGCCAGCAAATGCAGGCAAAAGGTTCGCAGCCCTCCCACTCCCCTATCTGTTGATATAGGCCAGTGGTGTTGTCTGTCCTGATCAGCACATGATGCCTCTCCAAGAGAGGGAGGAAGTGTTTCAGTGTCAAGAAAACAGCAATCAGTTCCAGGTAATTTACATGGGCAGAGCACATGTGTGGGCTCCTGTTCACAGCTCTTCCCTCTAGGATGCCCCCCCAGCCTTAGAGGGAGGCATCTGTTGTGATCACCATCCTGCTACATATGGTTCCCATGGCCACACCCTGAGTCGGGAAGTCTGCACCCTTCCAAGGGCGTAATGCAGCGCAGGCTGCTGAGACCCGTTACCTGTGTATGGAGCAGGGCTCTGACTCTGAGACACTACCCAGCACTGGACACCCCTCATGTGCAGGCAGCCCAACGGGACCACCACCAGCAGCACTGATGCCATCAGCCCAAGCAGCCTCCGACACAGTCTGGGCAAGACTAGGTTTCCTGTGTGGAACAGTGCTAAACAGTCTATCAGAGATTTTACTCTTTTCTGCAGTCAGCCTCATTCTGGCCTGAACTGAGTCCAGGGACAGACCTATAAAGGAAATGTTCTGAGATGAAAGAAGAACACTCTTATCCATATTCATCCTGAAGCCCAGATCCACCATCTGATCCAATAACCACTTCATGACATCTGCTGTTTCCTGGCGAGAGGACGCTGCAATCAACCAGTCCTCTATGTATGTGGCCACTCTGACCCCCCCGCTTGTGAGGTGCCACTGCAGCTTCAGTGCATTTGATGAAGACCCTCAGACTCAGAGAGAGGACGAATGGGAGCGCTAGAAATTTATAGCGTCTGTTTTAGAACGCAAACCTGAGATATATGGGAGATATATATCCCATACATTGGCCGCACAGGAAACTGTGATGTGAACCAATCGCCCTTGCGAAGGAAGCGCAAGAGAGCAACATGCGTCAGCATCCTGAATTTGTATTTCCTGAAATAATGTGTTTAGAACCCACAGGTCTAAAATTGCATGCATTTCTTTTCGCCGCTTTTCTTCAGCACGAGTTAGTATCTTGAGTAGAAGTCACGCTGACTCCATATGTAAGGGACTGAACGTATCACTCCTTTCTCTAGTAGGAAGGAAATTTCCTACTGTATGAAGTGAGCTGCTTGTCCCTCGGCCTGTGACTGAATCACCCCTGAACCTGTGAAGGCGATATGGCAAATTGTAGCCTGTAGCCTCTGCTTATTCTGTTCAGAATCTACTTTGAATCTGTGCAGACTTTCCACCTCTCCACTTTCAGCAAGAGGGAGCTGACAGGCCGTCATTTGTGGTGTCAGATCACCATCTGGTGGTGCAGTGTTGTAGCGTATGCTGTCTATACTGCAAGTGCCCAGGATCTTTGTCCATCACAGCGATGTTCTCTCAGGGAATAGTCCTCACTACCATTGGGAAGTACAGGACCAGATCCTTTTTTGCTGACAATTTCCTTTTGTTTTGCAACATTTTTAACTGTGCCCTCGGCAACATGCCTGAATGCAACAGTTTGTGAACTTTTAATAAAGTTTGTGGATCAAGAATGCTTGTGAGATCCTTGGGATATCCTCTCTGTTAAATCCAGTTTTGGCCACATTCTTCTGGGAGCTGAACCGATGGGGAGAGTGGGTCCAGCACACACTCTCCATCCTAACTGACTGTTAGGCCAACCGTTTTCTTCTCCGCACAGTCGGAGTGGAGGCAGGCAGTGGCTGATCAGGGCGCGTGCCTTCAGGCTTCTTCTGCCACTGGCCCTTGGCCACGAGCAGGTACCTGAGTGACCGACTGTGTCTTAGTCAGCTTGGGGATCCTAAAAGAAGTTGGCTGGTGCGCCACAGCCTGGGCAAAAGTTTGGTAGTGAGGTGGTAGTACTGTGGGAGTGGGCACAGGCCGCCATCTGGGGAGACATAACTTTAGAGCTTCATCATCAGGTTTCTTGTCTTCACATCTCTTTTGCATGGTGGAGACAGCTTTGCCAAACAGCCTTCTGAAGTACTCAGGGGGTCCCTCTTGTCTTTGGTCAAGAGTGTGGTGAGGTTCAGCCAGCGTGCTCTCCCCTGCAGGACCATAAGCCCCATAGCTCTGCCCAACTCCTGGATTGCCACCTTATGGAGGTGAAGGTCAGTGATGACACATTTCTTTCATCGGGAGAGGTGGTCATGGCTTCCCCCTGCTCCGCATGATATATCAGGGTCAAGCAGGGTAATGACAGGACCGGCTGGCCTCAGTTTGTACTTTGGGACACCGGATATTCAGTTTTCACGCGTCTTGCTGGTCTGGGTCTTGAGGTTGGGAAGTTGTCTTCATCCTCGACTGGAGGAGTTCCAGACTTGTGTCCGAAGGAAATCAAGTGGACCGGTCATGAGCCTGGGGTTGACTGGGTCCAGTGGCAACGGGTCAATCGTGTCAAGTATGTCGCCCCAGCTTTTTCCAGCGTTCTGCATCTGGGGCCAGATTGTCAAGAATCTGCAATCTGGTTTGCAGATTCTTGGCTAACAGCCACAGAAACCATCACTGGGTCGCCACCAGACAGGTTCATCTGACGAGCCAGACGGCGGCGAAGCAACTTGAGGGAGAACCGTTTACTGTGAGAGCAGTACTTTCAGAGCCTCTGAGTACTCAAGCGCTGCTTTGGCATGTTTCAGACTGAGGCGCAGCACACACAGCAGGTGGGTGTCCCAGCTTGACATTTCTCGGTTTCTCCTCCGCCTCAGTGGGCACGTTGTTGGTATCCATATTGCTAGCAGGGTAGTCTGTGGAGCTGGAGTGTGGTCAGGGATGACTTCGGTTAGCCTGGTGTGGCTCGGTGAGAGGAGTGAAAAATGTATTAGCAGTTAGCTGCTCACCGCTGTTTTGCAACAGACTTGCAAGGGTAAAGCTTCCCTCGTCAATGCACTGTACAAGCTCGGAACAAACACCAAGTTGGCGCTCGTGTCTGTGGACAGTTAAGCTAAGACCCAAGGGCGGCAGCAAGTCAAGGGAGATTGGTTGATACTTCTGCTCGTAGTGAGAAGAGGTTTTCAAATAACCCGCCTGCATAGTGCCAGCCTCTTTTATAGAGGGGTCTCTGCCCTCCCTGGTACTGGCAGACTTGCCTCGACCAATTCTGGCTGGGAGAGTGTAATACATGTGTAGCGTATTCTCATTAACGTTAACCTGGGATCCAATGTCGGAGTGACAGTGAGTATTTTAATTATTAATTCGCTGTGTCCTTAGACAAGAGGACGATCTCGGGGCACCACCCAGTCCTAAATTTGTTATACGGTCAGGAAGGGAATACCGTAATATGACAATGATATTTGTCTAATAACATATAACCATCAGTCTCAGAATACGCTTACTGTAAGTTCTCGTCAGAGGGAACAAATCACTTCTCAAAGATCGATCACGCTACCACGACTTCTTAAAATATAACACACTTTATTAAAAACCACACCGGTTAAAATCATCAGGCCAAAATTAAATTAATAATGTAAACCAGAAATAGCGTCAGCAAGCATCAAAAATTAATTAGCCAAGATATGAGAGAGAGAGAGAATGGAAGCTCGAGCCGAGCCAACAACAAAAATGTCAAATAAAATTATTAAAGGTAAAGTTATGTAAGCAGCTTACATAACTTACACAACTAGGAAGGTTGGAAAGTTGGCAAGTCTAATGAAGTTAACTAACTATGTCAGGGTAGACTATCAGGCGGATACCGGGGGAATGGATTTAAAAAGGGCTTCTGCTAAGACACCAGCTGGTGATCAGAGACAGTGGAATAATGGGTCGGCCTTACTTCAGCGCCTTGGTGGTCGAGAACCCGAACCTTGGGTCCAGTGGGCAAGAATTCAGTGGTCGTCCTGATACTTGTCCAAAGGGGACCTCCACAGAGGTCAGTAGCTCGCCTGGAACCGCCTGGTTCGACGTCTGAAGCTGGACCCAACTCCGATTAGAATCCACAGGTCACGGGTGTCGGCAAAGTCCTGGGATCAGCTGGAGCAGTAACGTTCGGGTCGTCCGTGCGTTACTGGTCACAGTCTTTGTGGGCCGGGAGAGCAGCTTCGATGGTGTGTCAGAAGCAAAAATTGTTCAGCCAGAATTGGATGAGTTTTCTGGTGTTAAGCGAGTGTTTTATTAAGTGTTACTTAATAAAAACGAACATGACACCAGACGGACAAAAACACGACTAAAGCAAACATCAAACGAAAACAAAGAGAAAACAAAACAAGAGAGAAAAAAGAGGAAGAGAAACCAGAGAGCGAGTTCCGGGAAGACCCGCAGTTAAATTTGCCGGCGCTCTGGGGCGGACTTTAGGTTATCCAATCAGAGCACAGGGGTCAGGACATGGGGTCTGAAGGTTTGGTCAAAATACTAAGTTCTTGGGGAATTAAACTTAACATTTTTCCAACCTCAAAACATGTCTTTAAAATCCATTTATGGATGAGAAGAAGTATGAATGATCCTTATAAACATGAACCTTAAAACAGTTTTGCTGCTGTCAAAAGGGGAAAAGGTTTGTTAACAGGTACAAGACATTTCAAATCATTTCCACACAAGTTCTTACTTTGAGTCAGTCGTTAATAACAACAGCATATAATGTTAATCACAGTGTATTTAATCAGCCTGAAATGCATATCTCAACCTGTTTGAGGGTGTCTGCCCTCAGTTCAGGGTGTACCCTTCAGTTCTGGTCTATTTTTGTACCTTATCAAGTTCAACCTCACCTTTTCAAGTAATGTTTTTTATGTTTTCCACAGCATTAGGCCTGGTCCATTCCACTTAGCAATATTATCTTATCTTTAATATAGAAATAATCTTCAAAAACTCAAAATACTGACCAGCCATACACTTAGTTTGCAGCATCTGACCTTCATTGTCTGGTGTAGTAAATGACTGTAAATGACTAAGTAGTACTACTGTCATCACTCAACTCTGCTCTAGTTTGTAACATTACAGCCATTAACATTACATTTTTCAATGCTGCAGGTACCCTGATGGTCAAAATGGTACAAATTTGTACTTCATGTCACTTTGAACCCTTTTTCATACTCTGACCTTTCATGCTTCTGGTCTCTTAAAGACCAGTATTGTACTTTTGAGAGAACATTTCTTTAAAATGTACCTATAGGTACAGAAATGTCCTCATCTTGTACCTCTATTTTTGAGAGTGCAGTTTAGAATTCAGAGCTTAAAGGTTCTGCTCTGGAATTTGGTCTTTGTGTGCTGTGGATACAAAGGGACCTCCTGGGGTGATGGACAACAGGCTCTTACCAGGGTCCAACTTCAAAAGGGTGCCACAGTCTGTCTGTGTAGACATTTCCTACCAGGAACAAGATAAAACCAGCAGGGTTCCTGGTTTAAAGTGGAGGTCTGTCTACCCGGATTAAGATGGATCTGATTTTTAGGGCTTTCATTGAGCTCTGTTTTGGAGATGTGTGGATGGACCTCCTCAGATAAGAACTTCCTGAGTTCTTATCCCTAGAAAATGACGTGAACACTATATGTGTGTGCGTGTGTATATATATATATATATATATATATATATATAAATATATGTATGTGTGTGTATGTATATTTATATATGTCCGCCAGTCTGCCTGTCTGTCTGCCTGTCTGCCTGCCTGAAAGGTGTTCCTTTGATGAAGAGGATGCATTGTGAATTCCAACACCAATATAAATAATAAAACTTTAAAGAAATAAACTGCAACAGTGCATATTCTGCAGCATAGTGGGGTTTGAATAACAAAATAACAATTTAAACATTAATGCAGTTTGCTTGGGGGAAAAAAATCTCATTCACAAAGCTGTTAAATCATCATTGGAAGCACAATGTCTCCATCTCAACCCTAAACTCTCTCCAGCTTAACATCACTGACTGATTCTTAACCATTTCCAGATTAATTTATTAATGTCAATGCCCATAGGGATGAAAGTCCTTCAAACCAAATGTGGATTGGTCTTTGAAAATATTTAGCTTGGCGATTGGTCCGTTTTTTGCATAATGAGCTGAAATCAGCTTCAACAGGGGTTCAGAGCTCTGCACCGGTTTGCAGAGCCCGGTTTATCTCCGTCCAGCTCCTGCAAAATGTTTGAAACTCCACTCCTCCCACACCTTTTGTTTAATTTCAACCATTCAAGAATCAAACTTTCCAGCCCATTCAGGAGATGTGTGCTACAACTTTTGGTCTTTGTAACATTTAAACCTTTTCAAGTTATTCAAGTTTTTGTCAATTTTTCAAATCTGTTCCTGTGATTTGGCAAAACAGAAAATGCAGCTCAGTGAGCGGTTCATTTTTTTGCACCGGTATACAGGTAGGCATTGATATACAAGGCAAGGGTTCAAATCCAGTCCTGAATATTGTACACAATGATAGTATGCCTGTTGATGCCCACAAAGTTCTGTACATTGGGCCATCAAAGAGCTTTGACTTCAGCTTCAAGCTGTGTCGTTAAAGTGGAACTGTCATGTGCATTTCAGGCTAATTTATTTTTATTTCTGAGCCCAGAAGGGCTAGGATTGATGGAGTTATTGCCGGAAATTGCTTTATCTACTTCAGACCAACCCTCTCCGTAGGCTGTCAGATCAGCCTGTGGGCAAAACGAGTGGATGACCTGGACCTGTTTGGCTGACCTGGACTTGCCGATGCAGTGGGGGCAGGTCTGTGCCCTGGTGCCCGGCAGAGGGGCCCGGGCCCAAGATAGTTGAGGATGGGGGGTGCCTGTGTGTGTATGGGGTGTGTATGGAGGAGTGTAGTGGTACATGAATGTATGGGGGGTAGGGTTGCGTGTATGAGGGAGTGCGGTGGTGTATATGCGGGGTGTGTATAGAGGATTGTAGTGGTACATGAAGGTATAGGGGGTGTGGGGTGCGTGTATGCGGGAGTGTGTGAGGGGTGTTGGGGTGGAGGTTTAGGGGACTGTGATAGTACATGAGTGTGTGGGGTGTAGGAGGTGTGTGGTGGTTTATATGTGGGGGGTTTATGGGGAGTGTAGTGGAGCATGAGTTTGTGGGGGGTAGGGTTGTGTGTCAGGGGGAGTGTGTTAGGGCATGTATGTGTGGGGGTGGAGGTTTTGGGGAGTGTGATAGTACATGATTGTGTGGGGGGTTGGGGGTGTGGATGAGGGAGTGGGTGGTGTGTGTGTGTGTGTGTGTGTGGGAGGGGGTAAGGGCTTGTGTGTGGGGAATCTGGTGTTAAATGCATGGGAGATAGGGGTGTGTATATAGAGGAGTGTCGAGGTGCATGTGTATGGGGGGGTAGTGGTCCGTGTGTAGGGGTGAGTGGGGGGGTGCATGTGTATGTAGGTGTATAGGGGGGTGAAGGGTCATGATTAGGAAGGGGGTAGGACTTCAGTGAGAGAAGTGGGGAGTTGTGGTGGTTTGTTCTATGGTAGGTAGAATGAGAAGGGGTGTTTTGTGATGGGCAGGGAGGTGAGTGGGATGTAGGGTTTTGGAGGTGGACTAAACTTTTGGCCGTGTATCTGTTAGAATGGGTGTGTATGTGTATAGATGTATGTGTGGGTCTGTAGGTGTGTGTGTGTGTGTGTAGATGTGTGTGTATACCAGGGTGATGGTGAGGGGGTGTGAATGTGTTGGTGTGTAAAGGAGAAGGGAATGCAACATGTCTCTGGGTGGGGGCGTCTCCTAGGGGTGTGGGGGCGGTGGGCCCTTGGTCTGTCTCTCCTTCTGCCGCCCCTCCTCTTACTTGCCCCCCCCCCCCCCCCACTTTTGCATGTGCATGTTCATGCAGTGTGCGGTGGGCGGGGCTGCTTTGGTGGTCCCGCTCCCAACATGATGTGGTTACTTCTTCCCAATTTCAATTGCAAACAACACACACTTCACAATCATTCATAAGCTGGGAGGGAGGGGGTGACAATGGGGTCCTGCCACGCCCCTATTTCCGGGGCTGTGCCGGGGGGGTTTGGGCAGGGGAGTGGTGCTGTTCAGGGGGCCTGGGTCTGGGCTGGCCTGGCAGGGGTGGGACTGCTGCTGGCCCTGGGTGGTGCTGGATCGGCTGCATGTGTGGGGTGGTGGTGGGGGGGGTGTAGTTGTGGGGCCCTGATTGGGGCCCTCCTATCCCCTGCTCCCCCGGGGGTATCTCACAGGGGACACGTTGGGAAAGAAAGGTGAGGGCGTGCATGAGCCAATGGATGAAGTGGTGAATGAGTAGAGAGGGGGGGGAGATCAGGGTAAGAGAATTGAGGAAATGGGTGGCCGCTGGGATAGGAGGGGGGGGGGGGGGGGGGGGGGGGTGTATGCAGATGGGTGGGGGTGTGTATGTGGGGTTGGTTATGTTGTGGTAGGGGGAAGTGATGGGGTGGGTGTACAATGAGGAGTGTGAATGTGGATAGAGGGGTGAAGGGAGGTGTGTGTGTGTGTGGAGAGTGGGGTGTGTGTGTATGGAAGAATGGGTGTTTATAGAGGGAGAAGGGATGTGTGTGTGAGGGTGTGTGTGTGTATAAAGAAGGGAGTGTGTGAATGGGGTCTTAGTAGGGGGGTGCATGTTAAAGTGTATATAGAGGGAGTTTGTTGGGGAGGTGTTATGAGGTGTGTATGTGTGTATAGGGGAGTATGTGAGTGGGGGCACGGGGGTAGGAGAGTGTGAGTTTGAGCGTGTGTAAGAGAATGGGGTGTGCTTAAGGAGGAAGTGTGGATGCGTGTGTGTGTGTGTGTGTGTGTGTGTGTGTGTGTGCAGGGTCTTGGTGCTCGGGGAGCGCTGCTGGTGAACTGGGATGCGGCCTGGCTGCCGCTCAGTGGTGGTCTGGGGATCCCGGCCCTCCGTCGGTGTGGGCTGGGCCCTCTGCCTGCGGGGGTGGGGGGCTGCTTCCGGGCTCTTGGGGCCGTGGGGCCCGTGCTCTGTCTGCCCTGGGGGGCCTGTTCCCCCTGACTGCGGGGGACTCTGGCTGGGACCCCCCTCTGCCTCCTCCTGGGTCGGTGCATGGCTGGCTCCGGGGTGGGGCGGTTGGGGTCTGCGCCTGGGGGTGGCTGCCGATGGCCCGGGTCTCGGGGGTCCTCCTGGCGTGCCTCTTGCCTTTGTGTGGGAGGGGTCACACTGGCATGATCTTCTCTGAACACGTTCCACTCTGCATGTTCTGCATGTGACACAGTCACCGAGTCGTCTGCAGGTTTATTCACTAACAGCAGCTAGTTTTCTCATTTCTGTTTGTTTCTCATTTATATTTAACTTTTTACATTCATAGTTTAGTTACTATGATCTAAAGTTGGCTTGTATGTGTATGTATATGTGTTACTACTGGCGAGTGTGTATATGTTTGTACGTATGTATGCATGTGTGTGCATAGAGGTGTGTGTGTGTGTGTGTGTGTGTGTGTGTGTGTGTGTGTGTGTGTGTGTATATACATATATATATATATATATATATATATATATATATATATATATATATATATATATACATATATACATATATACATATATGTACATATATATATGTGTACATATAACACTTTTATTTATTATTACTTTTGTCAGTTTCAGCTTATTTCCCAGGCAGTTGTTTTCTCCTTCTTTAATGGGAGGGTATGAATACATATGAAGACGACTGTATATGTGTCTAACAAGGATTATTTTCCACTGAAGTTAACGTCAGCTTGACAGGATGAGCTGTCAGCCAGAGGAGAGCTCGTCTAAACCGCCTCATGTTGGTCATTTACACACAAAGGAAAATTAAAATAAATCAAAGTTTAATTACTGCCACCATTTTCTGTCAGTTAAAAAATATTTTTGTGTCTTTTTATGGCAGATAAACTTGGCTTATATAGTTGCCAGGCAACGGAGCAACTGGAGCACTATGGGTAATTCTCATCCACTAGAGAGGCCATCTCATTTTACTGACAGTAAGCGCACTTCGGTGTGTGCAGACCACGTAGAACACTTTTGTTGCCTACACAGTTTGTGCACTTGGAAGTGTGCAGACCCTGAATTGAGAAACACCCTTGGTCAACTGAAAAGCACCGTCGACTGAAAAGTATGCAGTTTCTCTTCATTTCTGGTCTTAGAGTGCCATCTAATGGTGATGAGATAAATGTTCATTTTAGGTGCTATTAATAGGTACACTACTAAGAGGTACAGAGCTGACTTGATATAACAGGCCCTCCTTTTTAAAAGAAAATAAATTTTAAAAAGCCTTAGCTGATACTAACTATGCTGATTTAGTTGGTAACAAACAGACTTTGCTGGTTGCACCATGTAAAAAAAAAGCCAATCACAAAAAAAGGGAGAGGTTGAACTAAACTGCGGTGATAAAGATAAGATAGTTATAAATAGTGCAAAAGCACATATATCAGAATGAGCTGGAGAGTTTAAGATTTTATCGGGTGAAGTAGCACAACAGATGTAGAAGCTTTAAACCATGGTTTTTCTGAACATAAGTGTAACCATTTGTAGAAGAAGCGCTGTAATTTACATGATGCAGTATCAGGATTTAGACCTGTGAACAGAAGACTTAGCAGCACCCTTGCAGTAGCGTTTAATTATTTATTTATTTATTTATTTGCCATTGACCTGTTGGTAAACTGGGAAAGCACTATGGACTGAAAAGCACCATGGACAGAAAAGCTCGGAGTTTCTTTTCATTTCTGGTCTTAGAGTGCCATCAAGTGGCCATGTAAAGGAACACTTTTCTTTTTTAGGTGCTATGAATAGGCACTATTAAGAGGTTCTGAGCTGCCTTGATATTTTTTCAGAAAAGAAAATGAGAGTCAGGACCACAATGTTCCAGACACAGAGAACTGGTGAAGACCTTTGAACCAGCGAAAAAAGTTTGACTTGATAATAGGTTTAGATATAACTATAAATATAAAGTCATAGTAAAAATTTGTGTTTGGTTGTTGAAATCATTGTAAACAACCACTATAACCTGCTTATGTGCTCTTTCAAAATACCTGCATTGTGTAATTAAAACACAAGCTTTTTCTATTTTCCCAATATTAATGCTGTTGCGTTTTGTCTACTTTTAGACTGCAATCTGCAGAGCACACAGCTAGAGGTAATTGATCAACAACACTAGGTAAAAGCCTTTGAATGCCCCTCATAATATTCCAGCATTGACAAAACAAAAAGCTCTGTATTGAATTCTGGATGATAACCTGCGTCTTGTACACCACTTGACTATACTTGTGTCGTGGTGCACCCTAATGAAGCAGTCCGCAGCTCATTATGCAAAAAATGGACCAGTTGCTGAGTTGAATTTCTATTTTCTCCAATCACAAGACATAATTGAAAAACTGACAAAAACCTGAATAAGTGAAAAAGTTTAAATGTGAAAAAGCCAAACATATCTCCTGAATGAGGTTAAAAGTTTAATATTTGAATGGATAAAGGGGCAAAATGACAAAAGTGATGAGTTGACTTAATGTTACAAGGTTACGCCCCCTTTTTTAAAAAACACATTGCAAAAAGTCTGAGCCGATACTATGCCAATTTATATAGTAACAGACAGACACTGCTGGTTGAAGAACTCAGCTGGGAGCAACCATCTAACTTGACACATTGTGAATAAAAGCAGGTTCAATAAAAGTAATGTTTCACCATGAATCTATGTGAAACTTTTCCTTTTTAAGTAGCACAGGGCAGACTTACATTGAGAAACATTGCTATGTGTACAGGCCTGTTGTGAAACTCAACCAAATCAGTAATTAAATGGAAGTTGTCAGTATTCATCTGGTGCAGAGCTAAGAACCCTGTTGAAGCAATTTCCAGCTCATTGTACAAAAACTGACCAATAGCTGAGCTGAATTTTTTTCAGTGTCCAATCCGCATTTGGTTTGAAGGTCTTTCAGCCAATCACAAGCCTAAATTTAATTTTACAAAATGCTAAATATCTCAAAATCTACAAACGTTTGCCATAACAAAAGTCACAGCTTTTGCCTCACTTCAACCATTCAGATGCCAAACTGTTCAGCTCATTCGGGAGATGTGTGCTACGACTTTTGGTCTTTGTAACATGTAAACTGTTTAAGTTGTTCAGGTTTTTGTCAAATTTTCAGATTGTTTCTTGTGATTGGACAAAACAGAAAATGCAGCTTAGCATACACATGTAGTACACAGGTATGCATTGGTATACAAGGCAAGGGTTCAAATCCACCATAAAACATTGGACAAAATGATGGTCTGCAAGTTGTTGCGCACAGAGTTCTGCACACTGTTCCATCGAAAGACTTGGCTTTAACTTCAAGCTGTGCAGTGAAAGTGTGGAATCTCTGTACAATTATGATGTCTTTCTTGAGAAGTTGTACAATTAATAAAAACTGTTAATTCAAATTAAAAAATGGATTGTGCAAAAGTGACATTGTTGAAGAATAGATTAATCCCTCTAATCAGAAGGGGTTTTAAGAGAGGAAGAATTAACCTGCACTTAATACAGACCTGGAGAAACTCAATTCCCGTCATGTTCACGCATGGTTCCGAAGCACAGATCGAAAGAGACTCTTGAATATAGAAAGATTATTTATTTTACATATTTACATATCATAGCGAGGAGCGCAGACCTGGGCAGAGGCACCCCGACCTGCTCTCCATCCCTCCTCTTATACCGAGCTATTCACACCTTCCCACTCTGAGAATAAACACATTCATGACTGCTGGTATGTTGTTTGTCTTGGAGGTTGGCAGCCTACCCCAGTTTCATCTGGCCCGTGTACTCTTCCAAAAGTTCATCTTAACCTTAACTGTTTTTTAGGCTATGTGACCTCAAATACTCCAACTGGATAGTTTTTAAATGACTACAACATTTCAATATTTAAATTTAGTTGTGAAAATGCTCAGAAGGAAACAAAATTCCTCACATTGAACAATAAAGTCTTTAACTGATCACACACACGCAATTTTACATGGTTTTCTGCAATGATTTCATTCAATGGTTTATGCAGTTTAACTACTGACTTCAGAATTGTAGTTTTTTTTTACAAACTATTTAAAACTATCTTTAACCTATTGACAGCAGTTCAACCTTTCACATCTTTTTGCAATACTGCTGATTACACACAGGTAGCAAAAGCGTTCCCATCCCAATGGCATAAAGAATTACTGCTCCTACTCAATCATTAAGCAAGAACTGTGGTGGTGTAGTGGTAAAATGAAATGGTTTTTACTGTGGGTTCAAACCCAGGTACTGGTCCATGATAAATCTTATCAGATGGTTCTACTTCTTCTCCTAATGCCAATGCTGACGGGAACAAACTAATAAATCTTGTGTTCTCCTTCACTCATTTAAATCTTAAGCTCTTTTGCCGATTCCACACTTCAGGAAGTTTTTTTAAAAAAACATTCCAATTCCAGTGGTAAAAAATTTTGATGCTTCTGCCACAGTGCAGTGGAGAGCTGTGCTGGTGTAGTAGTTAAAGAAATGGGCTCTTTTTCAGATCTGTGTGTGGGTTTGAATCCTGATAACTAATAACTTAAGTTGTGCTCCTTCTCCAAATGGTTTTGCATCTACATGTCAATCATTCAGCATAAAAAGGCATTCACAGCTGCTTTTCTGCAAGAAGAGTGTTTTTGTTGTTGATCATTTTCATTCGATCGTGAAGTAAAATAATGTTCAATCATTCATTAAACTTGCGCTGTAGGAAGCAAAATCATCACAAATTAGTTGAAAAATTATTTCCAAAAAGCCTAGATGAAAGAGATATAAGCATCTAGTCTTCATTATTGTTTGGTATGTGTTTGGTGTGTTTGTGTATGAATATAGAAAGTAATAAATCGATCCCCTATGTTCTCCAGTGAAAACATGTGTCTGGTGGCTGCAGGGGTCCTGCACTTCAGCCCTGTGGCTGCGGTGTGGACCCCAGCTAGCCCTGATCTGGATGGTTCTTGCAGTCTTGTGAGTGGGCTGGCTGCCCCAATATGAACAGAGATATGGGTTCCTCACAGCAGTATCCACAATGATTTTCAGTTAAAGAAACAAATGTTCAACGTAAGTGGGTATGCATGTGTACATGTTGCATGCATACATGTTGCATGTGTACATCTAGCACCTGTACATGTTAGTTCAGACTGTTTATGTTATAAAAACCTGCTGGAACGTTTAACTCACAGCACTTACAAACAAAGAACAACTATAAACAGAAGAAAATGTAGCTCTGTTTGACCTTTACAAGCCGTTAGACACAAAACCTGCATTAGATACAAACAAAAGCCTGTTTCTGATGTGAAAACAATCATCTGCTGACATGAAACGTTTGTGGACAAAATGATTGAAAAGGAAGCAAATTCAGAATTCTTCACTTTATTTCAGCAAATAAACAACAGATATGAAGCAAAAATAAATACAAATATCAGTTTTATAAAATGCAGCTATGTGAAAGGTTGGAATGAGGAAAACACGATGATGAAGCAAGCTGCAGCCTAAACACAACGATCAGTAGAAAATAGAAAGTTTTCAAATGTACATTTTTACAAACTGATGTGCAAAAGGACAAAGTGGGGGAGGGAGTGTGCAGGTCCGGGTAACAGGAGGGTGTGGGGGAGGGAGTGTGCAGGTCCGGGTAACAGGAGGGTGTTGGGGCGGGAGTGTGCAGGTCCGGGTAACAGGAGGGTGAAATCAGCGTCTTTCTCCAGCGTTCCTGCGGTTTTACTGCACCCTGAAAGCATCCCGCCACGCCCCTTGCAGTCCCTTGCGGTCCCTTACGTCCCTTAACGCCCCTTAACGCCCCTTACAGTCCCTTACGTCCCTTACGGTCCCTTACGGTCCCTTAGCGCGCCTTACGGTCCCTTACGTCCCTTACGGTCCCTTAGCGCGCCTTACGGTCCCTTACGTCCCTTGCGGCCCCTTATGTCCCTTAACGCCCCTTACGGTCCATTAGCGCACCTTACGGTCCCTTACGTCCGTTACGGTCCCTTTACGCGCCTTACGGTCCCTTACGTCCGTTACGGTCCCTTTACGTGCCTTACGGTCCCTTACGTCCCTTACGGTCCCTTACCACCCCTTACGGTCCCTTACCGCCCCTTACGGTCCCTTACCACCCCTTACCGTCCCTTACGTCCCTTACGGTCCCTTACCACCCCTTACGGTCCCTTACCGCCCCTTACGGTCCCTTACCACCCCTTACCGTCCCTTACGTCCCTTACGGTCCCTTACCACCCCTTACCGTCCCTTACCGCCCCTTACGGTCCCTTACCACCCCTTACCGTCCCTTACGTCCCTTACGGTCCCTTACCACCCCTTACGGTCCCTTACGTCCCTTACGGTCCCTTACCGCCCCTTACGGTCCCTTACGTCCCTTACGGTCCCTTACCACCCCTTACCGTCCCTTACGTCCCTTACGGTCCCTTACCACCCCTTACGGTCCCTTACGTCCCTTACGGTCCCTTACCACCCCTTACGGTCCCTTACGTCCCTTACGGTCCCTTACCACCCCTTACGGTCCCTTACGTCCCTTACGGTCCCTTACCACCCCTTACGGTCCCTTACCGCCCCTTACCGCCCCTTACGCCCGCCGCTCTCCTGACTTTCAGTGGTTTGAAGGAAAGTATCCCACATCCACTTCCAGATGTGGTGTGAAGACAGATGTGCGATTCCCTTGTCTGAAGTTGGATTTTTGCTGCATGTTTGTCAGGTGTGAGTGTGCTGATGGATGTCTTTACATCTCAAGCTTTTATTTCTTCTGTGACCACTGCTCCCTCACCCATCCTCCCCCCCTCCTCGTCCTCTCTCCCACCCGTCTCCGGGCCGGGACTTGGCGGCAGCAGCTCTGCATCCTTGGAGCTGCTGGTGCTGGCGGCTCTGGCGATCCTGGTGAGCGTCTGCTCGTACGGCGAGGGCAGGTAGACCATGAGGAAGACGCCGTCTGTCACGTCCTGCTCGGAGCTGCAGCTGGGAAGCTGGTTCTGGCCTCGGTTCCGCCGGAGGGAGGACAGCAGCTCACAGTTCCTCTCCGGGTCCTGCAGGTCCTCCAGGGCGATCACGTTGGCCAGATCCAGCTTCCCATCCAGACGGAAGCCCCGCTGGCGTCGGCAGACGATGAATCCCAGGATGCTGAAGAAGAGGAGGAGGAAGGAGGAGGTTGCTATGGCGATGTAAGCGATGGATCCGGCGCTGATGGCCTCGCCTGAACTCTGGCCCTGTAAGACAAACACCAGCAGATTCATGCAGCAGCATTTAGTTAGGTCTGAAAAAAACCAGTTTAACCAGTCTGTAAAACGCAGGAAATGGTCTTTTAGTGGTTTTTAACAGCAGAATACAATTATTGGAATTTTAATAAATCAACACAGTTTTCTTTCTGTCCTGTGAGGGATGTAATGCGATGTCAGAGCAGCAGGGGGCGCTGTCGGCCTGCAGCTGCAGGACTTCATCTGCATCCAGGATAATTATTCCTCTCAAATCACTTATTGAGCATCATTACTTATTTTCATAAACGCTTTAGGAAAAGAAACGTCTGAAGTTTTTAAAAATAAAAATAAAATGCAGATTAGTTTATTCAACATTTTCTGTTTTTTGTGTGAAAAGTTTCTTTTTATGCTCCGACTCGAAAAATCACATCGACTTTCATGTTTCACTTCTTATTAAATTAAATGAGATCAGAAGAATATTTTTATGTTTTGTTTTGTTTTGGTTTGGGTTTTTTTTTTTTAAAAAAGAAGCAGAAAACAAACAAACAAATAATTCCTCCTCTGTCTTCTCTGTTGACAATTTCATTGTTTTGCAAACTGTTTTTGAAGCTGATTGTTTTCTGTAGGTTTATTTTCAGTTTGTGTGTGTATATATATATATATATATATATATATATATATATATATTTTTTTTTTTTTTTTTTTTAATTTATTCATCATTTTAAAAAAAATTTCCAATTAGATAAAGGAAATAAACGGTAAACGGAAAAACTGTGGAATTAAAGTAAATAAAACTTATGAAATAAATTCAGATCACTCAATGAAGTATTATTAATATTAAATTAATGTATCAATAAGTGATTGAAAGCAAATATATCAATGAAAGATCAGTTTTATAAAAATAAAAAAAATAAAAAAAAATTCAACTGAATGGAAAATTCTTATTAGAAATTTTCAACTAATTTCTGAAATTTTTATATTTTATCTTATTCAGTCTGTTTGTGTATAATCAGATCAATGATGATGATAATAATAATAATAATAATAATAATAATTATAACAATATTTATTATTATGATCATTGTTATTGTCATTATTATAACAATAATAATAATAATAATAACAGTAATAATAATAACAATAATGAGACAAACGGACCGTGGCCTGCCTGTCGGTGGACGGCAAAGCTGAGGGAACCGTGGACCAGTCCAGCGAGTCCCGGCCAGCCGGTCCAAACTTCATCCAGCTGCTCTCCAGCAGAGACCGCATCGTGGACAGGAGGAGGGTCCGAAGCCCAGCCGGCGTCCGGGGCCGCAGGGGCCGCGACTGCTCTGAGAGGGTGATGCAGGCAAAGAGAGGAGGAAGAGGAGGCGTCCGCTGGTGGGTCCGAGGACACTGACCGCAGCACTGAAGTGATCAGCCTGAAATAACGAGTGAGGGGGAGGGGGGGGGGAGAAATGAGGCCAGCAGAGAGAAAGCGACGTCACTGGTCCTGATGGGAGGATTTATCGCCGCTGGAAGGTTCTGGTGCTTCTCAGTCCTGGTAAAGATCAGTAAATATGTGTCAACCTCAAGTTTCTCTAAAGAAACCGCTCCTGCCAGTTAACCAAACTCTGTTACTATGGAAACCAGTTAAGTGAGGCTTCATCCATCTCCTGAGGAGGTCTGAGATCAGAGGTCTGCAAACACTTGGCTTCTCTGCAGAACATCTGCAGATCACAAGCAGATCAGAACCCAAACAAAACCCCCAAAATGCTCTGAGAAGATCCGGGCTGCGTGGAAATCCACTTAACAGCTCCGATGTGACAGATCAACACATCAGGTGTTGTTCACTGAGCCTGACCTACTTTCCAGAAGATCCTTTTCAGATGGGATTACAAACAAAGGTCGCCACGGTGACCGCCAGGCGTCAGAGCAGGTTGAAAACATCAGGATGAGGCAGAGAGGACTCAGGAAGCACCCCCCCGTTTCAGACCCCCCCCACACACACAGTTTCAGACCTGCAGTATTAGTTCAGTTTCAGGATACGCTTTCAGACCTTTAGTTTTAAACCCCCCCCCCTCAATTTCAAAGCTTCATTTTCAGACCTTTAGTCTCAGACTTGCAGACTTGCCACCCCCCCCCCCCCAAAAGTTTCTGACCTGCAACAAGGATGAAACCAGGAAGTGACTACAACACATGACTCGCACCGCTAATTTAAAACCATCAAACCTTTGTCTTCATATTAAAAAGAAAAACAGTTTTATTGGGATGAGTTGAACATTTTCTCCCTTTTCAGAGTGAAACGTGTTGACTGCTAATCTAAGCTGGCTCGCAGCTAATCGCCTCGCCAGGAATAAGCTAACAGTTTGTCACATTTTGCTGAATAAAACCGAAACACTACGACGAACTGGGCTTGGAGGTGATGATGATGACCTGAGATGCAGAACATTTCTGCCCATTCCTCGTGACTGAAGTCATCATAATATTCTAAAAATAGTTATCTAACCCTTTATGGGACAAGTGACTATTTTTGATCGCTTTGTTTTCTTTCATATTCAGCATGAAACTATTTTTTGTTAATATAACAGAATGGAGGTCTTGGTTCAAGCCAGAAGGACAATTTCAGGTTAACATTTCTAATTTCAAGGTATTTCACTGAGTGCCCTATCAAGGGTTAATGTGTATCCTAGCAACCATGTCGTTGAGAACTTCACAGTATATTAAAATGTGTTTAAACCATACCAGTATTTAAAGTTGTTTTGTTTGAACTTCTGATAAAGTCTGAATGAAAGTGGGGTTAGGGTTGTGCAGTTGATGACAGAGTGGGATCAGAGTCCAAACGGCTAAACACAGCGCTGGCTTTTACTGAGGATGAGCTCTGAAAGCAGCAGATGCGGAGGGAACATCGCTATATTTGGGGGAAATGAAGAGAAGGGCTTTGTTGTTGCTACGGCAACCATCCAACCCTGTTTGTCCGACTGCATTCTCAAAGGATGTGACGAAACGTCTCATTTATGCTTCTGAAATGAAGGTTTTAAGGTGAAATATTTCACTCAAGATGTTAGATATGAAAACACGTCAGAGGAATTTCCATTAAGCCGGCTGGAAGTTATTCCTTTATGGTCTTATGACACCCTCCATCATGTAACCTTCCACTTTAGAAAGTGTGTCACGCGTCTGGGTCGCGTACCATCCAGACTTCCTCCGTCCGTGTCAGACAACAGGTCGCCGTGACAACAAGCCACTTCGCCGTGACTCAGACAGAAACGCCAAACATCAGATCATCACTCATCAAGCTACGGAAACAGCCAATCATCCGTCCTCCAGCATGCCCAGGTTGGCATGCCAGATCAATCTGATCTCTGAGTACATACAGCAGAGTAGGTCACAGGCTTTTATTTCCCTTTAATCCCTCAGTAAAGTCCAACCACACATGATTCATCTGTTTATTATCAGTAGGACTGAGATTAGAAGTCCCAGGAAAAGGACAGCAGAAGAAAGGGCCAAGCAGATGGATCAGAAGCTTAAACTCCAACAAAGACGTGATGGGACACGTGACAATGGACAGATTTCAGAGCTGACTGAGACACAAGAGCATCCAATCTGCTTACAGAGCAGATGAAGTTTGCAGACGTGACCTTTGACGTTCCGTAACACTAAAGCTTCAGACTGCTTTGTGTCAAAGCCTTCAAGGTCATCTTCTGCTTGTCAGGAGACTGAAGGAGGCAGATGGGCCAATGGAAAAGCAGCACACCTCGTTAGCAGTTAGCAGTTAGCAGTTACTGGTTGTGGAGGATGCTCGTATGGAGCCGACACATCAGCCCGGGAAACGAAAACACGGACTTAACACCAACTAAATCCGTTCTCTTTGCTGCTGATCACACTGATGGCTTCCAACATCTGTCCACTCGCCGCTCACCCTGGAACGGGGACAGGTCAGGGACACAGGGAGGGGCAGCGGGACAAGTCCATAGACGGGGAGGGACAGCGTCCAGACAGGGTGGCGAGACTAGATAATGCTCTTTGTCATTGATTGGACAGCCTGGAACAGAAAAGTCCAAAGGAAGGACGATTTCCCGGCTGGAAGTAGGGCGACACATGAACGAGGTTAAATCTCGTCAGCAAGTTCAAGAAACTGTTATTAACTATGATTAAATGGTTTCCATTCTCAGCCCATCAGCATCGGACCTTGCTATCAACACTTCATTTATTACCCTGAACCCTTCCCACGCTGTCCGAACCTCAACGTGACCTTCATGCCTTATAAAGACGTATTAGAACCAAAAACCTTGCCCTCATCCATCCATTCAACAGCTCCCCTCCTCTGTGGGAGCATCATCACCTGTCGGTGCAGCTGCTTCATCATCAGCTCATGTAGATGGAATACTGGCTCCATGCTGCTGTGCAGCAGAAAGGGACCAAAGGGATAGTTTCCATGGACACGAAGGGGTTTTATTGTGAAGGACCATCATGGTGTTCGTGGGGTCTGTCCCTGGATTCTCCTGACTGACCACTGATGGAGGCATCATCCTCCTCCTCCTCCTCCTCCTCCTCATCATCATCATCAGATCAAGTCCTGGGGGCCGATGAGCTGCAGGTGTCTGAAGATCTATCTAGCAAAGTTGTGAAGATCTATTTTGTTTGAATGAGGTGTGTTGCAGTAGAGAATCATCCAATACCTGCATTACTCTTTCCTCAGATTACTTAACTCAATCTAGGATTACTTGACTCCTCCTAGGATTACTTGACTCCTCCTAGGATTACTTGACTCCTTCTAGGATTACTTGACTCCTCCTAGGATTACTTGACTCCTTCTAGGATTACTTGACTCCTTCTAGGATTATTTGACTCCTCCTAGGATTACTTGACTCCTTCTAGGATTACTTGACTCAATCTAGGATTACTTGACTCCTCCTAGGATTACTTGACTCCTTCTAGGATTACTTGACTCCTCCTAGGATTACTTGACTCCTCCTAGGATTACTTGACTCCTCCTAGGATTACTTGACTCCTTCCTCGGTGTGGTGCTTTTCCACCAGCACTAAGCCCAGCTGGATTTGCAGGTGTTTCCACCAGGACCTTCCAGGCGGAGCAGACACACATCTACTCTGCTGGGTTCTGACGGTGTGGAGCTGAAAATCTGATGCTCCAGTTTTCAGGCCACAGAATTTGCCGTGCCCGGATGAGTGTCCTGTTAACAGCGTTGGGTCGTATCAGCAGGCAGCAACAAACTTCTCTGCTTCTCTTCCTGATTACGAGCCTCAGACTGAGCAGCAGGTGAAGCTTCACCTCTGCTGTGCGGTGTGTGTCGCACACAAGGACTTCACCATAGTTACAAACCGCCTCCTACAGCGACCCCGCCCACACTGAGGGCATCCCAGTTGCCATGGAAACCAGGCAGCGTGATGAAAGGGGGTCAGTAGGTGCTGGTGGAAAAGGACCTCCACTCATTCCAGAGATGCATTTGGCTGCTATCCCTGTGAGAGAAACATGGTTTTCTTTCAGGAGGAGAAAACATTTCCATGTTCTGTTCCAGGAGAATCTACTCGCACACTGTAACACATATGTTGTTTCTGACACGCCTGCAGTAATCACACGTCTTTCTGCAGAGACCAGGGTTTTAAACTCAGCTCTTACAGTTATGAAGATGACCTTCAGTGTCAGTCTGTGACAAGTCTCGACGCTGCAAAAGTTAAATTTTTTTTTTTTAAAAAGAGAAAATCTAGATCTTTGTTTCTTTATGTGGCATGACAATGTTTTGTCTTTTTTAGGTAAAAAATCATGGAGTTATCAGCAGAAGCAGATTTAATGCAGACAAACTTCCAGTACAGTCAGTGGGGTGTAAAACGTTTCTGAAAGATAAATATAAACGTTCCTCGTTGTTTTCACTAAACGACTCCATGACTCCTCAAGACAATTATGAACACAGCAGAAAAATGATCCGCTGCATCCTGTAGTTCTTCGTCAAAGATGTCCAAAAGCGTCCAGCCTCCTTAATGCTGCAGCCAGAGTTCTGCTGGGACTGACCGGACTGAGAGACTTCAGCAGATTTAGCTCCTCTTCATTGGCTCCCTATAAAGCTCTTAATGACCCAGCTTCATCACATCTCATATTATCCGAATACAGCCCTTCACTATCAAGCCCTGCAGGTTTATTTGTGGTTCCTAGAACTTCAGAGACTGGGAGGCAGGGTCTAACAGGATGCAGCTCCCAGTGGGTTTCAGAGAAAGTTGGCTCTTCGTGTCCCCTTCCTGGACACTGCAGAGGTGGCTGCTCTCCCTCAGCTTGGCTTCATGAAAAGAGACAAGTTCCAGTCTTTCACCATTCTAAGATGACAAACCAGAACTGGGAATGAAACTGAACTGGATAAATTGGACGATGGTGTTACCTGCAATGATAAAACGGCTACAAAGTGACACATATGCTGAAAATTGTCTTCATGTTTCCTCCATGATGTTGCAGGATGCTCTTCATGCTGATGCAGTGCAGGCAGTATCAGATCACACATGACCAGAGCTCATCTCAGCCAAGCTGGCTGGCCTCCAGCTGGCGTCCATGGACACGGAGCAGATGATCCGCGCTGATCCCACCAGCTTGGCTATCATCAGACTAATATAGTGAACTCTAAGGATCGTCCCTTTTTGATGCACAAATTCAAGAGGCAAACAGCAATGTGAAGGGGCACCAAGCACACACAGCCCATTTATGTTGTAAAGTGTTTTCTTCATGAGACTCGGTTGTTAGTGGAGTCCAACTTCATCCTAAGACCTGTCCAGCCTGGACGTCCAACTTCATCCTAAGACCTGTCCAGCCTGGACGTCCAACTTCATCCTAAGACCTGTCCAGCCTGGACGTCCAACTTCATCCTAAGACCTGTCCAGCCTGGACGTCCAACTTCATCCTAAGACCTGTCCAGCCTGGACGTCCAACTTCATCCTAAGACCTGTCCAGCCTGGACGTCCAACTTCATCCTAAGACCTGTCCAGCCTGGACGTCCAACTTCATCCTAAGACCTGTCCAGCCTGGATGTCCAACTTCATCCTAAGACCTGTCCAGCCTGGACGTCCAACTTCATCCTAAGACCTGTCCAGCCTGGACGTCCAACTTCATCCTAAGACCTGTCCAGCCTGGATGTCCCACCTGAAATCAAAGCTCCTGCTGGTGTAGCTGGCAGGGGCAGCAACCAGATTTAGTCTGGCCAAACTTCACTTTGCTAAAATCAGTTTTTTTTCCTGCTAAATTCTATTGGATTTAATTGTTTTTATAAGTTTATTTGCAAATGACATCTAAATGGAAACTGTAAAACAGATCATTTGGATACCATGTGTGTTATGGTGTGTGTTATGCTGTCCTTTATTGTCCAGCAGTAGATGAGAAAGTGGGTCAGGGAGATGTAGGAATTGAACCTCACACCTGGCTGCGCGTAAGGAACAGCTGCTTTATCAGGTGAACTAAACACCTACAAACAATCTGCTTCAGCAAGACTAATTCCTCATCTCTCCCTCTGGTATTATGTCCTGAAATGCAACATTTCCTGAACAGTTTAATATCCGTGCTACTCTGCTCTATTGCCTCCACTGTCTGAAAACTCAGACAGAAAATGTTGTAAAACTTTCCTCCTGCAAATCAGCTTGGGAGGCAGAGCGGAGGAGAAGCAGCTAGCTACAGGGTAACTTCCTTTCACTTCACCCAGCAGCAGCTAGCTGCAGTTAGCTTCAGGGTAACTTCCCTTCACTTCACCCAGCAGCAGCTAGCTGCAGTTAGCTTCAGGGTAACTTCCCTTCACTTCACCCAGCAGCAGCTAGCTGCAGTTAGCTTCAGGGTGAACTGTCTTCACTTCACCCATCAGCAGCTAGCTGCAGTTAGCTTCAGAGCGAACTGTCTTCACTTCACCCAGCAGCAGCTAGCTGCAGTTAGCTTCAGGGTAACTTCCTTTCACTTCACCCAGCAGCAGCTAGCTGCAGTTAGCTTCAGGGTAACTTCCTTTCACTTCACCCAGCAGCAGCTAGCTGCAGTTAGCTTCAGGGTAACTTCCCTTCACTTCACCCACCAGCAGCTAGCTGCAGTTAGCTTCAGAGCGAACTGTCTTCACTTCACCCAGCAGCAGCTAACTGCAGTTAGCTTTGGGGTGAACTGTCTTCACTTCACCCAACAGCAGCTAGCTGCAGTTAGCTTCAGGGTGAACTGTCTTCACTTTACCCAGCAGCAGCTAGCTGCAGTTAGCTTCAGGGTAACTTTCTTTCACTTCACCCAGCAGCAGCTAGCTGCAGTTAGCTTCGGGGTAAACTTTCCTCCCTTAACCTAGCAGCAGTGAAGCAGACACAGGTCTCTGAAGAACTAGAAGATTTATTACTAAAGCTTGTAGACAAACAATTGCTGCTACACAGGCAGTTTTCCTTACAGCTAACTTCCTCTGCTTTCTACGCAGTCACTCTTTTTAACACTCTTAAAGGGTGTTAAAAGTGTTAAAAGTGTTCTTTTAACACAGCACTGAAAACAGCACAATTTCTGCGCACTGACAAATAACTCTTTTCACTGATTTAATCTGGTGGGCCAGATATACAGATTGTCAGCAGGTCCATTGAGCCGACCATGTATGAAATCTGCAGGTCCACATATTAAACCTTGTGTAACCAATGTGAAACACAAATATCACATGCAAAACCCACATAATCACATGTGAAACACATAATCATGTGTGCAATGTGTGTAAACTCCCATGTGATATTGATGTAATTGCATGTGAATCTCTTGAAGGTTTCCAATTGAAGTCCACAAAGGCACATGTGACACCCATGTAAATTCCCTTCTGAAATCTGTGAACCCCACACTGACATATGCAAAACAAATGAAATTACATATATAACCATGTGATGTTGTAGGGCCAAGTGTTACAAGTCATAACGTCACCATACAGAGCCAAATGGGTTACATTCGTAATCCCCAGATTTCACGTTACCATGAAAATGTTCCAAAGCTACAGGTTCCCCGTGTGCCATTATGTTTAACACATGTTTAAAACTACACAGGGTCACACGCGAACATTTTGTTTGTTTGTTTGGTTTGAAATGAAAGACTGATTCTCTGGCATTGCTTTCATTTGGCTGATATTTGGTCCCTAAACATTTCATTAGTGAAGGTCTTCATTCGGTCGACTAAGATTTATCATCCATTTTTTTCCCAACGAAAACGAGACGGTAACCAAATAAAAAGTAAAGTGCGAAACAAAGAATCTGATGACATGTTCACACTTTCATCAGCGAGTAAAACCAAGACAAAAATCTTCAGCTGACACGAGTTTCAATCAGACATCATTTGTGTGGAAAGGCTGGATGAAATGGGAAGAGACTGCACTGAATCTGTGTGTGGTACAAGAGCAAGACTGATCTGCCTCTGGAAAGATGGTCGAGTTAGCTCTGTAAATGCTAAAACCTGCAGGAAAAGCAGACTTTTGGACACGTAGAGCACATAAAGCAAGACAAAAAACTTGTAAACTGCAGAGCAACAAGCTGGTAAAAGCACCGCCAGCAGTCAGGGACCAGCCAGACTTTGTGATTGCGTTTGACAAAAGTTTCTGATGTGCAAATTTAAAAACACCATCCGTCGGCTCAGGAGGGGGAAACAGTGCTCCGTTAACACTGTGTACAGTGGAGGTGGGGAGCTGCTGACCTCAACTCGGGACTTTGTGGGTCGGTGGAGGGAATACTTCCTCTGCAATCCTACCAACACATCTTCTGATGAGGAAGCAGAGCTGATGGACTCAGGGGTGGACTCTCCTATCTCTGGGGCTGAAGTCGCTGAGGTGGTCAAAAAGCTCCTTGGCGGCAAGGTCCCGGGGGTGGATGAGATCCGCCCGGAGTTCCTTAAGGCTCTGGATGCTGTGGAGGCTGTCCTGGCTGACACGCCTCTGCAGCATCACGTGGAAATCGGGGGCAGTACCGCTGGATTGGCAGACTGGGGTGGTGGTCCCCCTTTTTAAGAAGGGAGACCGGAGGGTGTGTTCCACTTACAGGGGAATCACACTCCTCGGCCTCCCTGGTAAGGTCTATTCAGGGGTCCTGGAGAGGAGGGTCCGCCGGATAGTCGAATCCCGGATTGAGGAGGAGCAGTGTGGTTTTCGTCCTGGTCGCGGAACAGTGGACCAGCTCTATACCCTCTTCGGGGTCCTGGGAGTTTGCCCAACCAGTCTACATGTGCTTTGTGGACCTGGAGAAGATGTTCGACCGTGTCCCCCGGGGGCTCCTGTGGGGGGTACTCTGGGAGTATGGGGTACCGGACCCCCTTGTACGAGCTGTCCGGTCCCTGTACGACAGATGTCAGAGCTTGGTCCACATTGCCGGTAGTAAGTTGGATTAGTTTCCGGTGAGGGTTGGACTCCGCCAAGGCTGCCCTTTATCACCGATTCTGTTCATAACTTATATGGACAGAATTTCTAGGTGCAGCCGAGGTGTTGAGGGGATCCGGCTTGGTGGCCTCAGGATTGGGTCCCTGCTTTTTGCAGATGACGTGGTCCTGTTGGCTTCATCTGGTCGTGATCTCCAGCTCTCGCTTGAGCGATTCGCGGCCGAGTGTGAAGCGGCTGGGATGAGAATCAGCACCTCCAAATCTGAGACCATGGTCCTCAGCCGGAATAGGGTGGATTGTCCTCTCCGGGTCGGGAGTCAGGTCCTGCCTCAAGTGGAGGAGTTTAAATATCTCGGGGTCTTGTTCACGAGTGAGGGAAGGATGGAGCGCGAGATCGACAGACGGATCGGTGCGGCGTCTGCAGTAATGCGGACTCTGCGCCGGTCTGTCGTGGTGAAGAAGGAGCTAAACCAGAAGGCGAAGCTCTCGATTTACCAGTCGATCTACGTTCCTACCCTCACCTATGGTCATGAGCTGTGGGTCGTGACCGAAAGAAGGAGATCTCGTATACAGGCGGCTGAAATGGGTTTCCTCCTGGACGCCTCCCTGGTGAGGTGTTCCAGGCACGTCCCTCTGGGAGGAGACCCCGGGAAAGACCCAGGACACGCTGGAGGGATTATATCTATCGGCTGGCCTGGGAACGCCTCGGGATCCCCCTGCAGAGTTGGTAAATGTAGCTGGAGAGAGGGAAGTCTGGGCTTCCCTGCTTAGGCTGCTGCCCCCATGAACCGACCCTGGATAAGCAGCATGATGAAGAAGAAGAAAAAAAATTGAAAACTGTGAAAAGGGTCACTTTGGTCGTTCTGGTGTAAAACACAATGAATTCTGGACCGTTTTGACTGAATTTGCTTCCCTGTTGAAGCTAAAAAATCTATAAATAGTGCAAATGATCAAGGAACGATAAACGGTGCATAGTTGGTCCATCATAAAGGCTTTAACCTTTTTGTTTTTAATGTTTTTGTTGATTATTTTGTTGATGATTAGCTGTGGGAGAGCTGGAAACATTAGAAAGTCAGTCTTCCAAAATGCTCCAATAACAACCAACTTCACACAGAGTTGTGGTTTGTAGAGAAAAAACTAGTGAAAAAAGTAGTGAATGAAGCTGAAGAGGAAACAGGAGGGAGAAACGAGTGCACATGAAAGGGACAAACCTTCAGCTGATAAAGTGGGTGAAAAAAAGACGAGTAAATCTCTTTAGGAACGTCAGAAGCCCCGCCCTCCTGCCCTCAATATGGTTCCAGCTGTTGATGTGAGCGTTACTCCGACACTATGTATAATCTATCCTAAAATGCACTCTTGGAGGTCAGATCATCTTCAGCTCAGTGAAAGTTCTGTTTTCTTTTTGTTTTTCACCAGCTGCTGCATCTACAGAAAGAATGACATGATTTTGTTTGCATGCAGGTGGACTGCAGATCAGAGCCAGGAAAAAGGATGCGTGTAAAACTGATTGTCTTCAGATATGAAAGGAGATTAATGGACTCACCGAGTACGACTTCGGTTGCATAAGTTCAGCTTCATAAGCAGGTTGAGCAAGGTCAAGTCTGGCCTGAAGCTAATGTTCATTTAACATGTAAAAGGTTCATCCTCTTTGGAAGAACTCCATGTAATCCAGATTTAAATATTTTATTTCATGAGTTTTGGTTAAAAGAGGACGAGTCACAAGATGATGGAGAAGACCAGCAGCAGGAATGATCCGGTGTTCTTCATGTGATCCAAACAAAGCAACAGAACATGAGCAAAAGCTTGAAAGAATTCATTTGTTCCTACGTTTATATGTCTGCAGGATGAAGTGAACTGGTTTCATGGGTTTTTAAAAAGGTAAAGCACAAATTGAGAAAGACCTGATTAGATTCTTTAACTGGGTTTCATAACCTTCTTCAACACAAGTAGAGGTCTGA
>NC_136629.1:4771126-4998626 GCF_933228915.1 Telmatherina bonti
CGGATCCATGTTGTTTATTTCTCAACTCGTAAATTAATATTTAAACATATGCATGAGTGTGTTACTGACTTCCACTGTGAAAGACCTTGCTGAGAATTGACCAGAAGAATTTCTCTCTAATCATAATAACAAATCAAATAAATGCTAAATATTGTTAAATCTTATTTTCCTTTTGTTTATTTGTTTAACCCCTTAGTGACAGAAAATCAACAATAAACTCATTAAATCAATAAAATAAAAAGTTGAAACTGGTTTGCTGCAGATGTGCAGCAGTCAGCATCTGGAGGTTTAACGTAAACATCTGGCTGCTGTTTTACTGGTCCGACCCACTGGAGACCAGATCGTCCTGAATGTGGAACCTGGACCGGACCAGTCTGACCAGTCTGACCGGTCTGACCGGTCTGACGTCGAGGAATGGAGAGAAATAAAGACAGTCCACCATCCAACATCATTGGTACCTTCAGCTGTATTTGGTTCCATTTTGGATGAAGACATTCAGAAACTCAGGACTTTAAACACATTTCAAAAGCTGGAACCAGTTTCCAGCTGCTGCTCCGCGTTGGGAATGTTTCCAGTGATGCTCCACAAACTCACAAAAACATCCACAACCTTCATTCATTCAGATAAATACTCGTCCAGATGTCAGTCAGCAGGGAAGTAAACATACAGCGAGCGTTTGTCGGATAAAAGAGATCGGAGCGTTGCGGGACATCTCCAGCCAATCAGAACCTCCGCGCTGACACAAACATTCATGTTGGGACCGGATTAAATACGGATGTCTGCTTTGGTTCGGAAGCAAGAAAGGAAACAAACTGTTTTTTTCCGTTTGCAGCTGTAAACGCTCATCGTTTTAAAAGAGGAATATTTCATTGTTTCATCGACCTGATCACCGTGCCATCTTTTCCACATGGCCGCCGTGGAAAAGCTGATGCTGGCCGGGGGGGGGCGGGGGGGGACACATCTGTTGGACGCATGAACATCAGCAGGTATCAGCGAAGCCAGAAAAGGAACGATGCACATGGAGAGGTCACACTGAAGAACGATGCAACGACACCTGGTACGAAAACACGAGCGAAGTTTTCTCGTATCTTTCTGAGAGAAAATGTTTTAAACTGAGGAGCACAAACACTTCCAGAGACCCGCCGCATCCCCCTCCTCCGTCCCGACGCCGCTTCCTGTCACATTTCTGCATCTGACAGCCGACAGGCTGCGTCGCCGTGGCGTCAGGCGGTGATGTCATACAGTCTGCCGACCCGGCCCAGCCACTCACGCAGCGCCTGGCGGACCCGGGCGTCCGTCACGTGGCAGGACAGCTGGCTGAGGCAGGGGTAGAGCGCCGGCTGCAGGGCCAGGAAGGATGAGTCCGACAAGAGGAGGACCTGGTTGAGGAGCGTCAACACCATGTTGGTCCAGGCCTGCCGAGGGAAGAGAGACGGAGATCACACCAAGCTGTCTGGAAGACATGGAAACCACTTCCTGTCTGACCCAATCACACTGATCAGAACCGCCACGGGACTCGATCCGGGTCCGGTTCCAGCTTTTCTGAAGGCAGTTCGGGTGTGTGACGCCTTGTAAACACGTCTGGACTCTTGACAGTCTTATTTCTTCTAAAACTCTTTATGTACAGCTTTTTTATTATAATAAAATATCAGAAACTATCAGATCCACAAGTTAAACCCTGATCTGGATGTATGACCCATCAGACCACATGGTGGGTCTGGAACAGGGTCCATATGGACCCATCAGACCACATGGTGGGTCTGGAACAGGGTCCATGTGGACCCATCAGACCACATGGTGGGTCTGGAACAGGGTCCATGTGGACCCATCAGACCGCATGGTGGGTCTGGAACAGGGTCCCCGTGGACCCATCAGACCACATGGTGGGTCTGGAACAGGGTCCCCGTGGACCCATCAGACCACATGGTGAGTCTGGAACAGGGTCCCCGTGGACCCATCAGACCACATGGTGGGTCTGGAACAGGGTCCATGTGGACCCATCAGACCACATGGTGGGTCTGGAACAGGGTCCCCGTGGACCCATCAGACCACATGGTGAGTCTGGAACAGGGTCCCCGTGGACCCATCAGACCACATGGTGAGTCTGGAACAGGGTCCATGTGGACCCATCAGACCACATGGTGGGTCTGGAACAGGGTCCATGTGGACCCATCAGACCACATGGTGAGTCTGGAACAGGGTCCCCGTGGACCCATCAGACCACATGGTGGGTCTGGAACAGGGTCCCCGTGGACCCATCAGACCACATGGTGGGTCTGGAACAGTGTCCCCGTGGACCCATCAGACCACATGGTGAGTCTGGAACAGGGTCCATGTGGACCCATCAGACCACATGGTGGGTCTGGAACAGGGTCCCCGTGGACCCATCAGACCACATGGTGGGTCTGGAACAGGGTCCCCGTGGACCCATCAGACCACATGGTGGGTCTGGAACAGGGTCCATGTGGACCCATCAGACCACATGGTGGGTCTGGAACAGGGTCCCCGTGGACCCATCAGACCACATGGTGGGTCTGGAACAGTGTCCCCATGGACCCATCAGACCACATGGTGAGTCTGGAACAGGGTCCATGTGGACCCATCAGACCACATGGTGGGTCTGGAACAGGGTCCCCGTGGACCCATCAGACCACATGGTGGGTCTGGAACAGGGTCCATGTGGACCCATCAGACCACATGGTGGGTCTGGAACAGGGTCCCCGTGGACCCATCAGACCACATGGTGAGTCTGGAACAGGGTCCCCGTGGACCCATCAGACCACATGGTGGGTCTGGAACAGGGTCCATGTGGACCCATCAGACCACATGGTGGGTCTGGAACAGGGTCCCCGTGGACCCATCAGACCACATGGTGGGTCTGGAACAGGGTCCATGTGGACCCATCAGACCACATGGTGGGTCTGGAACAGGGTCCCCGTGGACCCATCAGACCACATGGTGGGTCTGGAACAGGGTCCCCGTGGACCCATCAGACCACATGGTGAGTCTGGAACAGGGTCCATGTGGACTCATCAGACCACATGGTGAGTCTGGAACAGTGTCCCCATGGACCCATCAGACCACATGGTGAGTCTGGAACAGGGTCCATGTGGACCCATCAGACCACATGGTGAGTCTGGAACAGTGTCCCCATGGACCCATCAGACCACATGGTGAGTCTGGAACAGGGTCCATGTGGACCCATCAGACCACATGGTCAGTCTGGAACAGGGTCCATGTGGACCCATCAGACCACATGGTGGGTCTGGAACAGGGTCCATGCGGACCCATCAGACCACATGGTCAGTCTGGAACAGGGTCCATGTGGACCCATCAGACCACATGGTGGGTCTGGAACAGGGTCCATGCGGACCCATCAAACCACATGGTGGGTCTGGAACAGGGTCCATGTGGACCCATCAGACCACATGGTGGGTCTGGAACAGGGTCCCCGTGGACCCATCAGACCACATGGTGGGTCTGGAACAGGGTCCCCGTGGACCCATCAGACCACATGGTGAGTCTGGAACAGGGTCCCCGTGGACCCATCAGACCACATGGTCAGTCTGGAACAGGGTCCATGTGGACCCATCAGACCACATGGTGGGTCTGGAACAGGGTCTATGCGGACCCATCAGACCACATGGTGGGTCTGGAACAGGGTCCCCGTGGACCCATCAGACCACATGGTGAGTCTGGAACAGGGTCCATGTGGACCCATCAGACCACATGGTCAGTCTGGAACAGGGTCCATGTGGACCCATCAGACCACATGGTGGGTCTGGAACAGGGTCCATGTGGACCCATCAGACCACATGGTGGGTCTGGAACATGGTCCATGTGGACCCATCAGACCACATGGTGAGTCTGGAACAGGGTCCCCGTGGACCCATCAGACCGCATGGTGGGTCTGGAACAGGGTCCCCGTGGACCCATCAGACCACATGGTGGGTCTGGAACAGGGTCCGTGTGGACCCATCAGACCGCATGGTGGGTCTGGAACAGGGTCCATGTGGACCCATCAGACCGCATGGTGGGTCTGGAACAGGGTCCATGTGGACCCATCAGACCACATGGTCAGTCTGGAACAGGGTCCATGTGGACCCATCAGACCACATGGTGGGTCTGGAACAGGGTCCATGTGGACCCATCAGACCACATGGTGGGTCTGGAACAGGGTCCCCGTGGACCCATCAGACCACATGGTGGGTCTGGAACAGGGTCCCCGTGGACCCATCAGACCACATGGTGGGTCTGGAACAGGGTCCGTGTGGACCCATCAGACCAGAGGACCTTCTTCCAGCTCCAGAGTCCGGTCTTTCTGCTTGAAGAAAAGCTTCTGGTCTTCTGCCCCCTGGTGGACACCTTTAGCACTACAATATTAACCTTTATGGGTTTAACGGCGGGAAACGCTTGACAGCAGTTAAACAAGGCAGGAATAAAAGTTGTCCCCCGTATGACGTGAGAGTAAAACTGGTCATGTCTGAGGGTTTCTCTGCAACCCCCCTACTCCTCGCCCCCCCGCCTACCTGTATCTGAGCCTCGGAGTCCCTCAGGGAGATGCTGTGGGAGCTGATGGTGGACCCCGACCGCGGTCTTTTCTCCTGCCGCAGGATTTCCGGCCCCGCGCTGACTGAGTGCCTCAGAGGGGGCCCCTGCTGGTCCACCAGCTGCTGGGGCCTCTGTGGAGGTCTCTGCGGCTCCACCGGACCCCTCCTCTCTCCTACAGCCGCTGCCGCCCGGCCCTGCTCCTTCATGAACAGGTTGACGTGGCTCTGCGGCGGCGGCTGCGGCGGCTGCTTCCTGCGTTTGTACTCCATCATGAACTTGCTGATGGTTTTGTCCGTGGCGATGGTGTACAGCTTGTTGCCAGCGCTTTCCCACCATTCCTTCCTTCTTCCTGGTGCGGCACTGCTGGAAGCTCCTCCCACCGAGGTTCCAGCCATGCTGGAGTCCCGCCTCTCTCCTCCAGTCCGGAAGTGATGGGGCAGGCTGCCCGTGAAGCTGCAGAAGAACGGAAGGTTATCTCATGCCATCTGCAGGACTGGAAATGTGGACCTGAAGTCAGACCTGAATCTGGGACTGGGCGTGGAAGGGTCGCCTGGTGACGCTGCACTCAGGTCCGCCGTGTGACACCGGTACCCGCCTTCGTCTGAGGGCGTCCCTCTGGCTGAGAAGCCGCCGGCTGATGTCGGCGTGGAGGCTTCAGACTGGAAGAGAGGCAGGAAGAGGAGGTGCTCGCCTCCTCTCAGCAGCGGCGTCTCCTCCAGCGTGCTCTCCAGGTCTCGGTGCATCTGGATGTAGCTGTTGCAGAGGTCCATGCAGACCTTGTAGAGGCGTTTGACGAGCCAGGCCCAGTCGGCGCTGCCGTGCGGCTGCACGCTGAGCGACGGGATGGGAGCTCGCCAGTGATGCCACTTCTCCCGGCTGCGGGGAGGGCTCACCTGCAGGAGGTCACATGGAGAGACACATCTAAATGCCAGTTCTACATCTTCTAGCACAGGGATCTCCAATCCTGGTCCTGGAGGACCGGTGTCCTGCAGGTTTTCCAAGTGTCCCTGCTGCAACACACCTTATTCAAATCAATGTGTGTTTACCAGACATGAGCAGAGCTTGTCTGAGTCTGAGTCTGGTGTGTTCCAGCAGGAACACTTGGAAAACCTTCAGGACACCGGTCCTCGAGGACCAGGGTTGGGGATCCCTGTTCTAGACACCGGTCCTCGAGGACCAGGGTTGGGGATCCCTGTTCTAGACACCGGTCCTCGAGGACCAGGGTTGGGGATCCCTGTTCTAGACACCGGTCCTCGAGGACCAGGGTTGGGGATCCCTGTTCTAGACACCGGTCCTCGAGGACCAGGGTTGGGGATCCCTGTTCTAGACACCGGTCCTCGAGGACCAGGGTTGGGGATCCCTGTTCTAGACACCGGTCCTCGAGGACCAGGGTTGGGGATCCCTGTTGTAGACACCGGTCCTCGAGGACCAGGGTTGGGGATCCCTGTTCTAGACACCGGTCCTCGAGGACCAGGGTTGGGGATCCCTGTTCTAGACACCGGTCCTCGAGGACCAGGGTTGGGGATCCCTGTTCTAGACACCGGTCCTCGAGGACCAGGGTTGGGGATCCCTGTTCTAGACACCGGTCCTCGAGGACCAGGGTTGGGGATCCCTGTTCTAGACACCGGTCCTCGAGGACCAGGGTTGGGGATCCCTGTTCTAGACACCGGTCCTCGAGGACCAGGGTTGGGGATCCCTGTTGTAGACACCGGTCCTCGAGGACCAGGGTTGGGGAACCCTGCTCTAGACACCGGTCCTCGAGGACCAGGGTTGGGGATCCCTGTTCTAGACACCAGTCCTCGAGGACCAGGGTTGGGGATCCCTGTTGTAGACACCGGTCCTCGAGGACCAGGGTTGGGGAACCCTGTTCTAGACACCGGTCCTCGAGGACCAGGGTTGGGGATCCCTGTTCTAGACTCCAGTAACACACAGGGACCAGTTAGCTCACAGAACTAGTTCCTCCAAACTTCCTGCACACAAACGTGTCGTCTTCGTTTATCAGTTGCAGATCGTCATACTTTCTGACTAAAATCCAACCGGTACCTTTAGCATTGAACGCTAGTGCGTAAAAGAACTCCGTGTCCTCGGAAAGTCTGTTTGGTTTAAGGATGTGTGAATGAACAAACATGGTCGAATCAAAGAAGCGCCGTTTAACACACCTCCGGGTTTGCTTCCAGTGAACCAGACACAGGAAGCGATCACAGTACAACATGTTTGGTGGTAAACACAACCAAAACAAACGCACATGTCCGACAACAAGCGGCTGTGGAGGGAGAAAGGTGTCGACGTCAGACGTGGAAAAATACAACAAGTTCTGATAGAAACCTGATCAACCCCAGACCGCTGAGACCTGATACAGCTCCGCCTTTTTCTCTGATGGAAACTGTCCTGCATCAACCAGTTTCTGGTTTTCAGCTGAAACCGTGTTTCAGGTTTCCATGCAGGAAAAACGAGCCTCAACGCTGGTCTTACAATCACATCATCTGAATCGTAATCAAATCAAATCCTGATCGATTCCCGACCGCCAAACACACTTTTCTGGACGGGAAATGATAAACTGAGGAGGTGACTACAGAAGCTAGAGAGTGTTTACCTGAGCCGTTTCCTCAAAGATGTCTTCATCCTCAGAGGAGGCGGGATGGGAGGAGTCAGAGCTGCCCTCCTCTTCCTCATACAGGATCCTCTTCACCTGAAACAATCAGAGGGTCAATGTCAAACCTCAGAGTCGTCATGGCAACCAGCTCCTGCTTGCGTTGTTACATTAAAAACAATGGTTGCCATGGCATCCAGATAATGAAGCAGATACTTTAAAAGATGACATGAATTCATGTTAATCTGTTATTTTTTCTGTTGAAAACCTTCACTTAACGTCTTTAGTTCCCACCTACCAAACACAGTAAACCTGGCGCCAAACAGTAGCGTTTAATATCAGGCAAGAACCGGGTCTCAGCGTCTCCAGCTGGGACAAGATCAAGTCCTCTCAGTCCACTTCCAGAGACTCCTTTAGAGGTTCTAGTTCTGCTCTGGTTCAGTTCTCCACAGTCAGAAAACCAGCATAACTCGTATCATCTCCTGTAACGTGAAACTGCTGGTCAGCCTTCCCGGACGCTGCGGGTCAGCCTTCCCTGACGCTGCGGGTCAGCCTTCCCGGACGCTACGGGTCAGCCTTCCAGGACGCTACGGGTCAGCCTTCCCGGACGCTACGGGTCAGCCTTCCCGGACGCTACGGGTCAGCCTTCCCGGACGCTACGGGTCAGCCTTCCCTGACGCTACGGGTCAGCCTTCCCGGACGCTACGGGTCAGCCTTCCCGGACGCTACGGGTCAGCCTTCCCTGACGCTACGGGTCAGCCTTCCCGGACGCTACGGGTCAGCCTTCCAGGACGCTGCGGGTCAGCCTTCCCGGACGCTACGGGTCAGCCTTCCCGGACGCTACGGGTCAGCCTTCCCGGACGCTGCGGGTCAGCCTTCCAGGACGCTGCGGGTCAGCCTTCCCGGACGCTGCGCAGCCTTCCCTGACGCTACGGGTCAGCCTTCCCTGACGCTACGGGTCAGCCTTCCCGGACGCTACGGGTCAGCCTTCCCTGACGCTACGGGTCAGCCTTCCCGGACGCTACGGGTCAGCCTTCCCGGACGCTGCGGGTCAGCCTTCCCGGACGCTACGGGTCAGCCTTCCAGGACGCTACGGGTCAGCCTTCCCGGACGCTACGGGTCAGCCTTCCAGGACGCTACGGGTCAGCCTTCCAGGACGCTACGGGTCAGCCTTCCCTGACGCTACGGGTCAGCCTTCCCGGACGCTGCGGGTCAGCCTTCCCGGACGCTGTGGGTCAGCCTTCCAGGACGCTACGGGTCAGCCTTCCCGGACGCTACGGGTCAGCCTTCCCTGACGCTACGGGTCAGCCTTCCCGGACGCTACGGGTCAGCCTTCCCGGACGCTACGGGTCAGCCTTCCAGGACGCTACGGGTCAGCCTTCCCGGACGCTACGGGTCAGCCTTCCCGGACGCTGCGGGTCAGCCTTCCTGGACGCTGCGGGTCAGCCTTCCAGGACGCTGCGGGTCAGCCTTCCAGGACGCTACGGGTCAGCCTTCCCGGACGCTACGGGTCAGCCTTCCAGGACGCTGCGGGTCAGCCTTCCCGGACGCTGCGGGTCAGCCTTCCAGGACGCTGCGGGTCAGCCTTCCAGGACGCTACGGGTCAGCCTTCCCGGACGCTACGGGTCAGCCTTCCAGGACGCTACGGGTCAGCCTTCCCGGACGCTGCGGGTCAGCCTTCCCGGACGCTGTGGGTCAGCCTTCCAGGACGCTGCGGGTCAGCCTTCCCGGATGCTGCTGACACCAAACAAACTGCAGCTTTCACTTTTTTTCTCTTTCCTTCCAAATGAAGAAGATTAATTTAAACTCCAGGGATCCTAAACGAGGCAGGCATAGCATTTAGTGCCGGGTTCTTCAGCGCTGGACCTGTTGGGCCACGGGCCTGCAGGGATTAGAAGTTGTCCTGTTGCACCCACACGTGCACGACAACATGACCAGAAAGGTTCTTGTTGGAAAGCTGGAGGCAGACGTGGGGGACACCGGTACTGAGGATGAAGTGGGGACCGATTCTGACATGTTGGGGTCTGTTAATGAGAAAGTCTGTAACCTAGCGGCAGATGAAAGGTCCCAGTACCAGTAATTGAAAGTGACTGGCCAGACAACTGGACTGGTCTGGTCAGCCAGGGACCGAGCCAGGTCCTTGGGTCCACATACACGGCAGCTGGCCCATTTGTGTCACCAGGAGGTGTTTGTGCTGTCATCTGTGAGACCAGTGGAGCCACTGACAGGTGAAAATACGCGTCTGGAAGGATTGTGGTCACTGACGGCCACCGTCCATTTACATCATGCTTTACTTACTTTTACCACAAGATGTAAGTAATTCTTACACACTGGATTTTTCAGGTGTGGGAGTGTATGTCTGCATATGGAATATTACATTTTCATACCTACGTTTATGTCGCTTCAACAGAATTTTGTTGGATATTATACAATGACAATAAAGATTTATCAATGTAAACACTTTATCTGCTAACATCCAGATGTGTTTTTGGCCAGTGGCATGAGCTCGTAGCCAGATCAGCCATTCTTCAGACATCACATTGCTGACATGGATGCTGTCGCGTCTCTGGGACTGATATACACTCCCTCGGATTCCCTCGGATGAAACAGCAAAAAGCTGCAACTGCATCGATACTGACAATCTGTCCGAAGGTCAGCTGTGTCTACTTTCAGATGCATCTCATTTGAGTGCCGTGATCCGATGTTTTGGTTTCAGGTTCAACCTTTTCAGCTCTTTCTGATGCATTCTGATCCCTTTCTCTAAAAGGTACTCTCTCCTTTCTGTTCATTCTTTCTTTTTACTGCTGGACAAAAATCATCATTCACCCTGATGAGTTCGCAGCACGTGTGATTTTTGTTTTTACATGTTCTTCATCGTTCTTCATGCATGAACTATGCTGTATAAATAAATGTTGACATGACTGACAACTGAAGGGCAGAACTAGTTTCCCTGGTCATGATTCCAGGGAGGAGAGACTGTTTTAGTTTAATCTGAGGGTAATCGAGATCATTTGAGATGTAAATGATTGTGAATGGACTCAACCACGGTGGTTTGAGCATACAGGATTTATCAACAGCATGTGTGTAAGTGCTCTGTGCATGTTTACGAAACACAAGTTTATTCCTTCTGAAGCATAATCTGTTAAAAAAATAAAATAATTTATTCCTCTGAAATTCCAAGATGTGCAAATCATCTTGGTATCAAAATAAAGAACCAGAGGTGGAGGCATCGTCGCAGATACTTGGGGGTTAAAGTATTTTCTCCAAAAGCTTTTTGCATTTCATAAACCTCCTGTATCTACGGTTTATATTGCGTAACTCAGGGACATTATCTGTACATAGATTCAGCTGGAAAGGAACAGCTGTGTTTCAGGGGTTTCAGTAAAGAGACAACTACCTGGTTTTTATTGAGGTCATCCAATGAGGAATCTGGGACACACTATCTTTAAAAAAAAACTGTCTTCTTCTGTGGTGGAGTGTTCACTATAAGATGTTATTTTATCCAGACGAAGATAAAAAGTGAAGGAAAACTGCAAACAAGTGTCTCTGTACAGAAACATGGAAACAGAATAAATACTTCCTGTAAATTTAGGAAAAATCTCCACATTAGTTCAGCTACAAGTGGTTAGTTTGCATGACTGATCCTCATCGTAATCATGCCATGCAGTAAAATTTAAGCAGATGTCACCATGGTTACATCCATCTCTTCTGAGAAACAATGGCTGACATCTGTCTTCATTCAATCAGATCCATCTGACCGGGCAGAACAAAAGGATTTTGGATGGAAAACTGCCCTCCAGGACGCAGCTTTCCAGTAAATCCTGGTGGACAGAAGTAATGATGTTTTACAGACATGAAGCAGAATTTTGCATTTTCTGCGCCTGGTTCAGTGAACTTTGGTTGGAGCTGAAGAAGTTTTCTGCTTTCAGTAGACATGTCCTTGGTGTGTGTTCATGCCGCCTGATGAACAGGTGTAGTCATGACCTCCACCTTTAATTGTATGCTGTTTCAGCTGTGTTTGGAGGTGATAGAAATGCTTTCAATGTACTTTTAGCTTAGATTCTGGACTTTCATTGGATCCCAAAGATGTAGATTTACATGAACTGGATGCTAACCCCATTGCCTCTAGTACTGGGAGCATTGGGAATTGGAAAGTAGGACTGAAAAACACTGAACTTGAGGACATTTCCCGTTTAAACCAACAGCAGAGCCTAAATGAAAAATGTGATGTATTCTGTTAATTGGCTCCCACCTGTTGCGCTGTCATGCTGTCAGCCTGGCTCAACGTGGCGCACAGCAAGGCCTGGAAGTAAAGGTTGAAGCTCATTGCAGACTGGCGGTAAAGATTTGCTGCTCCGCAAACACCTGACACCTTCATCAGCAGATACTTTAGACCCGGCCGAGTGTCGAAGTCCCGAGCTGTCCTGTAGAGACCAGACCAACACACTTTTAGCTTTTAAACTGGTCGGAAAACCAGTCCAGTACGAGGAGTAGTCAATGTTTTTATGAGAAAAAGCAATGTGTCGTCTGCATATGTGATGACTGTCTTGTTGCAGTAACCTGTAAGAGTCCAGCAGTAGATCCAGAATTATAGCTAAGTTTGTCATGGAGATGTAGCGCAGAAAGCCAGCTGTGGGTCTGCTGGGGTCAGAGGTCACCGGTGTGACCCTCTCATTGGCTTCAGGCTGCTTGACAAATTCCTCCAACAGGATGTCGTATAGGTTTTGGAGCAGAACTTGGTGGGAAAGCAGGCTCACCACAATGGTCCGGAATGGGATCCTGAAATGAGATCAGAAATCATTCAGTGGAAAAACACTTGTAGAGACTAAAACTGTCCTACTGGACAGTCCACCAGCACCTTCCTACGATGTCCTCTACTGTTTGATTTCGTGCTTGTGTTGTTCTCACTCAGATGTAAGTTACTTTGGATATAAGCGTCTGCTAAATGACTGTAGAATAGAAGAGAATCGATCAGCGCAGCGTCTGCAGAAGGCGAAGCTCTCGATTTACCAGTCAGTCTACGTTCCTACCCTCACCTATGGTCATGAGCTGTGGGTCGTGACTGAAAGAAGGAGATCTCGTATACAGGCGGCTGAAATGAGTTTCCTCCGCAGGGTGGCCGGGCTCTCCCTTAGAGATAGGGTGAGGAGCTCAGTCATCCAGGAGGAGAACAGAGTAGAGCCGCTGCTCCTCCGCATCGAGAGGAACCAGTTGAGGTGGCTCGGGCATCTGGTCAGGATGCCTCCTGGACCTCCCTGGTGAGGCGTACCAGGCACGTCCCTCTGGGAGGAGACCCCGGGGAAGACCCAGGACACGCTGGAGGGATTATATCTCTCGGCTGGCCTGGGAACGCCTCGGGATCCCCCCCGCAGAGTTGGCAAATGTGGCTGGGGAGAGGGAAGTCTGGGCTTCCCTGCTTAGGCTGCTGCCCCGCGACCCGACTCCGGATAAGCGGCAGAAGATGGGTGGATGGAAAACCGTGATAGTTTTGTGCTTTATGTTTAATTCGCAACAGAGTTTTCTTCTTCATGCCGGTCTTGTCCTCTCTTTTGCTAAATACTGGTGTAGCGCCACATTTGGTGGGAATGGGGATATATTATTCTAAACGTTTGGCTGGTTTGACCAAAGTGCAGCGTGAACATGATCTCGGTTTGCATAGATACACCCTCCTGAGCCAAGTCCCCAACCGGACCGAGTCTGGCTGACTATCCTGATGTGAATGCACCCTAAATGTGAAAATACAAAGGAAATAGATTGAGATGCATCTCTCAGGTCTTGGTGTGGGTCTTTGCTTTGTGTCAGATCTGCTGTGGAAAGCTTTTAGTCCCGAGATATGCCAAGATTCCAGCTAACACCTGTCTGCTATGTGTTAACAACTCTGCTTCATCCTGAGAGTTAGAAGCCTTTTTTGTTCCTAAAGATCCATAAGTAAGAGTTAAATTCCTCTGGAACTGGTCCAGTGCCAGGTCGGGACTGGAAATGAGGGAGAAAACCTGAAAACCTTTAAAGATCTTGAGAAAGCTTGAGAACTATTGATGAAGAATGCTTCAGAAGATAAAGTTAGGGATGAAGACATGAAGGACTTTTGCAGTCTTGCTGTGGCATCATATTCAGTCTTTGTTGAGGCAACAGATTCGCATTCAGGGATAAAGACAGTGCAGAATTTTGCAGGAAACAAGGAAGCATGATTACTGAGGAAACTGGGAAGTTAAGGTGTTTTTCTTTTTTGCTGCAGCCAGTTCAGGATTTAATGTTCTGAACGCATCCTGATGAGTCGGATTTTTCTCTTTTTGTTTAATTATACTCATTATTTAGCGAGCTGTAAAATCCAATGAGGATTTTGGATATTTCCAATGCTGTAGGAGGTAGTGTGATTATGGGTGTGATGCAGATGGCTGCTGCATGCAAACATCTGCCACAATATTAAATCTGACAGAGACAATGTCACTGATGTCACACAAGACAGTCTTACCCGATTTTCCTGTCACGCAGCAGTAGAAAGACAAGCAGAGAGTTCATGACACACATCTATAAAGACTTTATGTTCCTTCTTTTTAAGCCAATATTTCCCTGCAAGCATCTTTAAAGTCACAGAAAATAGAAATCAAAGGTAGAAAAAATGCATTCAAACACATGTTAAATATTTGCTGATATAAATCAACTTTTTTTTACTGACGGCTTTAACCCAAACCAGACAGGTTTATTGGTCCGGAACTGGTTCATCTGAAAATCGGTTAATTCACGAGTCGGTTTAGTCAGGAATCAGTTAATCAGCTTAATCAGGGATCATTTTATAAAAGAACTGGTTTATTCAGGAATCAAATTATTCAGTTATCATTTTTTCCACAAATCCCTTCATTCAGGAATATTTATGTTTTATGTTTTTTTTGTGCACTCCGAGTCCTTTTCTGATGACAGAATGTATAGACTACCATCAGGACGAGGAGCCACTTCACCCAGAGGAACACGCGTCTCAGCAGGATTACCTCCCCCAGCTATAACTTGGAAATAATTTATTCAGGAATCAGTTCATTCTGCCACAGTTTCATTCTGTAATTGTTTTATAGTGGAACTGATATATTCAACGAGTGTTTTATGTAACAATAATTTTATTTAGGAATAATTTTTTCAGCAGTCTCTTTATTCAGGAATTAGTTTATTCAGGAATGGTTTTATTTTGGAACTCTTTATTTAATGTCATTATTTGGCAATATATTTAATGAGGAACTGTTTCCTTCAGGAACGAATTTATTCATTAATCATTGTATTTGGGAATCATTTTATACAGGAATCAGTATATTCAGTGTTTTACTCTGGCATCGTTTTATTCAGGATTCATTTTAACCTGGAATCTTTTCATTTTTTTCATTTCTTGTATGTGGTGCAGTTTTATTCTAAGCTCAGGGAATGAATACATGAACGTTACCATTATCACCTGGACAGCAAACCAAGCTTTGTGTGTTTTTACCTCTTCTGTGTGTGTCCGTTGGACTGCTGGTCAGACGGCAGCTCGATGATAAGCACACAGGACTGAGCGTGCTCAAAGCCATCCTTGTTGTTGGGTGTCTTGGGAGAGCACTGGGTGTCCAACATGAAGACCTGGGACACAAAGAGGACAGTTCTAACATGCTAAACAGCATCAGACGAGATTTAAGGGCAGATCCAAACTGCAGCCGTATTTCTGCATCATCGGATCAATAAAGCCTCCAAATGATCACAGATTGTGCTTCAGTGGTTAAAAATGGAGGACTTGGCTGTAAATACGTGGCACGAACAAACAGCTAACATCCACGTATTGAAGCCTGACTTGAGGATAAGTTGTGTCTATATTTCTTTTAGTGTCCAAATGCACAAAAAGAAACTTTATATTTATGTTTAATTATGAATAATAAAATATTCACGACTATTACTTCCAGAGTTTTATCTGTAACCGATGTGGCTGTTAAATTTCTAAAGTTTCCAGCCAATCAGGTTCCACTAGCCACGTTTACTGGCTCACAGCCACTGGAACCAGTAAACGCATCCAATCAGACATGTTTTTTTTTTTAATGGTTTATAACTAATGATTCTTTTTGAAAAGGCCAAACAATAACATTCTCTTATCTCGCAAGGACTAAAGTCACTGACTAACCAATTACTAACCAGCCTGGTTATTAACACTGTCCAGCTGGAAATTCCTTCTTCAGGTCACTTCCTTTAAACCCCCCCCCCCCCCCCCCCCCCCATTCAGCAGCGCTTTGTTCAGGCAGCGAAGGAAGGAAGGAAGGAAGGAAGGAAGGAAGGAAGGATGGATGGATGGAAGGATGGGTGGATGGATGGATGGATGGATGGGTGGATGGATGGATAGATGGATGGATGATAGATGGATGAATGGATGGATGGAAGGAAGGATGGACAGACAGATGGATGGAAGGAAGGAGGGATGGATGGATGGAAGGAAGGAAGGATGGATGGAAGGAAGGATGGATGGATGGATGGATGGATGGATGGAAGGAAGGAAGGAAGGAAGGAAGGATGGATGGAAGGATGGATGGAAGGAAGGATGGATGGATGGATGGAAGGAAGGAAGGAAGGAAGGAAGGATGGATGGAAGGATGGATGGAAGGAAGGATGGATGGATGGATGGATGGATGGATGGATGGAAGGAAGGAAGGAAGGAAGGATGGATGGATGGATGGATGGGTGGATGGATGGATGATAGATGGATGAATGGATGGATGGAAGGAAGGATGGACAGACAGATGGATGGAAGGAAGGAGGGATGGATGGATGGAAGGAAGGAAGGAAGGATGGATGGATGGATGGATGGATTGATGGATGGATGGAAGGAAGGATGGATGGATGGATGGATGAATGGATGGATGGATGGATAGATGGATGGATGGATGGATGGAAGGAAGGAAGGATGGACAGACAGATGGATGGATGGATGGATGGATGGATGGAAGGAAGGAAGGATGGATGGATGGAAGGAAGGATGGACAGTCAGATGGATGGATGGATGGATGGATGGAAGGAAGGAGGAATGGATGGATGGAAGGAAGGAAGGAAGGAAGGATGGAAGGAAGAAGGGATGGAAGGATGGATGGATGGACAGACAGATGGATGGATGGATGGAAGGATGGACAGACAGATGGATGGATGGATAGATGGATGGATGGAAGGAAGGATGGATGATAGATGGGTGGATGGATGGATGGATGGAAGGATGGACAGACAGATGGATGGAAGGAAGGATGGATGGATGGAAGGAAGGATGGACAGTCAGATGGATGGATGGATGGATGGATGGAAGGAAGGAGGAATGGATGGATGGAAGGAAGGAAGGAAGGAAGGATGGAAGGAAGAAGGGATGGAAGGATGGATGGATGGACAGACAGATGGATGGATGGATGGAAGGATGGACAGACAGATGGATGGATGGATAGATGGATGGATGGAAGGAAGGATGGATGATAGATGGGTGGATGGATGGATGGATGGAAGGAAGGATGGATGGATGGAAGGATGGACAGACAAATGGATGGATGGATAGATGGATGGATGGAAGGAAGGATGGATGATAGATGGGTGGATGGATGGATGGATGGATGGATGGATGGAAGGAAGGAAGGATGGATGGATGGATGGAAGGATGGACAGACAGATGGATGGATGGATGGACAGAAAGTCTTGGACTGACCTGCTGAGCCATCGCTTTGATCCGCCAGTACTCGACCTCAGCTGACGGCGAATGAGACGGAGCCGCCACTTTCACCTCGCAGGCGTCTCCAGAAAAACTGTCTGAGCCGCTATGAAAACAGCCCAGAAGGTTCTACAGAGAGAGAGAGAGAGAGAGAGACAGAACACATCAAACACAGGTGTGGCATCATGAACTGGTCCACAACTAGAACAAAACATCAGAACTTCATCAGAATGAGCAAAAAGAAGAGTTATGGTAATGTACGAGAAGAAAACCAGAAGTATTGTAATAGTGTTTTTCTGTTTGTAAGCCCACTTTGGGTATAGAAAGGCGCCAAGAAATAAAATGTATTATTTGTATGTATCTAAAAATGATATGGACCACCCATCTGACAGAAACAGAAACAAACTGGTTGGACTGGTCGGGTTGGACTGCTGCTTTTGATCCAAACTGGGTTGAGTTCCAGGAAAGGGATGTAAACGAACACCAGCGTTTCCTTCAGCTCGGGATTCCTTAATAATCTGACAGAAAAGCACCTGGGACATTCTCAACAGAAACGCTTTGACAAAAGGAAGCTGCTTTCAGGAAACACTGACTTCATGAAGTCTGTCAGCGTGAACTTAAATCACCCAGAACGGTGAACGTGGTCGCTGATCATTGTCCGACCCAAAACGTTGAAGCACTTTGTGAGAAACCTTGCTGTGACTTTTTATTCTGGTCTTAAATGTAAGAAGGTGTGATGTTTCTTTCATTTCGGCTGTTTGGTAAGGCATCAGATCTCCCTGTCAAAGACCAGGAGAGCTATTGCTGCTTGTATCACCTGCGTTTGGATTATTGGGACTTGTTGGGACTGATCATCCGACTCAGCAGCTCGCCTTCCGACGGTGGAAATGAGGACTTCCCTCTGGTGCCAGTTTCACTTCACTGGCTTCCTGTACGGTTCAGCATCCAGTGTAACATTCTATGTTTGTCTTTGTAAGTTTTTTAGGACAGCAGCACCGAACCGATCAGAGCTTTAATGTCCACAGTCCTGTCGGAGCACAGAGATCACCAACCAGCTGCTCCCAACGCTTCCAGGCTAACAGCAGAGGAGACGGCGCAGATCCCAGTACGGTACGGAGCGTTTTAAACGATTAAAATCAGACCTTTCTCTCTGGATTTTCCTCCAGCTTGAGCATTTTAATGTCTCTGTTCTTTAATGCATGTTTGTTATTTTGAGGTATTTTATTATCTGTTTTATTACATATGTTGGTTTATTTTATTTTAATGCTGACTCAGGGAATTTATCTGCTTTGTCACTGTGGTCTTGGAAACAAATTTGACTTGTTTCATTAAACCAGAAACAATTCATAAAGAAATGCTGGAGTAATGGTAGCACACGGTACTGCAGCCAAATGTGAGCAACGCGTTGAAGCCGAGGTTTTGGTTAAATCTGCAGCCGGTGCAGCCATTTGAACCCATTTTGATGTTCAGTTTTTTCTATTCAGGGACTCCTAATGACTGAACCATGAGGAGATTGTTGAGAAAGAAGAAAAAGGTTGAATGCAAACTGTTGAACCTGTCAGTCATCGCAGATGTACTCTGGGAGGAATTTGGAAAGAAAGATGACCGACTGGTAAACAGCTAATATCTCCCAACACTGTCAAATATACAGGGATAGAAGAAACATGCAGCAGGTGGACTTCAAATCTTTCAGCCGTTACATAAAAGACCTTCTAAATGTGATATGATGTTCTACACAAGACAACACAGTGACAATAGAGATTACGTAGAGGTCCAGTATGTAAGCCGTTTGAAATCAACTTAAGCTCTAAAAACTTCCAATACTCTGGACAGATCAACGGGATACTGGATCAACAGAGGCTTTTTTTTAATTCACTTCATTTCACTTTCTTCTTTTATCTCTTTCCCCTAAACGTCACGACCGTAACCTAGAACACAGAAATTCGTTCAGTCTGCTAGAAATCCTGGAAACAAGCAAAGAAAGTCTGTCAGTAGCTGCAGTTATCCTCATCACCATTTCTCTGTCTGAAGCGCGCACACACACACACACACACACACACACACACACACACACACACACACACACACACACACACACACACTAAGCTGTAAAGCTGCTTAGCTGCAGTCAAGCAGGCAGCTGCCTCAGAAACCACCAAGTCACCTGTAGCCACCAGAACGGGGTGGGACGGAGGGGAGACAGCAGGTGGGACTCACGCTGAAACCTGCACAGCAGGTGCCACCATCAACAAATTAACACAAAGTCCTCATAAAGCTGAGCATGCTGGGAATTAACCCAACAATATTCACACACACACACACTCTGGATCACTGGGTCAAATTAACCCTTTAAACTCCAACATTTGGTAGAAAAAATATAAAACTATGTAGAATGGAGGTTTTTCTCCCTGTCGGCCTGCAGACGTGATGTTTCCATGGAGAAGTGATGTTTCCATGCAGACGTGATGTTTCCATGCAGACGTGATGTTTCCATGCAGACGTGATGTTTCCATGCAGACATGATGTTTCCATGCAGACGTGATGTTTCCATGCAGACATGATGTTTCCATGGAGACATGATGTTTCCACGCAGACGTGATGTTTCCATGCAGACGTGATGTTTCCATGCAGACATGATGTTTCCATGCAGACATGATGTTTCCATGCAGACGTGATGTTTCCATGCAGACATGATGTTTCCATGCAGACATGATGTTTCCATGCAGACGTGATGTTTCCATGCAGACATGATGTTTCCATGGAGACATGATGTTTCCATGCAGACGTGATGTTTCCATGCAGACGTGATGTTTCCATGCAGACGTGATGTTTCCATGCAGACATGATGTTTCCATGCAGACATGATGTTTCCATGCAGACGTGATGTTTCCATGCAGACGTGATGTTTCCATGCAGACATGATGTTTCCATGCAGACATGATGTTTCCATGCAGACATGATGTTTCCATGGAGACATGATGTTTCCATGCAGACGTGATGTTTCCATGCAGACATGATGTTTCCATGCAGACGTGATGTTTCCATGGAGAGGTGACGTTTCCATGGAGACATGATGTTTCCATGCAGACATGATGTTTCCATGGAGAGGTGACGTTTCCATGGAGACGTGACGTTTCCATGCAGAAGTAATATTTTTAGCCTCAGCTGTTAAATTATGAGGCTAAAATGATGTAAAATGAATGTATGAATAGATATAGCAGTATAAAGAGTATCTACAGTTCAGTGTAAACAGTATAAGGTTGTTGTGGTCTTTCAATGACTGGATGAACGATGGTTTGAATTCTGCACCCAGTCAATAGGGGTGTCCATGTGCTACATTTGTCACCGTGGCGCAGCAAGCACCGCCTCACCGGAGGCCGTGGCAGTGGATCCACCTTGTTCCACTGGTAATTCACTCTGACAACATGGCGGTGAATGAGTAGCAGTCGGGACAGAGGACTAGTTTTTAGTTTCAAGAATGAATTGAGGTAAATGTTACGTTTCGGCTCCATTTTAGGTTTAAATGTAGATGTAGCAGGAACATCCTGGGAAGAACCCTGATCATTACACTGCTGACAGTTGTCACATCTTCGGTTGCTAGGCAACAGCTGGAGCACAGAGGTATGGCCAGGTAGGCTGTTTAATAGGCGGCCATGACAGACTAGAACTACTTAGGCGACTCTGTAGACGATGTAGCTGGTGCACTCCGATGCACGAAGACGCTGAACGGAGCAGCATCACCGGTGTATGAATGTTGATCATAGAGGACACTGGTGCTAACTGGCGCTAACTAGTGCTAACTGGCACCGACTGCTGCCGACCAGCTCTGACTGGCTCCGACCGGTTCCGACCGGTTCCGACCGGCTCCGACCGGCTCCGACCGGTTCCGACCGGTTCCGACCGGCTCCGACCGGCTCCGACCGGCTCCGACCGGTTCCGACTGGTTCCGACCGGTTCTGACTGGCTCCGACCGGCTCCCACGTTTCCATCAGTCCACACACGTAGCTAACAATCCCCAGGTATGAATGAGGACAGAATGAAAACCACGTCGTCCCACTGCAGCCAGCGAGCCGATGAAGAGCCCCCCCCCCAGCTGCAGGCCGCTGCTTATAAAGCTTAATGTGGGACATCAGGTTGGTGATAGTATTAACAGCAAAGGCTTTTAGATTACTTCTGTCCCACCAGCAGCCTCAGATTGCAGCGGGATTAAGCGGCTCACTGCAGAATTGGTCTGTCGGACTATCTGTGTGTTTCTGTACCACTTTAATTGTCTGGAGTCTCAGATATACACAACATTGTGTGTAGATGTGTGTGTACCTTCACAGGCTCTAACGTGGCAGAGAAAGCATCCTGCAGAGCACAGCAGGCCAACCGCCACATCTCTTCTGTGAACACCGGCCCCACGGTGACCAACACATACCTGGACACAGAAAAGAGACGAGACAGAACTTTGACTGCAGCTGTGGGTGGAAAACGAGTCGCGTCTGGTTTAAGGCCACTTTCAGAAGCACGATGGTCCATCAGCAGATGGATCAGAGCTGGTCTGATCTGCAGCCAGTCGGACTCTCCCTCAGCCACTGTTTTAAACCACAAAAACTGGAATCTCAGTAAGATTAAAGACATTTGATCAAACTCATTTATGTGCAGTTTTTATGTCAAAGCATTAAAATAATTTAAAGTCTTTTTCTCCATCATGTCCGGAAGGCATTAAAGCTTCTTACTGAGATATAATGAGTATGTCTGTGTTTGGCACAGGAACACTGAAAGTTCCCAACAGACACCACTGAGCAACATCAAGACAAGAATAGACAAGAAAAGAAGTCTCATATTCTCTATTTGTATCAATAAAATGACTTGTTTTAGTGAGAAAACACAGATTTTAAGGTGTTTTTGGGTTCAGTTACTTTCACAAGGAAAATACAACTTTTCTGTCAGCAGATGTTTTTCTTCTTTTCAGCAGCATAATTTCTGGACTTTCTTTCTTGTTTTTAAAGCTGAATATTTGCAGTTAATGCATTTAATAATATGTGTTTCTCAAACCTTCTCCTGCAATGTACTGCATTTTAATCGCTAAATGAAGTTTGCCCCAAATAGCAACTTTTTTTCATTTAAGTCAATTTAAAGCGATTCTGAAGTCAAATAATAAGAGATTAATATTAGAAACTCAACGTGTGGATAAATTAATTTAACTTTGAAACAGTAAAACCGAATTAGAAAACATTTCAATTTCTATAATTAATTTATCATGATTAACACAATAAACACATTAAAGTCCCGCCCCTAATATATATATTATTTATTTATCATTTATTATTTATATATATATATATATTTCAGGCGAGTTAAGTGACGAACATGTGATCACCTGATGCAGGAGCAGCCCACCCTGGAGATGGTCTCTGCAGGCTCGGACACACAGGCCACCAGCAGCTTAAAGAGATCCTTCAGCATCAGGTTGATGAGCGACTCATAGCCGATGTCTGGAAGACAGAGAGGCCGGCGGTCAATCCCTCTAAAGAGGACGACGGTAGAAACGCACGCCATCCGTCATCCTCACATTACAAAAGCTCAAAGCAGTAAAGCTTTGGAACCAAATATGCAACGATTCTTTTGTTTCAGGGTGGGGTTGTGGTGGTACGGGGTCGGGTGGGGGTTCTGGCTGTACGGGGTCAGGTGGGGTTCTGGCTGTACGGGGTCAGGTGGGGTTCTGGCGGTCCGGGGTCAGGTGGGGTTTTGGCGGTCCGGGGTCAGGTGGGGTCCTGGTGGTACGGGGTCGGGTGGGGTTTTGGCGGTCCGGGGTCAGGTGGGGTCCTGGTGGTACGGGGTCGGGTGGGGTTCTGGCTGTACGGGGTCAGGTGGGGTTCTGGCGGTCCGGGGTCAGGTGGGGTTTTGGCGGTCCGGGGTCGGGTGGGGTTCTGGCGGTTCGGGGTCGGGTGGGGTTCTGGCGGTCCGGGGTCAGGTGGGGTTTTGGCGGTCCGGGGTCGGGTGGGGTTCTGGCGGTTCGGGGTCGGGTGGGGTTCTGGCGGTTCGGGGTCAGGTGGGGTTTTGGCGGTACGGGGTCGGGTGGGGTTCCGGTGGTTCGGGGTCGGGTGGGGTTCTGGCTGTACGGGGTCAGGTGGGGTTCTGGCGGTCCGGGGTCAGGTGGGGTTTTGGCGGTCCGGGGTCGGGTGGGGTCCTGGCGGTACGGGGTCGGGTGGGGTTCCGGTGGTATGGGGTCAGGTGGAGTTCTGGTGGTACGGGGTTGGGTGGGGTTCTGGCGGTTCGGGGTCGGGTGGGGTTCTGGCGGTTCGGGGTCAGGTGGAGTTCTGGTGGTACGGGGTCGGGTGGGGTTGTGGCGGTTCGGGGTCGGGTGGGGTTCTGGCGGTTCGGGGTCAGGTGGGGTTTTGGCGGTACGGGGTCGGGTCAGTGATACCGGGCGTGATGAAAGAATGGACGACAGGTGAAGCGCCGTCCCACCTGAGTGGATGAAACTGTTGACGTGTTCGACCACCAGCTCGCACGACAAGCCGATGGCGTGCTTGAAGTTTGCTGCAGCTACATCCCAGTACGAGTGGTCACCATGACTACGCTGCAGCCACAGCGACATCACAGGAAGCAGCAGCTGGATGACACAGAAGATGGCGAAGCCTGGACCTAGAGGAGGATGACATCATCGGTTTAATGTCACCTGACTGAGTTCCTGCTTTCGGTTTCACCGTGGAGGCTGTCCTGGTTGGTGGAAACCAGTTGGCGGGCTTACCGGGGACGCTGGTGACCTCTCTGAGCAGAGTGAACAGCAGCTCCAGCGTTGGAGGTTGGTGTTGTCGGGGGCAGTTGGACACGGCCGCCGTGAGCTGCTCCAACAACAGAATCCACACCTGGATCAGACCTGCAGGACACGACAGAACAGACGTCTGACGGGATGGAGAGGAAGGACGACAGGAAAGACAAATTTCGCGGTTTTTACCCGTGTCATCGTCAAACTCCTGGAGGACACAGTCCATCCCGTCCTCGCTGCTGACGGAGCGCTCCTGGGACCTCGTGGGCAGACTGGCCAGGCGCGCTCCCAGGAACACCGGCTTCGACGGCATCTTGTAGATCTTTGCCAGCAGCTGTCGATCAAACACAACGTGGCTTCGGTCAGTCACAGGAAGCAAAGAAAACACCAGCAGCTCAAACAGCTGAGCGCTTACCTGAGAACATTTACGCAGGTAGTCAAGAGCGGGAAGGCAGAGGTCTGTAGAGCTGCAACCAGACACATGGACACAGTCTCCGATCTCCTTATAGTCCACCTCTCCTGCAGAAAACAGCCACACGTTCAGGACCATTCCTTTACCAAATGAAGAAAAACCTTTATTTGCTGCGACATTTTAACACAAATCTAAAGGAGAGACGTGACATTTCATGTAGGAGTCAAAGTCTTCCTGCAAATCACTAAAAGTGTTACAGCGGATCGGTGCGGCGTCTGCAGTAATGTGAACTCTGCGCCGGTCTGTCGTGGTGAAGAAGGAGCTGAGCCAGAAGGCGAAGCTCTCGATTTACCAGTCGATCTACGTTCCTACCCTCACCTATGGTCATGAGCTGTGGGTCGTGACCGAAAGAAGGAGATCTCGTATACAGGCGGCTGAAATGGGTTTCCTCCGCAGGGTGGGCTCTCCCTTAGAGATAGGGTGAGGAGCTCGGTCATCCGGGAGGAGATCAGAGTAGAGCCGCTGCTCCTCTGCATCGAGAGGAACCAATTGAGGTGGCTCGGGCATCTGGTCAGGATGCCTCCTGGACCTCCCTGGTGAGGTGTTCCAGGCACGTCCCTCTGGGAGGAGACCCCGGGGAAGACCCAGGACACGCTGGAGGGATTATATCTCTCGGCTGGCCTGGGAACGCCTCGGGATCCCCCCCGCAGAGTTGGCAAAAGTGGCTGGGGAGAGGGAAGTCTGGGCTTCCCTGCTTAGACTGCTGCCCCCGTGACCCGACCCCGGATAAGTGGCAGAAGATGGATGGATGGCGTTCTCCATTGACACTTCTGACCTGAGTTACAAAATGAAGCTACAGGGCGCCGATGTGCCCAACAAAACTGCTGCTAGGTCTGGGCGATTAATCAGATTTTAATCTCAACTACGATCTGGGTTTCCAACGATGATAAAAATAAAAGGGTGTGATTATTTTCCTCTCTGCAGTTTCCTCTCCTGCTGTCTTCAGCTGCTAATCGAGCGTCTCTGGCGTTGCAGCGCTGTGCTGTAAACTCCTCCCACAGCCGCTTTGCTTTCATTCAGACACTGTTGCCAACTTGGAGACTTTCTCGCTAAATCTGGAGACTTTTTTTGTTAAAAGCGACAAATCTAGAGTTATTAGAGACTTTTCTGGTGTTGTGGCGACTGACTTGAAGGCACATATTGTTCTGCAGTTACTGTAAGGAAGGAGCAGCGGGAGCCTCTCCCGTCCTAAAGCACTCCCAGGCGGCCAGTCTCAGTCGGCTCCGGCTGCAGGTCCATGTAGAATAACTGCAGTAGGTTGTGGAAGTTCACCTAAACATAGTTTATACCATTGTCAGTGACAACTGGCTGCATTATTTTCCTATACATAGTTCGGCCAGTTAAACACTGTAATATCCCTCCGTTATGGGGCGTTACCATAGCAACGCGTTAACCAGCTGGTTCAGATCAGCTGTCTTTTAACAGGTGAATGAGAGAAACGCGCTGCAGCCTGACAGCGGTTGTTTGGCATAAAACGTACATCCAGGCCAACGTAAAATAGTTCCTAGATAAGCGGTAAAAGCGGATTAAACAACTCGGAACCGTCCATTAAACGGTTATAATGCACGACACGGAGTCTAGAACACCACGACGCACAGCGTTGTTTAAAAACACTGGATAATCGTGTTAAATCATCGAGATCTCAATTTCAGTCAAAATAATCGTGATTATAATTTTTGTCATAATCGAGCAGGCCTAACTGCTGCATACAGATAATATGTCGACTGTCCCTGAGGTCATGTGATCGGGATTTGAATCTTAACATGAAGAAGATGGTGTTTTCTCTGTAACGTTAAGATGACATAAGAACTTGATGCAGACATTAAGAATGTGACACAATCACACTGTTCATGCATCTCATGGCCGTGTAACTCCAAAACAGTCCTGTTTCCAGGAAAAAGACCCCCATGATGTACAGTACGAAGATGAAACCAACCCAAGCCTTTCACGAACTTCATCAGGCACATGATGTAGTCTGTGGCAGCGTTGGCGAAAACCTGGATGTTGTCTGTGTTGATGAAAGCTTCGAAGACGTCGAACACCGGCGCCTGGGACTTCCCTGCAGGTGAACACAGGAAGAGTTCAACATATTTATTTATTCTAGAGTTCCATGTGCGTCGTTTACCCATGGAGTATTCCCCCAGCAGGTAGTCTTTGGTGTCGGATTTGCTGCCGTGGACGGTCCTCAGAGCGCTGAACAGAGGCCTCCACCCTGACAGGATCTGGGGGGAACACATCTCCACCAGCTCTCCGATGGATGTGACCACCTGGGGGGCGGGAGGCAGGTCAGATCCGAAGCTAAAGCGGGTTCAACCGGGACAAATTGCACCTGGTCTGCACCTGGTCCTGGACGTCTTCGTCGCACAGTTCCAGCTGCATGATGTGCTCAAACGGCCGGAAGAGCGCTTCGTTGAAGTGGAGGTGTGGAAGCTCCGCCCAGCTCGCCAGCACCTCCGTCAGGACATCGTGGATGAAGGAAACGGCCTTCTGGGATACGTGGCGCTCCTTGTGGCACGCCGCCTGAGAAAAGCAAACGCCAACAACGTCTAACACGCTCGGCTGCTTGGCGCCAGGCGTGGAGATTACTGGAGATAAACACACACATTCTCAGGTCGATTCGTTGTTTTATTTGCAACCATTTCATGTGAATATGTGCTGCTGTCCGTGTTGTTGTGTTTTAATATGCCGACTGCCAGCTGATGAGCTTCTGGCTAGAACCTGTAGCATAACATTAATACGTCTGGTCCACGTTCAGACAAACACTAGAAATGACTGAAGTAAAAATGTTTTATCTATTCCAGAAACCAGGATGTTCTAGTAGATTAGACACAAAGGAAACAAGTAGATTATTATTGCATGTAGTTAAATAAATTAATAAATGTTGGTGAATAAAACTAAATAAGTTAAATGAACCACTATCAGGCAGTCCTGCAGATTTTAGAGGTTTCCTGCTTCAACACAGGACTCCAGGACTGACTGGAGACTGCTGGTCTACAGGACTGCAGCTCAAAGAGCGCAGGAGGAAAGGGAGGAGAGGGGCAACATAAAGCGGAACGTGGAAGAGAGAGAAAAATAAACTGTGGAGCAGGAATTTTCCCGCACGCTGAACTGAAATATTTCTTGCTGTTTCAGGCAGGAAAGTTTTTTTCTCCCCTCCACATGTTTACAAATACTGTCAGAGTTTAAGAGAAAACACCGCAGTAACTTTATTTAAGTTGATATAAATTTAAATGAAGCCATAATCCAGCTGCTGGACGGGTACGACTGCTTCACTAAGACAGACATGTTCTGGAAAACAAAGTTAGAGACACGTTTCCTTTTTTTTAAAGTTTAAATTATATTTATACACAAAATCGTTTTCATATCAATTTATACCTGCAGAATAAAATCAACCCTGTTTTAACACCTTATAAAGAGTCATCTAATATTAGTAAAGGCTGCTACGGAAGCCCAGAAGGCATGAAAGCTGCTGTTCATTGTTGGCTAAATCCTCTCAGGTTGCAGTTCCCTACCTCCACCAGGTGTGGCGCCACCACACTCCAAGCCCTCATCATGTGCAGCAGGGGCCGACTCTTGCTCCTGACGATTCGCAGCATGGCCTCACCGAGGCGGAAGAGATGCAGAGCACTGCGCCGCTCTGACGTCGACTTGGCTTCTCCTGCAAACACAAGAAACTCTTTCAGCTGCGTTTGGCGGTTTCAGACTTCGCCCCCTGCTGGAAAACACAGGAAATGCACTTTCTTTCAGAAGGAATGAAAACTTCTGAGCTGCAATGAGAAAGCGGATTCAGCTCCCGTTCTCAGCAAGTTCTTCTGCCAGTTTGATTTCAGTTCTGCAGAAGGGGAACTCTGCACGACATACATGACGACTTGGTGTACCTCAGGGTATGGTTTTAGGCTTTGGTGAGGAGGTACCTGTGGCTGGGCCGAGTGGAAACCGACAGAAATGTTGTGTGAAGTGATGAAACTCTGCTGTGTGAGAACGTTACCTGGCATGGCCAGAGAATAGTCTCCAGTTTCTGTCACAGAATCAAAGAGCTGAGACTGCGAAGCTTTTCTCAGCTGCTGCAGGAAGCCCACCAGACCCACCAGGTTCAGCTTGGTGGCAGCCTCCTCAAACAGCCTGGAACACACAAGGAGAAATAGTTCATATGCCTGCCAGAGGAAACAAACCCTCCTTCAGCTGTCGGATAGAATCAGGTCCTAACCGCCCTGGTGCATCGTGTCCACTACAGTGGACGCCGATTTAAAGGCGGTTTTCTACTATATTCATCAGTAAAGATGGCATGTTGATCATTTTTCCACTTCAGTGGACATTAAGAGTCACCCAACACACTGCCACTCAAAGAATAAACAAGTATGGTAAAAAATCTCATTTATACACGAACACATGATGACCGTCTTTACCTCGGTTTGAAACAAGAAAATAATACGATTCAACTTCTGTAAAAAAATTATAAATTATTTTATAAACATTTCCATAAAATAGATCAAACTAAATAAGAAGTCAAATAACATGAAAAAGAAGGAAAAGTGTTTCTGTACATGTCTGTAGAAATAAAATCCTGCTTGTGACGATCTGGAGACTTTCCAAAGACACAAACGTTATCCACAAGCCCAAAACACATTCACGCCATCAGTCTTCCCAGTTCAGTCCTAAACCAGAACCAAGACCTCCATCCTAGACTCTCCAGGTCCAGTTAGCAGGTTCAGGTTGAACCTTCCTGTTAGTCCAGTTAGAAAAAGGCTGAACCAGTATGGCTTGTTGGGAAGGTTGCAGGAGGAAAGAACAACTCGGTGTGGCTTCAGTTGACGCAGCTGCATCTGGACAACCTAAGACCTCTGGAACCATGTCCTCCAGACCAGACCGGCTGGAGGAGGACCAGGTCCCAGTGTGGTCCAGTCCAGACCTCCTGACTGAGATGGTCTGGTGGGACCTTCAGATGCTGCAAACCTGGATGACAGTGATGACATCATCCAGGAAACCATGACAACAGCATCCTGCAGCTGGAGGAGCGTCTAGAAGCTGCAGATTCAGGAGAGGAACCAGATTCTGGTTTCGTTTAAAACCCTGATGAGAGAGTAAACCATGATGCGGACCCAGTTTCAGGACCTGATGAGATGATTTTATTTTCTGTCCCGATGAAACGAACACGAGGAGAAAAACATTTTGTCTGTTTCTACAAAACATTTTTATTTTTATTTAATTTCCATTAAAGTCACGTCAGACGGAGTGGAAACAGAGTTAAAACACACATCAAGCAGAATTTCAGTAGCAATGCAGCTCTCTGGGTGTGTGTGTGCGTGTGTGTGTGTGTGTGTGCGTGGGCGGGGGTGTTTGCGGTGTCTCAGCACCACTTTCAGCTTGTAAATGTGTTTCGTCCATCTGTTCCAGAAGATCAGAGGAAACTGTTTTTATTCCCTCCAAAAGCAGGTTACATAAGAGATGATCCCTGGAATGAGCACACACACACGCATACACACACACACACACACACACACACACACACACACACACACACACACACTATTCGCTGCAGTTGTGTGTGTTTGTTAAGCCTGTCATGCTTGTGGCACAAACACACTTCACTATATTTGCATGTTTACACGTGACTGAGGCCGACATTAGCTGGAGCCTGATCTTTATGTGGACTGCTGCCATCTTGTGGCGTTTAATATATATAAACATCACCTGCCTGCCGAGCAGCAGACACGCAGCTCCGACAGGTAAACATCACCTGCCTGCCGAGCAGCAGACACGCAGCTCCGACAGGTAAACATCACCTGCCTGCCGAGCAGCAGACACGCAGCTCCGGCAGGTAAACATCACCTGCCTGCCGAGCAGCAGACACGCAGCTCCGACAGGTAAACATCACCTGCCTGCCGAGCAGCAGACACGCAGCTCCGACAGGTAAACATCACCTGCCTGCCGAGCAGCAGACACGCAGCTCCGGCAGGTAAACATCACCTGCCTGCCGAGCAGCAGACACGCAGCTCCGGCAGGTAAACATCACCTGCCTGCCGAGCAGCAGACACGCAGCTCCGGCAGGTAAACATCACCTGCCTGCCGAGCAGCAGACACGCAGCTCCGACAGGTAAACATCACCTGCCTGCCGAGCAGCAGACACGCAGCTCCGGCAGGTAAACATCACCTGCCTGCCGAGCAGCAGACACGCAGCTCCGACAGGTAAACATCACCTGCCTGCCGAGCAGCAGACACGCAGCTCCGACAGGTAAACATCACCTGCCTGCCGAGCAGCAGACACGCAGCTCCGACAGGTAAACATCACCTGCCTGCCGAGCAGCAGACACGCAGCTCCGGCAGGTAAACACATCCAACACACTGTTCTCCTCTGGCTGAAGCACAACCAGGACTCTGCTCCACGGCGGCTCTCAGGCTGCAAAGTGTTGCAGCGATCATTAAACACTTCTCATTCTGTACACGTTGCACGCACACACACACACACACACACACACACACACACACACACACACAGTCCCAGTGTATGCATGGGCTCTCTGGGGTCTCTGGTTTCCTCCTGTCCACAGACATGCACGTAGGTTTAACTGGTTATTCTAAAGTCTCCATAGGAGTGTGTGTGAATGGTTGTGTGTCTCTGTGTGGTCCTGTGATGGACCGCCGACCTGTCCAGGTGTTCCTGCCTCTCCTGATGGACTCCAGCTTCACGCAGCCATTAACTGGAAATAGAAGCTGAACTAAAAATGTCTTGTGTTTGGTTTGTGAGCGTCCAACATCAGGGATTAACCATGTCTGACTGTAGTCGAGCGTTCTGCAGAGTTCTGCAGGTAAGATCAGATCTGGAGAGCCAGCAGGACCTGGCAGAGCTGACAGGAAGGTGTAGCAGGGTGTTACGTTATGGTCATCAGTCCTGCAGCAGAGGAAAGGTTTTCTGTCTGAGGGTCTCTAACTACCTCTTCTCCCTCAGCAACATGAACCATGAAGAAAACGTGCGACAGCCCCAGTTATAGGAAGAAACATGAGCAGAGCTGAGATCATTCTGTGCCTACCGGTCAGCCTGGGTGGACAGCGTGCACACGGCCTTGGCGGCGCTGGTCCCGCTCATCAGGCTGCCGCTCCTCAGCTCCAATCCTCGGCCTCCTCTGCAGCCCTCCTTCAGCAGCTCCTGGATGGTCAGCGGCTGGATGACAGGCCGGCTCAGGCCCAGCTCCGCCCCGTCCGGGCTGGGCTCGCAGCTCAGCTCCAGCCCCAGGTCCACGCCAACCGGCGGCTGGCTCTGCTGGGTGATGGTGGTGAGCGAGGACGGCTGCGAGGAGCCGTCACCGAAGTGGGTGTGCTCCAGCGAGCTGATGTACTCGCTCACTCTGGCAGAGATTCACTCCATTAGAGTTTTTCCAGCAGAGGGATTCAGGTCAGGATGCTGTCAAACCTGTGTGAGTGTGTTTGTACCTGAAGACGTGTGGCCAGCAGTCGTGGTTATGGCTGCCCATCTCCAGCCCCACATTCAGGATGGCGTCCATGCACAGCACATGAGCCGTGTGCAGGCGAACCCCCTGAGGACGACTCATCTGCTCCAGACGCTGCTCAACACGCTGTTTCACTGCACAGAGAACGTCACAACATCACAACCGTCCTCAGCTCCATGAAACGCAGGAGGAGCCAGATGGTAAACTTCACGTTCAACATCCTGAACATCTCCAGATGGTCATACAAGGCAACAACAACAAATAGGAAGGCCAGGAGCTCTGAGTGGCGGCACACTCTAATGGCAAAGTATGGATGGATGGATGGATGGATGGAACGATGGATGGATGGATGGACGGATGGATGGATGGAACGATGGATGGATGGATGGATGGACGGATGGATGGATGGAACGATGGATGGATGGATGGACGGATGGATGGATGGAAGGATGATGGATGGATGGATGGATGGATGGATGAATGGATGGAAGTATGGATGGATGGATGGATGGATGGATGGATGGATGGATTGTGGATGGATGGATTATTGGATGGATGGAATGATGGATGGATGGATGGATGGATGGATTGTGGAATGATGGATGAAAGGATGATGGATGGATGGAATGATGGATGGATGGATTGTGGATGGATGGATGAAAGGATGATGGATGGATGGAATGATGGATGGATGGATTGTGGATGGATGGATGAAAGGATGATGGATGGATGGATGTAAGGATGATGGATGGATGGATGTAAGGATGATGGATGGATGGAACAATGGATGGATGGATGGAAGGATGATGGATGGATGGATGGAAGGATGATGGATGGATGGAACAATGGATGGATGGATGGAAGGATGATGGATGGATGGATGGATGGATGGAAGAATGGATGGATGGAGTGATGGATGATTGGATGGATGGATGAATGGAACGATGGATGGATGGAAGCATGAATGGATGGATGGATGAACTGAAGGAAGAGGCAGAAACGTCTTTCTTTCACATCTAAATTATCTTTTTTCCGACATTATCCATGTTTTAATGCAATGAATCAATAATACACAGTTGAAACAAACACTTACAGCCACATACTCATGATATACACACATTTCACTCGCTCACACACTCACACACACAAACACACTCACACACACATCTTATGTCTCTTTTCTGTACTGTAGCATGGTTCTGGACCACCAGATCCCAGCGCAGCAGGTAAGTCCACCTGTCCTGGAGCCTGCCAGAGTTAAATGTTGTTTCACATTTTCCAGGACTTATAAGTTTGGTTTTGTTCAAACTCAAGGATAACTTGTTGCCGTTAAACCGTCTCTATCGGTTACCGTAGTACTGTGTACTGCAGCTCTACACTTTACAGATATCATTTATGGAGTTATGACATATACGGTATTTTAAATACATAATGAATCATTTTGGTACGAGGAGGGATCCTTGTGGAACTCCACACGTTATTTCTGCTGGCTTTGGCATCACCCACCAGGACATACTGGCTCCTGCATCTGATGCGGCTCTTCAGCCACTCCCAGTTTCATGGCAGGGCTAAAGTCTTTCTAAAGTTGCCAGCAGGTGTCACTTTTCCTCGTCTTCGGGGATTGAACCTGCGTGCAACACTGACATAGTGCCACATAACCTGCTTGTTGTGGCTCGTACCTTGTGTGATGGCGTCTCCTGTCTCTCCCACTTCCTTCTCGTCCTTCTCCTCCTGCACACAGGAAGCGGCGGCCATCTGAGCTAAAGCCGACGCGCAGTTTGCAGCCACACCTGAAGGAAACACAACGTTTCATCATTCATCTGGCTAAACAGCAGGACATTTTCTCTCCTTCTGCCTGTAAACTGTCAGCAGATATGAAGTAAAACCATCAGGATTCAGATTTCTGCTGCTCATTCAGGTTTCAGGTCTGCTTGATGTGGGTTTGAACTGCTGATAAAGTCAGACTGAAACTCTCTTCCAGTGATGTTTGTGTGTGAAAAGCCTCGCCGGATGAGGATCAGGTTGGACAGAGCAGCTAAAACAGGTAAATGTATGAAGCAGGAAGAAGCTGAAAGGTTTTTTTTAGTTTCAGACCTCTGAGAGACCGGTCCCGGTTTCTTGTTTGTAAAGAAGACGCAGAAAAGTGTGAAGGAGCTCCGGAGGAACACGTATAAACAAAATGAAGGTTCATGAGTCACATCGTTCATACGATCAGGGACAGCAACTGCGACCTCTAGAGACCAGAATCTGTCCAGCAGATGGACCTGAACGCACAGTGGCCTGCAAAAGTATTCATACGCCCTGAACTTTTCCACATTTTGACACATCACACGCCACAAACATAAACATTTTATTGTAATTTTATGTGAAAGGCCAACACAAAGTGTCACACAGTTGTAAAGAACAATGAAAATTACACGATTTTAGTTTTTTCAGAAATAAAAACCTGAAAAGTGCAGTGTGGAAAAGTATTCAGCCCCTCAGAGTCAATACTTTGTGGAACGGCAGCAATGGTTACAGTTACAGCTGCAAGTCTTTTAGGTAACGTCTCTACCAGCTTTGCACATCTAGAGATGACATTCTTCTTTGCAGAACAGCTGAAGCTCAGTCAGATTAGATGGAGAGTGTTTGTGAATGGTGGTTTTCAGATCTCGTCTCAGATTCTCGATGGGATTTAGGTCTGGACCATTCTGACACATGAACATGTTTTGTTTTAAACCTTTCCATCATGGCCCTGGCGTTATGTTTAGGGTCATTGTCCTGCTGGACGGTGAACCTCCGCCCCAGTCACAAGTCTTTTGCAGACTCAGACAGGTTTTCTTCCAAGATGGCGCTGTATTTGGCTCCATCCATCTTCCCTTCAACTCTTCCCTGTCCCTGCTGAATTTAAATAAAATATATTTATGTTTGTGGTGTGTAATGTGTCAAAATGTGGAAAAGTTCAGGGGGTACGAATACTTTTGGAAGCCACTGTTGTTTTTCTACTACAGACACATGAAGACTTTTTACCCACCCAGGGCGCAGCTGAGCGCGGCAGCTTTGCGAAGGCCGTCTAAACTCAGGCAGATGGTGTCTCTCTCCCTCTGGCTCTGCTCTTTGAGCCCCTCAGCCCCCAAGATGAAGGCCAGACCCTTAGAACTGCCCGCCATGCGTCCTGTCAGCGGCGTGGACAACACATCCATGAGGTTCTTCCAGACTCCGGTTAGGATGAAGCGTGCAAACACAGCTCCTGGAAAAAAAGAGAGAAAAACCAGACATGATCTAAAAATCCAAAAGCCCTACTATGTCGCTGATGCAAACAAGTCTAACAGCAGCAGGTATTTTTCACATATAATGTCATCATTAGTGACTTAACTGTTGTTGCCATGGCAATATTGGCCAATCATTGACACTGCTAAGGTGGAGCATCACTAACCTAACCACACCCAGCATCACTAACCTAACCACCATTAGCATCACTAACCTAACCACCGTTAGCATCACTAACCTAACCACACCCAGCATCACTAACCTAACCACCGTTAGCATCACTAACCTAACCACCATTAGCATCACTAACCTAACCACCGTTAGCATCACTAACCTAACCACACCCAGCATCACTAACCTAACCACCGTTAGCATCACTAACCTAACCACCATTAGCATCACTAACCTAACCACACCCAGCATCACTAACCTAACCACCGTTAGCATCACTAACCTAACCACCGTTAGCATCACTAACCTAACCACACCCAGCATCACTAACCTAACCACCATTAGCATCACTAACCTAACCACACCCAGCATCACTAACCTAACCACACCCAGCATCACTAACCTAACCACCATTAGCATCACTAATCTAACCACCGTTGGCATCACTAACCTAACCACACCCAGCATCACTAACCTAACCACACCCAGCATCACTAACCTAACCACCATTAGCATCACTAACCTAACCACCGTTGGCATCACTAACCTAACCACACCCAGCATCACTAACCTAACCACCATTAGCATCACTAACCTAACCACCGTTGGCATCACTAACCTAACCACACCCAGCATCACTAACCTAACCACCATTAGCATCACTAACCTAACCACCATTAGCATCACTAACCTAACCACCACCAGCATCACTAACCTAACCACCATTAGCATCACTAACCTAACCACACCCAGCATCACTAACCTAACCACCATTAGCATCACTAACCTAACCACCATTAGCATCACTAACCTAACCACACCCAGCATCACTAACCTAACCACCATTAGCATCACTAACCTAACCACACCCAGCATCACTAACCTAACCACACCCAGCATCACTAACCTAACCACCATTAGCATCACTAACCTAACCACACCCAGCATCACTAACCTAACCACACCCAGCATCACTAACCTAACCACCGTTAGCATCACTAACCTAACCACCGTTAGCATGTGACCACCTGAAACCAAAGAAGTAATATTTTGCAGTCCAGCTGATTGGTGCAAAGAACAGAGAAGAAGAATTTGTACGTTGAGTTTGTTCCGCTTGTCTTTATGTTTTTGAAGCTTTGTGTGACTTTGAGTTCTGACCCAACGAGTGAAACAAGATCAAGTTTAGAAATATATCGCTAAAGCTTAGACAATGAACCCAAACATTGGAAGCAAACTGCTCAAGCAAGAGACGTATGAAAAGGTAGGAGTCGGGTCGCGGATTTTTTTTAGAATCTACATATATAAAAAAGATAAATTAGATTAATTTGTATGAGGGTATTGAAAGGGAACATGATAACCAGGTACGTCCTTGCTTCTGAGAATTTAAGTTGCTTCCTGTTAAAACAGAGACTGCTGCTGGCAGACAATAGATAACCCACATTCAGCATTTTTAATGACCATACAGACCACCATCTCCCACACTGCCTCATTTTATGTCTCTGAGAAAAAGCATCATCTCACTCTCCTCCATCGTATTGTATGGAAGCATCAACAAACTTTTAGGGAAACTCAGGATTTCAGCTCACATGTGGAAACAGATATTCTGAGAAGAAACCTTTTACAGTCCATGAAGACAGATGTACCACGAAGAGAGACAGAGTACTGACAGCCGATCAGGACACCCAGTTTGTTGCTGAGGATGGACCGGAAGAGGTTAGCTGAAATTCAGGAGCTCTACGCTGCACGGCGTGATCGTGCTGCCATGGCGAACTTTGATGTGCCGCCATGACATTATAAATCATTCTAAATCCCTCAATTTTGATCTGATCACCATAAAACTTTCATAGATTAATCAGGGCTGGGTCTTGAACAGAATGATATGACCATTTCCTCGCAGTCAAGGCCTAAGCCCCGCCCACTTCCAACAGGAAGTGCTTTTTTCCACATTGAGTGGTTAATCTCCTCAAGAATCAATCTCAAACTCTTGAAACTTCTTCACAACATGTCAAACCCTTTCAGGATGCCACATAAAAAAGTTAAGTTCCTACATCAAATGTTACCATGGCGAATGATGCTCTGACGCCATGAAACAGGAAGTATTCTCTTCTATTCTATTCTATTCTACAGTCATTTAGCAGACGCTTTTATCCAAAGCGGCCTACATATGAGTGAGAACAACACAACCACAAAATTAAACAGTAGAGGACATCGTAGGAAGATGCTAGTGGACTGTCCAGTTGGACGCAGATCCTTGCATGAAGTGCTACAGGCTTTTCTTTTTTTTTTTTTTAACTCCCTTCCCACCATATGATGTCACCTATGTTACAATACAAAGAATTAATACCATCATGTTTGTTGCAAAGAACTGGGCTAAGTTATCCAACTTTCCACTAAATACAGCTATACTAAGTGTTGAAGTTCTCCTTGAAGAGCTGAGTCTTCAGTTGGGTCTTAAAAGTAGACAGGGACTCTGCAGAGCGGACAGAGTTTGGGAGATCATTCCACCATCGTGGCACAACAGAGGAAAAGAGTCTGGCTGGTGATTTAGTCCCACGTTGTGGTGGTAACACGAGGCGTCTTCCACTGGTGGAACGTAGCTGTGGAGAGGGAGTGTAGGCCTGGATTAGGGCGTGAAGGTAGACGGGAGCCGTTTGAGTTATTGTTTTGTAAGTCAGAAGCAAAGCTTTAAATTTGATGCGTGCTGCGACCGAAAGCCAGTGAAGAGCGATTGGCAGCGGAGTGACATGAGCTCGTTTGGGTTGGTTAAAAACCAGATGCGCTGCGGCGTTCTGGATCTGCAGAGGTTTAACAGAGCATGCAGGCAGACCTGCCAGTAGGGAATTGCCGTAATCGATGCGTGAGATGACCAGAGCCTGAACCAGAAGCTGAGTTGTATGTTCTGTCAGGTACGGTCTGATTCTCTTGATGTTGTAGAGAGCATATCGACAGGTACGGGCAACCGAGGCAACATGGACCTTAAAGGTCAACTGGTCATCCACCATGACCCCAAGATTCTGGGCAGCAGGCGTAGGAACAAGTGTGACAGAGTCAAGCTTCACACTTAATTGCGGATGTAAGGAAGGATTGGTTGGACAGACAATGAGCTCTGTCATGGACAGATTGAGCTGAAGGTGGCGATCCTTCATCCATGCCGAGATATCAGCAAGGCAAGCTGATATTCTCATTGAGACGGTTGTGTCATCTGGAAGAAAGGAGAGGAAAAGCTGAGTGTCATCAGCGTAACAGTGATAGGAGAAGCCGTGAGAACTTATGACCGCACCAAGTGAGGAGGTGTATAGTGAGAAGAGAAGAGGGCCGAGCACCGACCCTTGAGGCACCCCTGTTTTCAACTCATGTGAGCTGGACACTTCTCCTCGCCAGGGTACCCTGAAGGATCTTCCTGAGAGGTAGGACGAGAACCAGGAGAGGACAGATCCAGAGAGCTCAGAGAGTGTGGAGAGGAGAATCTGATGGTTCACTGTGTCAAAAGCAGCAGACAGGTCCAGCAGGACCAGGACTGAGGACTGACCAGTGGATCTGGACCAGGACTGAGGACTGACCAGTGGATCTGGCAAGCCGGAGGGAATCAGTAACAGACAGGAGAGCAGTTTCAGTGGAATGGCCTTGCCTAAAGCCAGACTGATATGGATCTAACAGGTTTTCATCATGGAGGAATTGCGAGATTTGGCTGAAGACTGCACGCTCTAGTAGTTTAGATAAGAACGGCACCAGCGAGACCGGCCGGTAGTTTCCAACCTGGACTGGGTCGAGTGTGGGTTTCTTCAGCAGCAGGGTGACCCAAGCTTGCTGGAAGACAGAGGGAAAGACCCCAGATTTAAGAGAGGAATTGATAATATGAGTTACTGCAGTTTTGATTGTAGGAGAAATGCTCTGCAGGATGTCGGTAGGGACTGGATCAAGTGCACAGGTAGTGGGTTTCGAGTTTTGTAGAAGCTTTAGGACTTCATTCTCATTCAGAGTGCAGAAGGAGCAAAATGAAGCACCACTAGCTGGATTGGACTGAGCTGATCAGGCTCAGAGAACTGATTACTGATGGTAGCAACCTTTTCGGTAAAAAAGGATGCAAACAGCGGCACAAAAAGTACCCGTAAAAAAGCCATTTAAGCTTCACTAAACTCTGCAAACATGATGACAGTCATGTTGTTTACTGAGCCAAATAGAAAAATACTGAAAAAGCTCCAAAATGAAGAGATAGTGCTACAGGATGTAAAGATTTGTCCTTTTCATGACATTAAAGTAGCAGCTCGTAACTTTCTGATAGTGCAGTGACATTTATTACATATGCTCCTGGAGCTCTCCTGCAGCGTCACAAGGCTGACAAACTGCACTTCATTACTTCTGGTTCCAGGACGCTGCACTATTACAGCTAAGATTTCCATTACGAGCTGCATCACATGCTAGCAACTGGATATCAACACTGTGTGATAGCACTCTAATGCTGACTCATCAAAGAAATGTAAGAGAGCATTATCATATCATTATATCACCTCTACATCTGATTTGGAGGTTTTAGGGCAGTTTTACCGACAGTTACTCACCTGCGGTCACAGTGTCACTGCCAGCCTTGTCACAGCCGAGCGTAGATTGGCTGGACGGCCTCGTGATCAACTGACCCCCGATAGCACTGCTACCCAGGCCGTCAATATCTGAGAGGACAGAAGGAGGGAAAACAATGTGAAAAACAAGAGGTGGTGAGATGTACAGAGGAAACATTTCCTGGTGATCCGAGCCCATCCAGCCTGCATGTGCACCTGTCAGCATGGTGATGAGCGGCAGCCCGAAGTCTTCCGGGGACCCCCAGTATCCGGCTTCAGCCAGCAGGTTACGCTCCAAAACCTGCTGGTAAAGCTCCTCGATCCAGGCTTGAGACAGAACCACCAGCACGCCACTGCTTTGGATCAGACGCACAAACTCCTTCTGCACCAAGAGGACAGAAACCCTTCAGCTCGGGCTTTGGGGGCATTTTCACCTCGACGCTGCTGGACTCACCAGACTGAGGACGGGCGCGAGCGCTCGCCGCCTGTAGTAGTCGCAGCAGCAGAGTTTGAGATTAAGCAGCAAGGCGTAGTACGACACCAGGTAGAGACCGTCTGCGTTCATCAGCGACTGGCAGCTCAGACCGTCACCTGCTTCAAAACCTGGAGAGTGAATTCCACCTGGCCGGGAGAAGATCGGACAAGCTCAGGACTTCAGTCTGAACCAGACGGAGGACACGTCTACAGACACGTTTCCTCTGCTATATTTGTGTTTTACCTGAATCCTAACTAATACCGCTAAAACTGCTCTGAAACTTCTCGTTACCTCATTGTTTATCTGCTCCAGAGGACCACCAGGGTCTGATACAGCAATACAGCACGAGTTCATCACATCACACCAGTTTTAACATCTTTACTCTGGTTTCCAGTTTACACTGGTTTCCAGTTTATACTGGTTTTCAGTTTATACTGGTTTTCAGTTTATACTGGTTTCCAGTTTATACAGGTTTCCAGTTTATACTGGTTTTCAGTTTATACTGGTTTCCAGTTTATACTGGTTTCCAGTCAGTCACAGGATCGATTTTAAAACCTACCAGTGGTTTAAAGATCCCAGAACAGTTCAGTCCAGAATCTATCTGTGACACGTTCAGAGAACATAAACCTGCAGAGCTCTTAGATCCAAAGACTCAGGTCAACTGGTCCAGACCAGTCCAGAGACCAGAGTCCAAACCAGAGACCAGAGTCCAGTCTCTGCATTTCTGAGATATATCTCTGTTTTTCGTGAGAAGCTCTTGCTGCTTTCTGCCACTTGGTGGCGCTGATGTGTCAGATGTTCAACCAACTCCAATGAGCAGAAGAAGACACAAAGGGGGTGTCCGAATGTCCACACTATTCCCTCACCCCTCATTTATTACACAGGGCTGCACTGTGTAGTGAACTCATTCTGCTGGTGATTCGGACACAAAGCTAGCTATTTTCTCCTTGTCGCTGATCATGTGACTAGTGTGGGTCATTTTAAATTAACTCATTTTTTTCTCTCTGGACATTCTGACACCCCTACAAAATGGCGGGAGAACTATATAGGGCACTATGTAGGAAAGGGGCGGAGCCTCCGTGACGTCACACGTAGGATTCTGGAAAGCTCATTGGGTGGTTCTCACTGTTGCCATCTTGGCAGCATCATATCTGTCGTCTCCCCCGGAAGATACAAAAAAGGACAAAGACGTAGAGCTGAGGGGGGCCTGTGAGCGTGGGGGTGGATGATTGACATCTATCCAACTACGACCTGCCTGTAGCTAAGAGCAAAATGAGCTAACCTGGAGCTAACCAGCTAATGGACGTAGACGGGCTAAAGTTAAATCATGTTGTTAGCTGGCTAAAAACACAATTGTGGTACACTGTCCCCACAACCTTGTACCTGGTACCTGAACGGACACGCCCCTAATTATGCTGAATTTTGAGATTAAAGAACTTATAAACAGATGCGTTATAGAAGAATGATCTCCCCCTACAGTTGTCATGAAGGTAAACTTGACACATTAAACCTAAAATGTTTTTGTACCAGGCTGTCAACATGTTTATTTCTGCTGTGAAGTTGGTCTTTTTAACATGGGAGTCGGAATTTGCTCTGTTTTAGAGCCCCTAGTGGATGAAGGGGGAAATGAAGGTCCCAGTGAAACCCCTAAAAGGCTAACATATTGTGAACATCTAATTAATTTAGTTTGGTTTGGTAAACGGAGATAAAAAGCCAGGGTAAGAGGTCTATAGGGAGTGTTAGCGAACACTAGCTATCATCACCGAAGCTCTGGAGCTTTCAAGTAGCGCCAAACATCCAACATTTTGGCAAAAGATGCTGAAATATCGAAGGAAGAGAAAATGAGCTACAGATGCAGAAAACGCTTTTGTCATCTGAAATTTCCACTAATGTGAAGCAGCTGTGTGTGGAAATGTTTGATTGGATGCATCATGGATCATGTATTTCTAATCGGAGCGTGAGGTGGGTGAAGATGTTTATCTGTTGATCTGTTAGATGTTTATGTATTCTGTTTATCTCAGACCTGGACACAGTTTGCCACCATGTGTGTCTTTCATCCAGAGAAGCACCGCTCCTCCCTCAGCAAACATACTAGCAAACACAAACACAGTCAATCCACATGCACATCAAATCCATGGACCCGTCCTGCCCCTTCTCACCAGCCTGCAGTCCAGAGCAGAAGGTGGAGGAGAAGTTCTGCAGGGACGTGTCCACCTCGGCGGTGGAGGCCAGTCCCAGGAGGCGGGGCAGCAGTGCCGCCAGCGACTGGACGAAGAGCCTGGCGCTCTGCTGGTCGGCCTCCTGGTTGCGGAGCAGTTTCAGGGATAGGGCAGCAGAGGGCAGGAAGCGATGGCCCGGGCAGTCGCGGGGCGTCTGCTGCTCCTCCTCGGCGAGAGACGCGTTGTCGGAGCCGATGTCAGACACGTCGGAGCGGCCCGAGTCTTTCTCAGCGGCCATGGAGTACTGATCACAGGAGTCAAACTCTGTCCGAGACAAGTCCTGCTCCTCCATGCTGGTGGACAACAGTTAGAGTCGTTACATCATTTCTAATAATAACCAGAATTTAATGTTTTGTTTTTTTTTACTGGGAAAACAGAAATGTTGGTTCTGATTGGTCGGCTATGACAGCCCACACAGGACCGCTGATCTTAGCGTTAGCTGCTAACGTTGCAGGTAACGTTGTGCTCATATTTCATACTCTTTCATTAAAGAAGGAAAAAAAACAGCTACCTGTAAAATAAGCTGAAATTAAAGTAATAATAAATAAAAATTTTCTGAAAATCATGACATTATTTTCTAATTCTGGTTCAATAGAAATGTTTTTTTTTTAAAAAGCAAACAAATAAGAAAATTTATTACATATCCCATCACTCAAAGTAATATTTAGTTGATCAATCCTTTCATGTTTCCGCTCCAGTCAGGTGTTTTCTGTTCCTCTCAGTCAGACTTCTGCACCTGTTGACAGGTATTTTGTCCCACTGTTCAATAGAAAAGTCTCTAATTTGTCCAGGACACATTTTTTTGTTAAATGAAAAAACAGTGTCTTATATTACTAAATTATATTTTACAAATTTTTTGTTATTGTTCCTTTTTTAAGTCTTTTAATGAAAGGGGATGAAGACATATGAGCACAACTGTAAGCTGCTGAACAGTTAACAAGTTAATGTGTCTCAGGGGGAGAAGCTGATTTTGGACAGAAGCGACACCGCTGACCTTTCACTTGTGCTTATATGCCAAGATCTCACCTACATCGGTAAGTCTGTAAGAGCAGAATAACGGTTGTCACCACACAACCAAATGTAGAAAAAAAAAAGGTTTTATGACCCAATTTTGGATAAATTAATAAAATTTTAATAGATTTTTGAACCCCAGCTTGATGGAACAACATTTACCTGTTCACCAGTAAAAGTAAGCAAAGTGTTTTGGAGTTCAGGGCACCTGTACCTGAAGTTGCTCTCACTGTACCGCGACCCGCCTCCGTGGTGCGATCTGGTTCTAGACTCCACAGACAGGAAGTTGGTGATGTCAGGGTAGACGAGAGCGTGACTCCTCTGCACCACATCTGGGGGAACCACACCTCCTCTCTCACCACCATTCCTTTCCTTCTCTCCTCGCCCCTCAACCTCCCCTGTCCCACCTCCCTCCTCCCTCTCGCCTCCTTGGACCGTCCCAAGCTGTGCCTCTCGCTTATTTTCCAGGCCGCCACAGGAAGAAGGCACGGGGAGTCGGATATCCTCCCCACACTCGTCAGGAGTGGTGTGGCCCAGTTCCCCCATCTCCAGATCCAGGGTGGTTTGGCCCGTGTCTGTGGTGATGCTGATGCTGATGTCAGGGCTGCGCTCGACAGCGCCGGCCATGTTGGACGAAGAAGAGCTGGGGTCCCACTGAGGCTGCTCCGAAGACAGTATGTGTCTCTGCCACCTGAAGTCCGCCTCGTTGATCTCCATGGACTCACGAGTGGACTCGGTTCCATCCTTCAGGTCGTCCAGGCGTCTGAGGAGGAGCCGAGCCTGCAGGAAACACAGCTGCAGGGTTACTGGCATGAAATCCGTCCCAACTGGTACCCCTTGTTTGTCCCGGTACCCCTCGTTTGTCCCGGTACCCCTCGGTTGTCCCGGTACCCCTCGGTTGTCCCGGTACCCCTTGTTTGTCCCGGTACCCCTCGGTTGTCCCAGTACCCCTCGTTTGTCCCGGTACCCCTCGGTTGTCCTGGTACCCCTTGTTTGTCCCAGTACCCCTCGGTTGTCCCGGTACCACTTGTTTGTCCCGGTACCCCTCGGTTGTCCCAGTACCCCTCGGTTGTCCCAGTACCCCTCGTTTGTCCCGGTACCCCTCGGTTGTCCCGGTACCCCTTGTTTGTCCCAGTACCCCTCGGTTGTCCCGGTACCCCTCGTTTGTCCCGGTACCCCTCGGTTGTCCCGGTACCCCTTGTTTGTCCCAGTACCCCTCGGTTGTCCCGGTACCACTTGTTTGTCCCAGTACCCCTCGGTTGTCCCGGTACCCCTCGTTTGTCCCGGTACCCTTCGTTTGTCCCCAACAATAAGGGAACCCTTGCTTCAGGTAGAGGCATTTAGGGAACACTGTGGTGGAGAATGTGGTGTTGTTGCAATCACAAGCGTGAAGGGGACAATGTCTTCAGTGGAAAGTGAATTGTCTTTTATTGAAAGCATGAAGGGGACACTGTCCATGGTGGAAAATGTGTGTCCTTTAACAGAAATCACTAAAAGGGGACTTTGTTGTGGAAATGTCCCTTCAATGTGGTCGAAAATGAAGCCTGAAAACTGTGAGTGGGGAAGAAACCAGCCAGCTGTGAGAAGAACTGGTTTTACCATGTAAACCTGACTTGCTGTGGTCCTGGAGGGCCTGCATACCTGTTCAGGTTGGATGCCGCAGCCCTGCGACAGTTCATCCAGCGCGCTGAGGAGAGCGCAGGCACAGGAAACAGAGGAGTAGCACGCCTCGATGCCGCCTTTCACACAGGCCTCCGTCATCCCGTCCATTACTCTGCCACGGGAAGCAGAAAAGGATCAATCAACGCTTGCTTCAGTACATTTTCATTCTAAGAGTCAAGAAAAGGGAGATTAGTTACTACTGACAGCTTTAAAAGGTCCAGATGGGACTTCCTCTTGGAGAATGAACGCTTTCTGGTCTCAGGTTCCGCCACACAAGGTCCAGCCAGGTCGTACAGGCGCTGTGGACTGCCGAGAATCTAACACCCAAACACAAAGACCCAAATATCCCCACAAAGGTTTCAGTCATGTTACATGTGGTTCAAACTTTACAGACAAGGACAGAGATGCATCTCCTCCTCCCACCTCCTTCATGATGCGGATGGCTTCGGTTCGGTGCTGAGGCGGTGGGTACAGCAGGATCCGGTGGTAGAGCGACTGCAGCACTGGCTTCATGGACTCCACGCAGCTCACCAGGCGAACCAGCTCTGCTGCGATGTAACACACCGTCCTCACCACGGGCGCGATCCTGGCAGGAGCGCTGGACGAGCAACCGGACCCTCGGCCCTGATCTGACAATCCTCCACTGGAGGAGTCCACCTCTGGGCTGAGTCCTGGCACGAAGGAGCAGAGAGAGACACCAAGCTCAAGTCCTACAACCACCACCCCTAACCTGGGATCCTTAATCCTGGTCCTCAGGAACTGGTGTCCGTCAGGTTTAAAAGGATTCCTTCAAGTTAACATCGAGCTCTGCAGAACTCTGAATCAAGGCTGTTGCAGCAGGATTCTTCTAACACCAGCAGGATACCGGCCCTCCAGGACCAGGACTGAGTATCCCTGTCCCAACCCTCCTGCAGGGGTTTCTGTGGTGAATCTGGATACCTGGACTAGGTCTCTCAGAGAGCCGTTCTCGCTCTGGCACCCCCGTGTGGCTGTGGTGAGATGCGATTGTTTTGTCATTGACAGGATTCCCCATGATGGCCACGAGGGACGGACACAGCTGCTTCCTGGCGGCGGTAATACTGGAATGTTTCATTCACTTCCAAAACGAGTCACATTGCAAATTTCAGCAACTTTGGAAAATTAATAAACATTTTTCCTCAATCTATTTCTCTGACTATGATGAGATTCTTTCTGTCTAGGTTAGAAATCCCAGGAAGTTTGTCAGAATGTTTTTGCTTTGCCACTTTGTGCCAACCTGTGAGGAACTTTAGATGCACTAGGAAGCCTTACCACACCAGGTCGGTGAAACCTCTGGACAGGTGCATTGTGGGAGGGCAGCTGCTGAGCATGGACAGGATGCATTCCAGGTAGAGCAGCTGCAGGAGCTGGTTCTCACTAGAAGAGTAAAAGTTAGTCTTCAGTCACTGCCACAATGCCGCCATGTGGCCTGATGGCCTTTTAGGGCTTCTTCTACACCCTGAAACACCAGATTTTCCACTGTGATTCCACATCCTGTATAAATCGTTTCAATATGAAAATGAAGCTGAATGTTGAGGTTTCATCAAACATCATGGCGCATGCTGCTGAGTTAAAGTAAAGATGGAAAACAGGATTTTCTCTTTGAATGATTTCTGTTTTGTTGCTTTCATTGTAAACCTACTCCAGCTTTGATCGGCTGATGTGCATGACTGATCCTCATTTTAATCCTGCAATCCGATATAAATACGCTGATGTCATGTTTATATCCATGTCACCAATAATCAGCTGGAGGAAAACATCTGTGACACAGAGGGACATGTCTTCGTCCAATCAGATCCATGTATCTGGGCAGAACGTTGGGATTTTAGACAGGAAATGTTCTTCAAAGACCCCCCTGGTACTGGGGATGCTGGGGAGGTTGGGGAGGCTGGGGAGGCTGGGGAGGCTGGGGAGGTTGGGGAGGCTGGGGATGCTGGGGAGGCTGGGGAGGCTGGGGATGCTGGGGAGGTTGGGGAGGCTGGGGATGCTGGGGAGGCTGGGGATGCTGGGGATGCTGGGGAGGCTGGGGAGGCTGGGGATGCTGGGGAGGTTGGGGAGGTTGGGGAGGCTGGGGAGGCTGGGGAGGTTGGGGAGGCTGGGGAGGTTGGGGAGGTTGGGGAGGCTGGGGAGGCTGGGGAGGCTGGGGAGGCTGGGGATGCTGGGGAGGTTGGGGAGGCTGGGGAGGTTGGGGAGGCTGGGGAGGTTGGGGAGGCTGGGGAGGCTGGGGAGGCTGGGGAGGTTGGGGAGGTTGGGGAGGCTGGGGAGGTTGGGGAGGCTGGGGAGGCTGGGGAGGTTGGGGAGGCTGGGGAGGCTGGGGATGCTGGGGAGGCTGGGGATGCTGGGGAGGCTGGGGAGGCTGGGGAGGTTGGGGAGGTTGGGGAGGTTGGGGAGGCTGGGGAGGCTGGGGAGGTTGGGGAGGCTGGGGAGGCTGGGGAGGCTGGGGAGGCTGGGGATGCTGGGGAGGCTGGGGAGGCTGGGGATGCTGGGGAGGTTGGGGAGGCTGGGGAGGTTGGGGAGGTTGGGGAGGCTGGGGAGGCTGGGGAGGTTGGGGAGGCTGGGGAGGCTGGGGAGGCTGGGGAGGCTGGGGAGGCTGGGGAGGCTGGGGAGGTTGGGGAGGTTGGGGAGGCTGGGGAGGCTGGGGAGGTTGGGGAGGCTGGGGATGCTGGGGAGGTTGGGGAGGTTGGGGAGGCTGGGGAGGCTGGGGAGGTTGGGGAGGTTGGGGATGCTGGGGAGGCTGGGGAGGTTGGGGAGGCTGGGGAGGCTGGGGAGGCTGGGGATGCTGGGGAGGTTGGGGAGGTTGGGGAGGCTGGGGAGGCTGGGGAGGTTGGGGAGGCTGGGGAGGTTGGGGAGGCTGGGGAGGCTGGGGAGGTTGGGGAGGCTGGGGAGGTTGGGGAGGCTGGGGAGGTTGGGGATGCTGGGGAGGTTGGGGAGGTTAGGGAGGCTGGGGAGGTTGGGGATGCTGGGGAGGTTGGGGAGGTTAGGGAGGCTGGGGAGGTTGGGGATGCTGGGGAGGCTGGGGAGGTTGGGGAGGTTGGGGAGGTTGGGGAGGTTAGGGAGGCTGGGGAGGTTGGGGAGGTTGGGGAGGTTGGGGAGGCTGGGGATGCTGGGGATGCTGGGGAGGTTGGGGAGGCTGGGGAGGCTGGGGAGGTTGGGGAGGTTGGGGAGGCTGGGGAGGCTGGGGAGGTTGGGGAGGCTGGGGATGCTGGGGAGGTTGGGGAGGTTGGGGAGGCTGGGGAGGCTGGGGAGGTTGGGGATGCTGGGGAGGCTGGGGAGGTTGGGGAGGCTGGGGAGGCTGGGGAGGCTGGGGATGCTGGGGAGGTTGGGGAGGTTGGGGAGGCTGGGGAGGCTGGGGAGGTTGGGGAGGCTGGGGAGGCTGGGGAGGTTGGGGAGGCTGGGGAGGCTGGGGAGGTTGGGGATGCTGGGGAGGCTGGGGAGGTTGGGGAGGCTGGGGAGGTTGGGGAGGCTGGGGAGGTTGGGGATGCTGGGGAGGTTGGGGAGGTTAGGGAGGCTGGGGAGGTTGGGGATGCTGGGGAGGTTGGGGAGGTTAGGGAGGCTGGGGAGGTTGGGGATGCTGGGGAGGCTGGGGAGGTTGGGGAGGTTGGGGAGGTTGGGGAGGTTGGGGAGGTTAGGGAGGCTGGGGAGGTTGGGGAGGTTGGGGAGGTTGGGGAGGCTGGGGATGCTGGGGATGCTGGGGAGGTTGGGGAGGCTGGGGAGGTTGGGGAGGCTGGGGAGGTTGGGGGGGTTGGGGAGGTTGGGGAGGTTAGGGAGGCTGGGGAGGTTGGGGAGGTTGGGGAGGTTGGGGATGCTGGGGATGCTGGGGAGGTTGGGGAGGCTGGGGAGGTTGGGGAGGTTGGGGATGCTGGGGAGGTTGGGGAGGTTAGGGAGGCTGGGGAGGTTGGGGAGGTTGGGGAGGCTGGGGAGGTTGGGGAGGTTGGGGAGGCTGGGGAGGTTGGGGAGGTTGGGGATGCTGGGGAGGTTGGGGAGGTTAGGGAGGTTGGGGAGGTTGGGGAGGTTGGGGAGGTTGGGGAGGTTGGGGATGCTGGGGATGCTGGGGAGGTTGGGGAGGCTGGGGAGGTTGGGGAGGTTGGGGAGGCTGGGGAGGTTGGGGAGGTTGGGGAGGTTGGGGATGCTGGGGAGGTTAGGGAGGCTGGGGAGGTTGGGGAGGTTGGGGAGGTTGGGGAGGTTGGGGAGGTTGGGGAGGCTGGGGATGCTGGGGAGGTTGGGGATGCTGGGGAGGTTGGGGAGGTTGGGGAGGCTGGGGAGGTTGGGGAGGCTGGGGAGGTTGGGGATGCTGGGGAGGTTGGGGAGGTTGGGGAGGTTGGGGAGGCTGGGGAGGCTGGGGATGCTGGGGAGGTTGGGGATGCTGGGGAGGTTGGGGAGGTTGGGGAGGTTGGGGAGGCTGGGGAGGTTGGGGAGGCTGGGGAGGTTGGGGAGGCTGGGGAGGTTGGGGAGGTTGGGGATGCTGGGGAGGTTGGGGAGGCTGGGGAGGCTGGGGAGGCTGGGGAGGTTGGGGAGGTTGGGGATGCTGGGGAGGTTGGGGAGGTTGGGGAGGTTGGGGAGGCTGGGGAGGCTGGGGAGGTTGGGGAGGCTGGGGAGGCTGGGGATGCTGGGGATGCTGGGGAGGTTAGGGATGCTGGGGAGGTTGGGGAGGCTGGGGAGGCTGGGGAGGCTGGGGAGGTTGGGGAGGTTGGGGATGCTGGGGAGGTTGGGGAGGTTGGGGAGGTTGGGGAGGCTGGGGAGGCTGGGGAGGTTGGGGAGGTTGGGGATGCTGGGGAGGTTGGGGATGCTGGGGATGCTGGGGAGGTTAGGGATGCTGGGGAGGTTGGGGAGGTTGGGGAGGTTGGGGAGGCTGGGGAGGTTGGGGAGGTTGGGGAGGTTGGGGAGGTTGGGGATGCTGGGGAGGCTGGGGATGCTGGGGAGGCTGGGGATGCTGGGGAGGTTGGGGAGGCTGGGGAGGTTGGGGAGGTTGGGGAGGTTGGGGAGGCTGGGGAGGCTGGGGAGGCTCTTTGCTTCTGTTTTTTATTTTGGATCCTGCAGAAAACCAAGGCTGATGACCTGAGCTGAGCCGACTTTTCTTTTACCCAATCACTGAATTCGGTATTTTGAGGAATCATGAATACAACACAAATCCCATCAGTGAATAGAATCTGGAGGCTTACCTATCCACAGACTCCAGCTTTTCACAGAAAACGGTCAGTACCGTCACCACGTCGTCACACAGAGCCTGGCTGGTTGGAGAAATGTCTGCAGACACACAAAGTTATTTCATGACAGACATGGAGGAACATAAAACAAATCACTTCTCCCGTCCGCCCTCACCGCTCTTCCACTCTGACACACGTGGAATGAAGCGACTTGCAGCAGATCGGATCTGTCTGCAGAAACTATAATCTACACCGTTCATGAGGGGGGGACGGTTCAGCCTTAGTGGCTGATTACAGATCTGTGATTACAGATCTGTGATTACAGATCTGTAATCACAGATCTGTAATCACAGATGAACTTTTACTGCCTGGAGGGGTCACAGAAGAGAGACCGGATGAAGGCGCTGCTGGATTAGCAGCTGCTGACTCACTGAGAAATCTACCAAATGTGCACCATTATAAGATAAATCTGTTTTTTAAGTGTTTTTTCTTTTAAAATTAATAACACAAAGAAACATAATTTTACTAAAAAAAAACAAACAAACAAAGAAAAACTTGTTTTTTTTTTTATAAATGAGAAGATTAAGAGCAAGGATTTCAGGTACAGACCCACAAGAACACATCAGTAATGAGCTGTAGCTAAACAGGGGATCAATAATAAACAAACTATTTTGGTGTCAATAACTTGACATGACTATAAAAATTGGCAATGTTTATAAAAAAGCACCTGAGACGTCTCAGATGTGATGATCCTCAATTTCCCTCAACTTAAATCAGTAAAACTGCACGCTAAATTATAGAACATAAATACATCTTCATGTGTAAAAGATGTGTGGAAAGAAAATCAAAATAACACTTTTCAAGCGTAACAGAACATCAAGTTTTGTTTAACATCTATTTTCAGCTTCTCTTTCACCTTAGTTAAAAGAAAAATGTTTAAAATATGCTGCAAAGAGGATAAATATTATAAATAGACATTTTTCCTCTCTGGACAGATGCTTCAACTACACACCTCTTTAAGCGCAAGCAGACATAATTTAGAGAAATTAATTTTCCTGAAAATAATCCTAAACAGATGAGTCAGATCTGTTTGCCAAGTATATTTTACAAACTAATCAAATTATTTAAGAAAAATTAAACTTGTTTGTAAAATTTAGAGAAAAGAAAATATTTAATAACATTATTTTATATTAGAAAAGCCAAACATAATAGATTTTTTTTTTTACTAATTTCCTCAATATGCAAGATTTCTTTTGTAAAATAATCTCATCAAATAGAAAAAAATGAACAAATGACATTTTTTCTCATTTTAGAAAAACCAAAAAGATAATCTTTATTTCATTCAAAATTGATCTAATTTTCAGAAAAAATAAAACTTAAATAGTTTTTGTTTTATTGTCTCTAACCAAATTAACTTATTTTAGAAAAATAATTTCCTGTTTCTAAAATAATCAAGTAATTTTTTTATGAAATTATTACCCGTTAGAAAAACAAATAGAATATCTTGATGTTTTGTACATTTATGTAAATATTTCAGAAAACAGATTGTTTTTTGTTCTTAAGATTCTGGAATGATTCTGAAAAACAGAGCTTCGTGTTCCAGATCTCTAAATCTAAAATTAAAATGCTCAGCTCATCCAGCAGGTGGCGCCACAGGAGAGTTTACCTGAAACTGCAGATAAAAACTTCAGCCTGAGTTTGCAGAGCGGCTTGTGTTGTATCATGCTGCACTATGTTGGCCTCAGCTGTACATGAAAAGGTCTTTATTCTACAACACCAGACTGTGCGCGGCTCGTCCCGCTCTGGCAGCGCTAAACACGCTGGTTCAAACAGTATTCATGTCAGGAGACGTATCAAGGATGCGGAACGGGATGTTTTCTAGAAAAAAGCTTGTTTGGGTTTTTAAGGGGAGCCGATGTTTTGACGTACCTCTTCTCTGCAGCGGCGTGGCAGGAACTTCATCTCCTTCTGCACCCTGTGAACAAACACAGGAGTCTTTTATTGTTCTGACAGCGTTTGGGCCGAGAGAGAATGACAGACATGATTCCATGCGTGTCCGTCCTGACCTCCTGTCTGTGACTCAGCTGCAGCGTCAGGTCTCCCAGTATCTGGCTCAGCGTGGCTCGAACTGCCGTGTTGATGCTGCGCTGGTGACAGCTGGACACGTAGGTCTCAATACACACCTACACACACACAGACACAGACACACACACACACACACACACATACGTCAGCGGGGATCTTTCACACGTCAGAAAAAGCAGTGACGCACAATCCTGAGAAAAACATCCCCGACGAGGAGATTCATATGAAGTTTCCATGGCGCCACAGGTTGCCAAGGTAACCAGACTGAGGAGCAGCAGGGAGCACAGCGATGCGTTGTCAGTGTCAAACATCTTTCTGGCAGATAAGGTCACAGCTCTCCTGGTTCGCCTGCTTGCTGCCCGGAACAGAAAGCAAACATTTCTGGAGGTTGCTGGTTGAAAGATGGTTGAATTAATTTGGTTAGAGGATTAGAAGAGGTCTGTGGGTGTGGATGGACCCAGGAAGAGGAGACTGAGGGGATTTACGGAGGTGGTGTAACTGTCTTGTTCTGAGCTCACAACAGACAGAATAACTGGATCATTTGAAACTAGCAGGCTGGTTATATTTCAGCATTTCACTGCATTCTGGCAGAAATGATTAATAACACCGTAAAGATGACGTAACCAGTTACCAAAAACCTGCTTTTGGCACAAACTGGCCGACAACCTCACGTGAAAACTAAACAACAACTTAGCTTATTCTATGCAGATTTGATGTCTCAGCAGCCTGCAGGACGTTTGGCCACCTGAGTCTGATCAATAAATCAATAGAAATTCTTCCACCAGACAGCTCAGACTTTTAAAACAGACTGCAAATCATTAAACTTTTATTCTATTTGTAAAAATACAAAAAAGTACATTTTATGGCCTTCTGGTATAAAAAGCAGTTTCAGTTTAAAAGCACTGTACTCCTTCCCATCCTGCTAACCTTGTACATGACTGATGTCAAGTAACAACCAGAGTCACGCCATGTGACTATTTTTGTTGTGAGGGAAACTGGACAACTGGGCAGACTGGGGAAAAGGGCTCTGTTGTTGGGATGGAGTCCCTCACCCCAGCAGAGGCCACAAGCCTGAAAAACACCACCTCTTTCTGCAATGTTTCAGACTTCAGTTATATCTACACCATCTGGATAGCTACATAGACAGCTTGCTTCATAGCAAGCTAGACAACTAAATGGCTAAATAGATAGCTAAACTGCTAAAAACATAACTAGGTTAATATTTAAACAGGTAGCTAAAAGTTTAGATAGTGAAAGAATTAGCCAAGTAGCTAACCTACATGACTGAATCAATAGTTAGCTAGATACACATCATATTTTACCAAATGTGGGATAACCTAGTCCAAATTATGGTCAAGCATCAGAGAAAGTTATCATATTTGTTAGCTGTCCACTCAGTTATGTAACTAATTAAATGACTAAACCGATAGCTAGCTAGGCTATCCAGCTAGCCATTAGTCTATTAAAATGGACCATATTTGGGTTAAATAAGTCAAAACTGAACCACTCTGAGAATCTATCTATATCACTAGATAGTTAAATAGATATTAGCTTGCTAACTAGCTAGCTATACTGTATAAGCTCTTAAAGTTGTAGTCGACTGTAACATTAGCTACATTTCACATGCTTGTGTACTGGAGGGTTTCACTGGAGGACACGTTACAGAACTCCAACCAGACAGAGCTGCTGGATTTCATACAATAAACAATAAACATGATGATTAAGGTGAAGGTTAATCAAAATATGGGGAATTTTGGACTTAACAAGCCTTTCATCCTTTTTATTACTGCGGACCCTGTGGATTGTACATCAACATCTCTACACGGCTCCTGCTCGTCATGTTACAGCTTGTGAACACGCAACATGAACTTCTGAGAACATGCACAAATCACGCTACTGACAAACACAAAATACACGAAGCAGCTATGATCTGGACCTCCTGTTAAATGCCAACCAGACCGATAGACAGACAGACAGACAGACAGACAGATAGATCTAGATAGATAAGATAGATAGATAAGGTAGATACTTCATTCATCCCCAGGGGGGAAATTTAGGGTGTTCCAACAGTTCCTTTAAAAAAAAGATAAATCGATTAAATGAAAGATTAATGTTGGGTATAAAGTTAATACTGGGATGAAGGACCTTCTGAACCTCTCAGTCCTGCATGGAAGAGAGATCAGTCTCTCACTGCAGCTCCTCTGTCCTGCCAGGGTATTATGGAGGCGATGTTTTCTATTTTCCAAAACACCCTGAAGTTTTCTCCTCATCCTCTGCTCCACCACGGCTCTGACATAACATAAGCTCTGACGATAAATTGTCTCAGAAATTATTGCGATAGACGATAATATTGCACTAAGTGAGTATTGTTGTTATTTTGAGACCTTTTCAACTAAAATAACAATAATGCCATAATAATGCAGGTACATCCTTCCAAAGATCAACATACTTTAATTTCTAAAGAACATTTTGCTCGATGTGTGGACTAGTTTATGCTCATCCAGTCCCCAGTCTGCTGAAACAGATCAGGATTTCTCCTGGGGTTTTAGCAATGTGGTATCTGGAACATATGGTCTCTAAACACTACAGTTACACAGTCAATGGTAAATCTCATATTAGGGGACATGTTTGGACTTGACCAGAGGTGGAATGGTACAATTGAATTGAATCTTTGCTCGCCTGCCATTTTTCATGTCATTGTAAAGTTGTGTATTTGCTGTTTGTTCATCCAGGCAGATTAATTTATTTTTTTTCTCCAGCTGGGAAAACTGCAGTTGATGGTTGTGTTTTAAGTGCAGATTGAAGCTCATTGTGTTGCCGTGTTTAGGTAATATTGTCTTAAAACAAATGTGGCCCTCGGTCTGCAAGAACGAGGAAGAAAAGAAAGACAAATGAAAATTATTGCGTCCGGCAAACTTATTGCGCACATTTTTTATTATTGTGCAATTAATTGACTTATTGCGACAGGCCTACTTACGATGACGGTGTGATAGTCATCACAATGACTGAATCACAATAAAACTTTTTCTTTTTCTATTATTGATTCGTTCGTTATTTTCCTAACGGCTTAGTCCAGTTCCGGGTCGCTGGAATCTGGAGCCTATCCCAGAAATCAGGCGACAGGCAGGTACATTTATTTCTGTTCATTAGAACGTGACTTTAGCGCCGTGTCACGGCAGAACATTAGGATAGTTTGAGGGGATGGATGACAGTTCAGGAAACAGGAAATCACATCACAAAGTGTTTTCTCTTCCATGTGAGAGCCAGCAGCAGTGCCAGCAGGACATCAAAACCCTTCCTGATGAAATGTGGCGAGGTGTAAAAAAGCTCATCGATTTGTTTCCACATCTTCATCGTCACAGCCTCGTCATCGTCGTATAAACCTGCACTGCTTCTGTGATGATGCAGCGCTGCTGACAGCCTCTTCCAGACACTCTGAGTTATGACCCAGCACAGACACCAGATGGCCGGGCCTGGTGGCACACGGACCATTAACGCGCCATGTCCACCAGGTTTGTATGGGCTGTTAATGGCCACCAAACATCTCCTTCATAGCGGACACCCTCCTCCTCCTCCCCCTCTTCCTCCTGCTGGGGAAAATAATGCTGCCATCTTAACACATAAATCTCCCAGCTCTAAATGTTTCCAGAAAGAAGCGGTTGAGTTTTACTCTACAGGTACAGACTAGTTGTCCAACAGACGGCCCTGAGGTCAAACACAGCCCACCAGAGGGTCCCGTCGGGTCCACCGGATGGATTTTATAATATAAAAAAACAACAGATATTAACTTTAATTTTATAATAAAAGTAACTGTAACGTCTAACTTGTCAAGGTCACAATTTGTTTAGTAAAATAAAGCTGATCTACGTGTGATAATGTGGAAATGTGGAAATAAAGTAATTAAATAATAATGTTGTAAGTAAATAAATACACAAACAATCTAAAACAAAAAATTATACACTAAACATATGTTGTAAATAAGTTTTATAATTGTGAAATCTTTATAAAAAAATGATATGAATAAATAAAATTAAACATTTTTTTAAATTGATATAATTTGATATTATATATATATATATGTGTGTGTGTGTGTGTGTGTGTGTGTGTGTGTGTGTGTGTGTCATTCATTGCATGTTTGTTACATTTGTTAGCTAAATAAAAGCGATATTTGTAAGTTTCGACAAACAACAATTGCAATTTGCGGATGGAACGGTGTATAGCGCATTAACCTCAAGTCTCGTAAAATCTCGCAAGAGAAACGAGTTTTTATGAAAATTGCGGCTTATGTAAAGTAGACACGTAGCATTATTTTGGGGTTTTCTACATGCTGCGGAAAATTTGCTACGGATTTTGGAAGCTTTTCTCCCACATTTTCTTTTCTAAAACTCTGAAATTTGCTGTTCGTTCCGCATCGCGTCATCGTTACTGGGAATGAGCTGGTCATGACGCCCACGTCACGTCTGGGAACACATAATAGTGTTTTTATTACACTTATATGTTTCTATATCGAAACCTCTAAAAAAAAAAAAAACACCTAATCAGAGTGTAAAAAAATTTAGCATTATTTGAGACTGTTCGAAATGTAGGTGTTTCCACCTTTTTTTATTTTGTTGTATTTTTATCTTGATATTTAGTTTTTGAACAATTCTCGGTGTGATGGACCTTGTGCGTAAATAAATACATTAATATTCAAATAACTGTAAGATAAAACCAATAATCCAGTTAAAAGATAACAAAATATAAAATAAATGTATAAAATCGATGTGTAAAGCAAAATAATTCCTGAATATAAAAAGGGCAAAAATCTAATGTACTGACACAAGATATGTTTCGCCTGAACCAGAACCAGAACCAGAACCAGTTTAACTGTCCAGGTCTGAAGGCATTCCAGGCTAAGATTCTGTGTCACCATTACTTTTGTTTTTGAGAACTATCAAAATAAAAAATCCCGTTTGTGGGAAACTTTTTCCAGGGCCGGACTATTGAGCGGACCGACGTCCACTGCAGGCGGCGTGGGGAATGCGACGGCGGCGTGGGGAATGCGACGGCGGCGTGGGGAATGCGACGGCGGCGTGGGGAATGCGACGGCGGCGTGGGGAATGCGACGACGGCGTGGGGAATGCGACGGCGGCGTGGGGAATGTGGTGCATCAGTTGTTCAGAAAAGCGAAGGAGTTGAGCTTCATGCAGGTTTTCAGACAAACAAATAAAGAACAGGAAGAAGTTTCTACTGAATGATTGAAGCTGAAAAGGTCTGAAAAGGTCAAATGTGCAGAATGTTTTCTGTTTCACTTCAGCCAGTCCTGATAAATCCGCTTCCTGCTACAGATGAAAGCGCGGCAGGATCTCAGCTTGGATCAAATGTTGCTCTACTTTCATCATACACCTGGGAAAGATGGCAAATGGCATTTTAAGCCTGATAAAGGTGAAAATGGTTATTTCTCTTATTTCTGAGTTGCATCTTCAGTTATTGTTGATGGAAAATGGTTTAACCCCATTAAGAGCTTCTAAAACCACTTTATTCAGTTTTAACAGGTTTTATTTTAGTTGACATTTTTATCATATATATTTTATATATGTTACATATCTATACATTAAAAAAACATATTTTTAAAATATATATTTTATTTGAGTTTATGCTATGTTTTATACTATATTTACATTTTGTTAAATATTTAAATATAATAATTAATTCATTCATTCATTATCCTAACAGCTTAATCCATTTCAGGGTCGTGGGAATCTGGAGCCTATCCCTGCAGTGTTCAGGCGAAAGGCAGGGTACACCCTGGACAGCTCGTCTATCCATCGCAGCCCCAGTTGTGCTTATATTTATTCATATTTATTCATATTTATTCATCCCCTTTCATTAAAGAAGGGAAAAAACAGCTGCCTGTAAAATAAGCTGAAATTTAACTAAAGTAATAATAAATTAAAAAAAATTTATTTTCATGACATTATTTTCTAATTCTGGTTAAATAGAATTTTAAAAAAAAAAAAAAAAAAAAAGCAAACAAATCAGATCATTTATTACGTATTACATCTCTCATAAAGTAATATTTAGTTGAACAATCCTTTAATGTTTCCGCTCCAGTCAGGTGTTTTCTGTTCCTCTCAGTCAGACTTCTGCACCTGTTGACAGGTATTTTGTCCCACTGTTCAACAGAAAAGTCTCTCATTTGTCCAGGACACATTTGTTTGTTTGTTTGTTTTTCTTTCTTCAACTCAATTAAATGAAAAAACAGTGTCTTATATTACTAAATTATATTTTTGCACATTTTTAGTTATTGTTCCTTTTTTAAGTCTCCAGTTATTTGAGAGACTGTTGTAAATTCAGCTTTTCTTTAATGAAAGGGGATGAAGACATATGAGCACAACTGTATAATAATTTAATCTTTTACACATTTTTTTGTAAACATTAAAATTTGTGTTAATTTCTGCTGTTATCGCACCACCTTCGGACAGATCAGGAGGCAGGGGGGGTGGCGGTGGAATAACGTGCCTTGACCATCAGGTCTGTCACGCCTCAGTTTGAATCCCTCCAGTTGGAGTCAAATTCATCATTTTACATTTTATAATTTAGTTTAAAGGAAAGGTAAAACATTTAATAGGATTTTGAGCTCTGAAAGTTTATATTTGCTAAAATGTGTTTTTTGTTTCCATGCGTCCCTGGAGAGCTGCTAATCAGGTAAAGTCAGATTGAAGCCAGAGACGTTAGAAGCAACACAGTTTTTTTTTTTTATCCTGCTCATATTTTGTTTTATTGTTCTTATTAAAACCACAGGAAAGAAGAACTACTCACGTTTCAAATACTAAGTTGCTAGACTGATTTTAAAGTGATGGTAAAGAAGAAAAACAAAGTGCCACTTCATCTCCAGTCACTTTTTCTTTGTGGAGAAATAAATAATAAATAAACTGGTCGGGTTTTGAATCCTGAAACACTTCATCTCTGAGGGGTAAAGATGTTTTTTTTTTTTTGTTGTCATTTACTGATGTTTCTCCTACTTGTTTGCTCACCCCCCCACTGCTGACTGGACAGACAGATGTGGATGTTTTTATACCCAACGCTGACACCCTCACCGGGAACCAACATTCTGATTGGACCTACAAGGTTCTGTCGGTTCTGCTTCTCTCTTAGAATCATTTTTAACAATTACTTTAACTTTCTAAACATAATCTTTTTAGACAACAAATGAAAGATTTAAGTTTTTATTGTATCTATTTCTGTAACCTTTATTTTACAGTGATGACCCGGCCGTTTTGGAAAACTTTCCATGTTTTGGGAAAAAGGAACCTCGGTGTGTCTGGTGTGTCTCTGGACACCATGAAGCAAAGTTACTTTCCAGATATCTGAAACTGAAGCAGAGAAGCATTTCTGAGGGACTTACCCGAGCGATCCGCAGGATGGAGTCCCCGTTTATGTCGAAGTTTGGCGAGTACGTGATGCACAGCAGGACCTGCACACACACACCAGACACACTCCTTCATTCAGAGGACTTTACTACACGTCTGTCTGAGGCAGACAGTCTAAAAGAAATTACTTTATCCTGCATAACCTAACACTGCCGTGAAGTCGGTCCATGTTGAGCAGAAGCAGGGTGATGTGTGTCTGAGCAGGAAGGAAAGGACAGAAACGGAGCTTGTCTAACAGCGTTTCTCCTGTCATGTCCGCCTGCTTCACAGCCAAACAAAAACATTCAGCAGATCTGGGTTCTACCTTCATCACTTCCACTTGCAAGTCTTCATGGAGAGATGGGGTCACCCTGATGGCCTCCAACATCTGGTGAAGCAGCTGTTTCTCCAGCGCTTCCACGGCAACGCCGCCTACTAGCCTGTCGTCACACAGGAGCTTCTGAACGACAAAAACCCACACAGCTTCAGTTTAGCCTTCACACAGAGCCAGAGGAGGAGGGAACGAGGCTTTTCTTCCCGTACCTGCATGCCAGCCAGCGCAGTCTGTCCCAGTTTGGTGTTTTTGGACTCCAGAGCCATCTGGAGAGGCAGCAGACATCGCTCTCTGAACACAGAAACACAAAAACAATCAGAGCAAACCAAAACCGGGGACATTCGTAACGCCGCACCAAGAGATCTTCTTCCTGTTAACATCTCATCGCACACATAAACATTCTGAGAAATAAATAAACAGAAACCATTTGAGGTTGGAAGCTTTTTTCAGAACACAAGATAGACCAGAAGAGCGTCCAAAAGACCACCTGACCAAACGACGCTGGCACAGCCAATCACGTGGCAGCGATGCATTAATGTCGGATTCTGAGGCTAAAATGATGTAAAATGAACGTATGAACAGATAAAGCAGCATAAAGAGCAACTAGAAGAAGAAAACATGATTTGTTGTAGAAATAACAGACAGATCAGCAGTGACCAAGCCTTTTCTCATCTGAAACACACACACACACACACACACACACACACACACACACACACACACACACAGTTTTAATGTTTCCACACGTCTTCCTGCTACTATCTACCTGCTGTCCTCACTGCAGCACCTCCACCTCAGCTGCCTCCCAAACGTCTTCTTGGCTTTATTCCAGCCATAGAGGATCATTATTTTCCTGCTTTTCTCATCACTTGTTGATCTTTGGCTGCTCCTGATTGGACGTTACCGTCAGTTTAAGCTCTCTGATTGGTGGAAAGTCTGACAGGAAGTGTCTTCATCATCATGTCCAGGTGAAAATAGAGGTCTCTTAGCAACATGGTAGTGATGGTGATGAAGATGTGATAAATAATGGTGGATTTACCATCTAGAGTCTCTGAATAAACACTACATGTTGTGTCTGGATTGTAAACCTCCTGGAAGGGTCACATGACCATCACAGAAGTCAGCAGTAAACCAGTGTGTTCTTCTTCCTGCTGCATATTAAATATGTTTTGTAATCAGTGTATTTATTTATTTATGTTTTTGTCCTAATATGTTTAAAATAAAGCATCCATCCATCTGACTGTCACAGATAGCGGACTCTGACGATCCTCGGGTCATTTCTAGTGACTGGGAAGGTCAAACGGATCTAGTAAACAGTAAAGTAGTAAAGTTACCACCAGTCATTTAATACCAGCTCAGACTTTCCCCAGACACATTCACCAGCTCATCAGGGGGGCTTCTGAGGCATTCCCAGACCAGCAGAGATGTAATCCCTCCAGTGTGTCCTCAATCTTCCCAGGGATCTCCTCCCGCAGGACACCTCACCAGGGAGGTCCAGGAGGCATCCTAACCAGATGTCCTACCATCTCATCTGGCTCCTCTGGATGAGGAGGAGCAGCGGTTCTACTCCTTCTGGATGACCGAGCTCCTCACCGTATCTCTGAGGAGGAAACTCATTTCAGCTGCCTGTATTCACGATGCTGTTCTTTCCGTCATTACGAGTCACCATTTGAACAGAGGCAATCCCTCCCCCGAGTACTCTCTCTTTTTGTTCTTCACAACAACATGTCCTGCATCCCCATTACTCCTAGATGGATGATTCTCCATCTCTGCAGCTGATAACTACTGGAATTCATGTCCATTTCCTCAAGCGCCGGCCGCAGGAGGCGCCGGCCGCAGGAGGCGCCGGCCGCAGGAGGCGCCGGCGGGTGGAGGCGCCGGCCGCAGGAGGCGCCGGCGGGTGGAGGCGCCGGCCGCTGGAGGCGCCGGCCGCTGAACATGTTTGTGCCAACATTTTACATTAATTCAACCTATTGACTGGAAACAAGACACGTCAACCCTCAAATATACAAAAACAACTTATTCGTGACTTCTTTCCTGATTATATTTAGCACCGCTATAAACGTCCTTTTGTTTAATCCTTTTTACTCATCATACATGTTTTATTATTAAAGAAGTTTTAATTTATTGTGAAAGTTAAAAACTGCTTTTGCAACTGATTGTTGCAGGAGAGGACGACCAGGTATAGGACCAGGTCCAATTTTAGGACCACGTCCAGGTAGAGCCACAGGTAGAGGGCTACGTCGAGGTTCAGGTACAGGATCAGGTATACAACCTGCTATACAACCAGGCAGAGGACCAGGTCCAGGTTAAGGTACAGGTAGAGGACCAGGTCCAGGTTAAGGTACAGGTAGAGGACCAGGTTCAGGTAGAGGACCAGATAGAGGACTAGGTCGAGGTGCAGGTAGATATGCAGGTAGAGGACCAGATAGAGAACTGGGTCCAGGTTGAGGACCAGATAGAGAACTGGGTCCAGGTTGAGGACCAGATAGAGGACCAGGTCGAGGTGCAGGTAGAGGACCAGTTCCAGGTAGAGGTGCAGGTAGAGGACCAGATAGACGACTAGGTCGAGGTGCAGGTAGAGGACCAGGTCCAGGTCGAGGTGCAGGTAGAGGACCAGATAGACGACTAGGTCGAGGTGCAGGTAGAGGACCAGTTCCAGGTCGAGGTGCAGGTAGAGGACCAGTTCCAGGTCGAGGTGCAGGTAGAGGACCAGTTCCAGGTCGAGGTGCAGGTAGAGGACCAGGTCCAGGTCGAGGTGCAGGTAGAGGACCAGGTCCAGGTCGAGGTGCAGGTAGAGGACCAGTTCCAGGTCGAGGTGCAGGTAGAGGACCAGTTCCAGGCCGAGGTGCAGGTAGAGGACCAGGTCCAGGTCGAGGTGCAGGTAGAGGACCAGTTCCAGGTCGAGGTGCAGGTAGAGGACCAGTTCCAGGTCGAGGTGCAGGTAGAGGACCAGTTCCAGGTCGAGGTGCAGGTAGAGGACCAGTTCCAGGTCGAGGTGCAGGTAGAGGACCAGGTCCAGGTCGAGGTGCAGGTAGAGGACCAGGTCCAGGTCGAGGTGCAGGTAGAGGACCAGTTCCAGGCCGAGGTGCAGGTAGAGGACCAGTTCCAGGTCGAGGTGCAGGTAGAGGACCAGTTCCAGGTCGAGGTGCAGGTAGAGGACCAGTTCCAGGCCGAGGTGCAGGTAGAGGACCAGGTCCAGGTCGAGGTGCAGGTAGAGGACCAGGTCCAGGTCGAGGTGCAGGTAGAGGACCAGTTCCAGGTCGAGGTGCAGGTAGAGGACCAGTTCCAGGCCGAGGTGCAGGTAGAGGACCAGGTCCAGGTCGAGGTGCAGGTAGAGGACCAGTTCCAGGTAGAGGTGCAGGTAGAGGACCAGGTCCAGGCCGAGGTGCAGGTAGAGGACCAGGTCCAGGTCGAGGTGCAGGTAGAGGACCAGATAGACGACTAGGTCGAGGTGCAGGTAGAGGACCAGGTCCAGGTCGAGGTGCAGGTAGAGGACCAGATAGACGACTAGGTCGAGGTGCAGGTAGAGGACCAGTTCCAGGTCGAGGTGCAGGTAGAGGACCAGTTCCAGGTCGAGGTGCAGGTAGAGGACCAGTTCCAGGTCGAGGTGCAGGTAGAGGACCAGGTCCAGGTCGAGGTGCAGGTAGAGGACCAGGTCCAGGTCGAGGTGCAGGTAGAGGACCAGTTCCAGGTCGAGGTGCAGGTAGAGGACCAGTTCCAGGCCGAGGTGCAGGTAGAGGACCAGGTCCAGGTCGAGGTGCAGGTAGAGGACCAGTTCCAGGTCGAGGTGCAGGTAGAGGACCAGTTCCAGGTCGAGGTGCAGGTAGAGGACCAGTTCCAGGCCGAGGTGCAGGTAGAGGACCAGGTCCAGGTCGAGGTGCAGGTAGAGGACCAGGTCCAGGTCGAGGTGCAGGTAGAGGACCAGTTCCAGGTCGAGGTGCAGGTAGAGGACCAGTTCCAGGCCGAGGTGCAGGTAGAGGACCAGGTCCAGGTCGAGGTGCAGGTAGAGGACCAGTTCCAGGTAGAGGTGCAGGTAGAGGACCAGGTCCAGGCCGAGGTGCAGGTAGAGGACCAGGTCCAGGTCGAGGTGCAGGTAGAGGACCAGATAGACGACTAGGTCGAGGTGCAGGTAGAGGACCAGGTCCAGGTCGAGGTGCAGGTAGAGGACCAGTTCCAGGTCGAGGTGCAGGTAGAGGACCAGTTCCAGGTCGAGGTGCAGGTAGAGGACCAGTTCCAGGTCGAGGTGCAGGTAGAGGACCAGTTCCAGGTCGAGGTGCAGGTAGAGGACCAGTTCCAGGTCGAGGTGCAGGTAGAGGACCAGTTCCAGGTCGAGGTGCAGGTAGAGGACCAGGTACAGGTAGAAGTCCTGCTGCCTTTCCATCGGATTTATTTATTCTACACAGCCGAGCAGATTTACCTAGAATTTACATTTTTGTTTTATGGTTTAATGTTCACATCAAAATATTTATAAATAAATAAAACTTTCAGAGCTCGAATGAGACTTTTTTTGGTTTTACATATTTATAAATGAATTAATGCTTAAGAATCAGATTTTTTCTCTGATAAAAATCTTTCCAATTCTTTTCTACTTCTTTTGCCGAAATCATTCGACCAACATCAGTCCTCTCACAATACTAAATATGTAAATATGTATTTCTCTTGTTTTTACAAATTTAGGGGGGAAAGGTGAAAAATATTACACAGTAATGTCTTTAAAGTGGTCTTAAGAAGAGAACTTTTTGGCTCTCTGAAAGAGTAGTAAATCTCCACAGAAGTCGATGTCGGACCAGCTGGAAACTACTGTTCAAACCTTTCCTAGCTTGTTTACGGACCATCTCCAAGCAGACGGAGAAACTAGATGAAACCAGCACCGAGTCCAGCTCCATGCATAATCATCCGGACCACGATGCATGTCCAGGTGAAAACATGGTGACCTGCATAAGGCTGGTGAGGATCACCAAGCTGATGTTCAACATTTGCATCAGCAGAGGAATAACGGATCATTTTCATCTATTCAAATCATTTGACTGGTCTGGAGGTCAGCAGCAGTTTGAGTCTTCAGGTACTACAGTTTAAGGTTCAGCCTGTCCAGTGCGATAACTTCCTGCTTCAGTTCACCTGGTGCGTCCAACCTGGACAGCATCGCTCAGCAGCATCAGGAGTCGATGACCTTGTCGACGCGCCCAGATCGCATATCTGATATGAGGCAATGTAGCAACGAGTCTTCATTCCACCTCCACACCACAGGACGGACTTTAAACTGTAAACCAGTTTTTAAGTTGTGTTGGTGACCAGAAAAAAAGAAGTTGAGAAACGTTTTTACGTTTGGTGCAGGAAGAAAATGGTGAAAACAGATATAACAAAGGAAAAAGCTGGAAGCAAGAAAAGAAAAGCCAGAAAAGAAAAAAAAAGACATAGACTTCAGGTCCAGGTAGAGAACCTTTCCTCCTCTATTGGTGGGAAAATGCTCCACATCAACCAATCAGAAAACTTTACTACAACATGATCTATCTGGTTGCCAAGGAAAAGGAGAAGTTGTGAGAGACCAAAACCCTCCAAAACCTGACTGAAGTGCTTCCTCCTGGTGGACAGGAGGACTAACACACCCTGGACAAGTCCAACCTATGCTGTCGTCTCTGTGTTTTGGTGGACAGATGGACTGTTTACTATTGTACTATATATACAAGACGGAAGGAGGACATCAATCCACAGACTGAACCAGAAAGACCCAATAAACATTCTGATTTTATTTTCTCCCTTTGCCATCACTGCTGTGCTTATGACCGTTCCAGCCTCTGGAATGACCCGAGAGGAGTTTGTCCAAACTGAACGACTGAACTTACCGAAGCTGGGAAGGAGAAATCTGGGCCGATCCGTTCTCCAGGGTTTCTGTCGTTTCATGGAACAAAAAGAAGGAAACAGACATGTTATTGAATTCACAAACACTCCCACTTTCCTGTGTTTCGCAGCATCGGCTGGATGAAAATCATCCCTGAACTTACAAAGACCACAGTCTAGAAGAAGCAGAACACCTGGTTAATGGTCCCGACTTTTACCACGACAGAAACACTGAGAATCAGTTAGACTCCATCCAATGTTTCACCACATGAAACTCTGCTCAAATAAAAAGATTAACCTGACAATGAGCCACTTTATAAGCCATAATACCAAACGTGACATGACAATGGGGGAAGTAGGGGGATGGAGTGCTGAAGAGGGTAAATCTTTGAAGGAAAACAGGATTAAATAAAACCTAAAACTCTTAATGAATTCATCATCATCAATGTTAACATACTTTCAAAAAGTTCCATCTCTGAATATGAATGTGTTATTAATCTGCATTAAAGGACTGATATTAACTAGGGTGTAATGGTACACGTATTTGTACTCGAATTTCTAATGGAAGAGTAACTACCTCGTGCAACAGCTAAAGTCTCTGGTTGGTGGACGTTTGGCTAGCAAATGTTCAGGGTAGCATATGGCATGGCCAGTGGACATTATGACTAATGGACATTTCGGCTAGAGGGCATTATGGCTACCAGACATTAAAGTTAGCATAAATGTTGGCAAGAGTATAATAGAGCTAGCAGATGTTAAGGCTAGAGTATAATAGAGCTAGCAGATGTTAAGGCTAGAGTATAATAGAGCTAGCAGATGTTAAGGCTAGAGGATAATAGAGCTAGCGGATGTTAAGGCTAGAGTATAATAGAGCTAGCAGATGTTAAGGCTAGAGGATAATAGAGCTAGCGGATGTTAAGGCTAGAGTATAATAGAGCTAGCAGATGTTAAGGCTAGAGGATAATAGAGCTAGCGGATGTTAAGGCTAGAGTATAATAGAGCTAGCAGATGTTAAGGCTAGAGGATAATAGAGCTAGCGGATGTTAAGGCTAGAGTATAATAGAGCTAGCAGATGTTAAGGCTAGAGGATAATAGAGCTAGCGGATGTTAAGGCTAGAGGATAATAGAGCTAGCAGATGTTAAGGCTAGAGTATAATAGAGCTAGCAGATGTTAAGGCTAGAGGATAATAGAGCTAGCGGATGTTAAGGCTAGAGGATAATATAGCTAGTGAATGTTAAGGCTAGAGGATAATATAGCTAGCGGATGTTAAGGCTAGAGGATAACAGAGCTAGCGGATGTTAAGGCTAGAGGATAATAGAGCTAGCAGATGTTAAGGCTAGAGGATAACAGAGCTAGCGGATGTTAAGGCTAGAGGATAATAGAGCTAGGGAATGTTAAGGCTAGAGGATAATATAGCCAGCGAATATTAAGGCTGAGGATAATATAGTAAGCGGATGTTAATGCTAGAAGATAATGCAGCTAGCGGATGTTAAGGCTAGAGGATAATATAGCTAGCGAATATTAAGGCTAGAGGATAATATAGTAAGCGGATGTTAATGCTAGAAGATAATATAGCTAGTGGATGTTAAGGCTAGAGGATATTATAGCTAGCGGATGTTAAGGCTAGAGGACATTATAGCTAGCAGATGTTAAGGCTAGAGAATATTATAGCTAGCGGATGTTAAGGCTAGAGGATAAAATAGCTAGCGAATGTTAAGGCTAGAGGATAATATAGCTAGCGAATATTAAGGCTAGAGGATAATATAGTTCGCGGATGTTAAGGCTAGAAGATGTTACAGCTACTGGACATGTTGGCTAGTTGTCGTTGAAGCTAGCAGACATTAAGGCTAGGTGAAATTATGGCAAGTGAATTATAGCTTAAGGACATGATGGCAAGTGGATGTTAATGCAAGGAGTTGTGATGGCTAGGGGACATGAATGCTGGTGGATGTAGCTAGTAGATGTTGAGGCTAGCAAATAGGACTGTGATGATTTGATCTGTCCCAATTCGATTCAATTCCGATTTTTTTTGGGTGCCGATTCCATTAAAATTGAGATTCTCACAATTTTTTGACAATGTTGATTTTTATAGATTAAAAACAAAACAAAAAAATATCTACTAAACTTTTTTTGCCCATCATTTTTCTTGATTTCAATGAGGAAAAAAACAACACAGCAGCCAGACCATCATGCTGCTGCTAGAACGCCCAAGAAGACAAGTAAAAAGATCAATAAAAACAATAAAAATTACAAAAAATTTTTTTGAAGGATTGTTGTTATTAATTGAAAAAAGAAATTTTTTTTTTACCAAAAAAAACAAAACAATGATTTTGAAATTGTGAAGCAAAAAATCCAGATATTAGATTTTTCGATTTGATTTCCCCACCCCTACCAGCAAATGTTAAGGCTTGTGGAAGAAGACATTATGGTAAGTGGACTTTATGTCTAGCAACAGTTTTAAGTAGAAACCAGAGCCTCCAGTCCCTTTTTATAATCTGTTTGGAATAACTTCGGCTTCCTGGTGAAGTTTTGACAAAGACAAGTAGTTAAGACAAAAGCAGTCTGCAGATTTGCTGTGTTGGAGATCAGCCCTCTGCAGCCCAGACTCTGAAAACTCGTTCTGGACGTACGGAGCAGGAAATCATTACAGAAAGCAGGAATAGCCTTTTTTTTTTTTTTTTTTTTTTAAATCCAGCAGCATTTAAAAAGTTTTTATTTTAAAGAGCTGTAAAATAAAAAAATAAGAAAAAGACTTACTTCTATTTATATTTTCTAATAACTTTTTTTCTTTAGTTTAAATAAATATTGTGAAGTAAATAAAATATGTAAAATAATTAAACGGTTTTTACTTTATATTTTACAGCTTATATGCAATTAGACATTTACTTTTAAAAGAAAACTGTACTGTGGATTAAATTAGTATTTGTACAAGTAAAAGTAAAAGAGTAAAGTAAAAAAGTATCTTCATTATACTCTTGAAACACCCTTCGCATCCTTATAATCTGGATGTGCAGATTCTGGCCGTTAAAATAAATGCGACATAACTCCTTTTATACCTTATTTTAATTTATTTAAGAATCTTTTACTGGACAATTTGCTGCAAATGGTTTAATGGTAAAGTCATTAAACGTGTTCCTTTTTACACCAAAGCAAAGCTGTTTTATGTTCTGCATTTGTTCCCTGCCTGAAAAAGTACCGTGACATTAAATCTGAGCTACGTAACAAACGGGGGGTTCTGGCGCACCTTTATGGTTAGATCGTTTTTCCTGCATCTCTCTCCGGCTTCGGCTGATTTCACGTTCCAGACTCGTTTGTGTTCTTTTTGCTTCCAACATGAAACATAAACTGCATTTCCCAAGTCGCACGCCAACATCTCCACACGTCCTGAGCTTCCTGTTCTCTGCACGTGTGTGTCTGGTTTGTGTGCAGTAGCTGTGTATTCTGTAAACCTACAAACTGTGTGTGTGTGTGTGTGTGTGTGTGTGTGTGTGTGTGTGTGTGTGTGTGTGTGTGTGTGTGTGTGTGTGTGTGTGTGTGTTCAAGGCGTGTGGGAGTCTTCAGGCAAACACTGATGGGCGTGTCTACGTATTTCAAGGTAGATTGTAACAGAAAAGTCAAGAGAAATGTAGTTTCATCCCGTTTTATCAGGATGCAGACTTCAGTTTTCGGGCAGCCACATGCAGCCTGCAGCGTCCCAGCCGGACGCCCCGGCACGAATTAGACGTTTCTTTGTGCATCAGAAAGAGAAGACGGTTCTGCCTTCATCAGCACAACCTGAACTCAGTCTTTATTTGCTGTCTCAGTGAGTTTCTCCTGCCACCCGAAGGTCAGACCGCCACATCATGCCAGGTAACGCGCTGCGCTGACGTCAGGGAACCGTGGTTTCCACGTTCTCCACCAGGTCCAGGCCACACAACGCCCAGAGAAACAGCACCCAGATCCACAGCCCAGACTCTCCAGGTCTCACTTCGCATGTTCTAAGTGTGGTCCAGCCAGGTTCCAGTCCTCATCCAGACCTCGTCTAGACTGCAGGAACCAGACAGGCTGGAGCAGGACCAGGTCTCAGTGCGGTCCAGTCAGAGTCCAGCTAAAGTCCATGCAGTGATTTTCAGTAGAGAATCATGCCAGGTTTTAATATAGAAAACCAGCGTCCAGCCGTGTCCCATGCATACAGAGATTCCTCCTTAATCTCTGAAACTTTTGAACTCCGACAATTTACTGTTGAGGAATATTTTTCTGAATGTTTAGATCTAGATTATCTCAGACTGGTGAAGTTCTTCCATCTTTCCAAGTTCCGACTCTGAAAGTCAGGTTCCCAGTTAAACCAGTCATGTTACTGACCTGTTCCCAGTTAAACCAGTCATGTTACCGACCTGTTCCCAGTTAAACCAGTCACGTTACTGACCTGTTCCCAGTTAAACCAGTCATGTTACCGACCTGTTCCCAGTTAAACCAGTCATGTTACTGACCTGTTCCCAGTTAAACCAGTTGCTGAACCTAATGAACTGTCACCTGCTTCTCCAGATGTTACTTTTCCAGCTGTTGCTTCCGGTCCAACCTTCCGCTGCTATTTCCCATGAAAAGATTAAATGTCTGTTTCAACATCGGACTTGTTTGTTTTCTACTGAAAATGATTCTGCTTTTATTTCCATTTTACACAGCCTGGTAACCAACGGGGAAACCAGGCTGTAGTAAAGATCAGCAACCACCCCAGGTCCAGTTCCTGGAAAACCACCTCGTGGTTTTTTTGGGGAGACATGAAGCTGATCTGTTTGCAACGCGGCGGCAGGTGAAACCATGCCATCCCAGCCACCTCCCGGCCCGTCATCCCACCACCTCCCGGCCCGTCCTCCCACCACCTCCCGGCCCGTCCTCCCTCTCACCTCCCGGCCCGTCCTCCCACCACCTCCCGGCCCGTCCCCCCTCTCACCTCCCGGCCCGTCCTCCCACCACCTCCCGGCCCGTCCTCCCACCACCTCCCGGCCCGTCCCCCCTCTCACCTCCCGGCCCGTCCTCCCACCACCTCCCGGCCCGTCCTCCCACCACCTCCCGGCCCGTCCCCCCTCTCACCTCCCGGCCCGTCCTCCCACCACCTCCCGGCCCGTCCCCCCTCTCACCTCCCGGCCCGTCCTCCCACCACCTCCCGGCCCGTCCTCCCTCTCACCTCCCGGCCCGTCCTCCCACCACCTCCCGGCCCGTCCCCCCTCTCACCTCCCGGCCCGTCCTCCCACCACCTCCCGGCCCGTCCTCCCACCACCTCCCGGCCCGTCCCCCCTCTCACCTCCCGGCCCGTCCCCCCTCTCACCTCCCGGCCCGTCCTCCCGGCCCGTCCTCCCTCCACCTCCCGGCCCGTCCTCCCACCACCTCCCGGCCCGTCCCCCCTCTCACCTCCCGGCCCGTCCTCCCACCACCTCCCGGCCCGTCCTCCCTCCCACCTCCCGGGGATGGAGCTCACTCACCGCAGGCGAACACGCAGGCATCGCGGATGGCTTTGTGTTTGTGGCCGGACGCGTCTTTCTGCAGCTTCCGCAGGATTTCCTCCATGACTCCAAACACCGGGAGGCGGAGGAATCTGAGCAGAGACGCAGCGTCGTTTCGGGCGTCTATCTGTGGTATTTCAAGGGTTCAGTGACAGGAGCAGCATCCCCTAACCCCCCTGAAGATGACGATGATGATGGCGATGATTCATTCCCAACCACAAGCCAATGATGTCAGGCCAGCCGTCAATCCTCTGAAGGAGGAATAAGGAAGTGATTCCGAGCAGAAATCCGTGGCTGCAGGTGGAACAGCGAAGTCACCAACCATCCGTCAAATTACCCCTCATAACGTGCCCTCCATCTTCCTGTCCGCAGGTTTACAGACTAAACGTCCGTCGCTCATCTCCGTTTATTCCTCCGCGCTGACGCCTTGTGGCGTGCCGCTCGCAAACGAGCCTGTTCTGAAAGATGATTCTTCTAATGAAGCCAAGAGCCGACTCGCTTCGGGAGAACTGGCTTTACAGTGTATTTATTTATAGTAATTAATATTTAACACATTTTATACGATAATGCATACAGCAAGAGGGCGACACCTTTACACTATGCAGCCAATCCATGAGAGGACAGACGATTACACAACTATCAGAAGAGGGGATAGTAAATGCTCCAAATTAAAACTTGATCATTTATTTGATTTATTGATTGATTTTTTTTGGGTTTGGTTAAATTAAATTAAATTTAATTTAATTTAATTTAATTTAATTTAATTTAATTTAATTTAATTAACAATAATAATGATGCTATTTTGTTGTTGTTTGTTTGGTTTTTAAATGGAAACAATAATAATAAAAACATCAAGCTTTTATCAAGACACTGAATTAAAACATTTGTACAAACACACAAACCACTCATTTCCTATCTATACTGAAAAAAGATCTCAAGGTGATCAGTTTTAAAGAGCTTTTTGGAAGCTGTAAGAGACATCGTTCTCTCTAATCCTCCTTACATGTCAAAATATTATATTTAAAGCTAAATTTCTAGGTATGACAGTATTTAATGAAGTGAAAAATACTTCATTTATGCCAACGGACAAGTTCAACAAATAGTCAAATCTGTGGGTGACAGATATACATCCGTAAAGAAAGGGAAATTTCACATTTTAAAAAAAACAAAAAAACAAAAAAACTTGAATTAAAATAAAATTATTCCACATAACTTCTCAGGAAATTATTATAAATATGTAAAAAAAAAATACTGCAAAATGATTTAAGATGAATGAATCATTAAGAAATCTTCAGCATAAAGAAATAATCTAAATAGTTTCATTTTCTATGAAAATACATAAAAAGAAATGGACATGTACAGAAACTAGAAGAATGACGTCTTGGTGAATGAAAATTTGAACTCTTCCAAGAGAACCGAGTCAAAAGAGCCGGCTCTTTAAAACGATTTGGACTTCCCATCACTGCCGCGGGCGGTTCCGTTCCGGCTGATACTTCTTCACTGAAACTAGATCCGGTTCTCTAAATGATCCGCCAAGCCTTTCCCTACAATAAGGATTTCCATCCACCTGGCAAACAGTAGTCATGGTTTTCGCCGCTTCGCCACGCGGAGGTTCCAATCTGCGGCCGGACCGAGACTTCCTGTCCAGCAGGGCGACAGGTGCACAACGAGGATTAGACCGGTTCCCTCTGCCAAAACCTTCTGGAGAGGGTTTAAAATGTGGAGACATCGAGAGTATCTGACCGGAATACGCTCATTTATATCATTTTTATGTGCAAACGTGAATGTAAATCCAGAATCTGAATCCGAACCGTGTCGGTGTAGTTCTGGAGCTTAAAGTGAATCCCGGTCTGAACCCTCAAAGAAGCTTTCTGTCCTTTATTGCCGTAGTTATTCAGTAGATCGATCAACTTAAGGCCCAGGTGCGGTCCTGGTTCAGGTCTAAACGTTCGGGTTTTCTGTCAGATTTTTGCTGGTTTCCAAATGAAACGAAACAAATGGGAACAAAAAAAACCTGAAGATCCAGTTTAAACTGGTTCTTTGCTAAGTTCTCTTTAGTGCCGACAAAACTTTGGTTCATCCTGGGAGTTCAGATAATTTTTATCCTGAAAGATTGAGAGTTCAGATCCTCTGGAACTGGTCTAGTTCCAGGACTGGAACTTCTGTTACCAGGACTGGGATTGGTCTGGTACCAGGACTTGAACTGGTCTGGTACAGGACTGGAACTTCTGTTACCAGGACTGGGATTGGTCTGGTACCAGGACTTGAACTGGTCTGGTACAGGACTGGAACTTCTGGTACCAAGGCTGGGATTGGTCTGATACCAGGACTGAAACTGGTCTGGTATGAAGACTAAGACTGGTGTGGTACCAGGACTTGAACTGGTGTGGTACCAGGACTTGAACTGGGAACTGGTGTGGTACCAAGACTGGAACTTCTGGTACCAAAACTGGGATTGGTCTAATACCAGGACAGAAACTGGTATGTTACAGGACTGGGACTGGTGTGGTACCAGGACTGGAACTTTAGGTACCAGAACTGGAACTGGGAACTGGTGTGGTACCAGGACTGGAACTTTAGGTACCAGGACTGGAACTGGGAACTGGTCTGGTATCAGGACTGGAACTTTAGGTACCAGGACTGGAACTTTAGGTACCAGGACTGGAACTGGGAACTGGTGTGGTACCAGGACTGGAACTTTAGGTACCAGGACTGGAACTGGGAACTGGTCTGGTACCAGGACTGGAACTTTAGGTACCAGGACTGGAACTGGGAACTGGTCTGGTATCAGGACTGGAACTTTAGGTACCAGGACTGGAACTTTAGGTACCAGGACTGGAACTGGGAACTGGTCTGGTACCAGGACTGGAACTTTAGGTACCAGGACTGGAACTGGGAACTGGTCTGGTACCAGGACTGGAACTGGGAACTGGTCTGGTATCAGGACTGGAACTTTAGGTACCAGGACTGGAACTGGGAACTGGTCTGGTACCAGGACTGGAACTTTAGGTACCAGGACTGGAACTGGGAACTGGTCTGGTACCAGGACTGGAACCTTAGGTACCAGGACTGGAACTGGGAACTGGTCTGGTACCAGGACTGGAACTTTAGGTACCAGGACTGGAACTTTAGGTACCAGGATTGGAACTGGGAACTGGTCTGGTACCAGGACTGGAACTTTAGGTACCAGGACTGGAACTGGGAACTGGTCTGGTACCAGGACTGGAACTTTAGGTACCAGGACTGGAACTGGGAACTGGTCTGGTACCAGGACTGGAACTGGGAACTGGTCTGGTATCAGGACTGGAACTTTAGGTACCAGGACTGGAACTGGGAACTGGTCTGGTACCAGGACTGGAACTGGGAACTGGTCTGGTATCAGGACTGGAACTTTAGGTACCAGGACTGGAACTGGGAACTGGTCTGGTACCAGGACTGGAACTTTAGGTACCAGGACTGGAACTGGGAACTGGTCTGGTACCAGGACTGGAACCTTAGGTACCAGGACTGGAACTGGGAACTGGTCTGGTACCAGGACTGGAACTTTAGGTACCAGGACTGGAACTTTAGGTACCAGGATTGGAACTGGGAACTGGTCTGGTACCAGGACTGGAACTTTAGGTACCAGGACTGGAACTGGGAACTGGTCTGGTACCAGGACTGGAACTTTAGGTACCAGGACTGGAACTGGGAACTGGTCTGGTACCAGAGTAGGAACTGGAAATGAGGGGAAAATCAGAGAAAGGAAACAGTGATTTAGTTACTGTCTCTGATGTGAATTTTATTTTCATGACATCTTAATGATTTTCCTCATTTAGTGTAAACATTTATACATCAATATTCACACATATGAAATATTTGTCCCAACAAACATAACGTGTTAAATGATCAACTTTATTCCTGTTCAGATGATCACCTCCACCTCGGAGTAACAACAACAGCCTCTAGGTGGCGCTGTAGCATTTCTAAACATTAACCTGCTTTGGCGCATCAGCATTTTCCTTTCCAGCTATAAAGAACCAGAACGAGCTCCCCTCAGACCAGCAGCACCAGTAAGAACTTTCTCCAGACAAAGAGATGGATTTTAAGGAATAAATCTATTTTTTATTAATAATTCTTTTTTTCTACCAATCTGTCCTTAAACTCATACATTCCTCCTCTGCCTGAGACAATCTGCTGCAGATCATCTCTACTCAGTCTGGTCTGAGTTTAATGTTTTAATAAACGCTCCCTGACAAACTATCAGAATGAAATAAAAGCAATAATACTGTGCAGGGATGGAGCACCGGTATCTCCAGCATCGCTGCTGATTTATTCATCCTATAAAAATCTCCATGTGGAGACATTTCTAGCAGCATGGACAAATCTACCAGGCAGCTGGATTTACAGACGTAGATCAGTTATTTACAAGCAGAGAACTGAAGGTGATAAAACCAACAGAAAGAGGTGGAAAGCTGGGGGTGTTGCTGCTTGTCTGTCCAGTTTGGTCCTCTTGTCCACAGAAAGTCTGAGAAAGAGTTTTTCTCTTTTCTGGACTGGGAGCAGTTCTGTGAAGTCCATCTGAATATTTCTAAGGTTTCATGTTGGACTGGGAGGTTAACCAGAATCATCAGAGCAGCTTCTACTGAGGCTGTCGGACCAAAACAGAATCATGTTTCCTCAGACATCTGCATGTTATGTAATCTGCACCAGGACAAAAGTCAGAACTCCCATCATAAACTGATGATCATTAGTCAACACCTCCATCATCACAGACCCGGTGATGTGCAGAGTGAGGTCGTGCAGGTGGGAGGAAGGGGTTGATTGGCCAATTAATTTTAAATTATGTGAATGTAAAGTCAGTTATAAAAAGTAAATTCTTTAACTATCAAGGAAAGAGTGCATGTGGTAGAAACCCTGCTGGAGGATTTTTCAGACCAACATAACTCAATGATGGGCAGAAACAGAGTTAAACTGAAACTGGAGGCATGTTGAGTCATTTTTAATTTCATTACAGCATCATAAACGTACCTGTTGGCAAGCTCCGCCCACCTGTACACCTGTACTGACTGACTGTAGCTTCTGGTGCATTCCAATTTCCAGTTTCCAGATTTTTGCTGGAAATGACTGAACAGTCGTGAAACCTGAGCTGGAAACTTATAATTCTCAGCAGAATTTAAAGTTTAAATATCACTTTGCCCAGAAACAGTGGTCCCTGAAGAAGTGGGTAAACACCATATACCCCGCGCGCCCCAGCAAGCCCCGCATACCCAGGACCACCGCTTGTTTTTATGAAAATACTTTAATATCTGCTGTGTTTCCATTGTAAACAGCAGTAAGTTCCTGCTGTCGGTAACGACTCTGGCAGGCTTGTTTGTGAGAAATCCATTGCTGGATTTCATGTGACGAAGCATAAGCATCATCATCATCGTCATCATGGGTGTTATGTGATGTAGCATTGGGGTGATGACATGCGGGGGTCGGAACCACGTTTCTCTGGTCACTTGGCCTAAAAATGCAGAAATTCTATGTGTTTACCGCAACCGCTCTAATTGGGAGAGAAAAACTTTTTTTTTTTTGTGTGTCCTGAAAGTAGAATGTCACGCAAGAGTTCATTTATTTTTAAAAAAAGTACAGGAAAAAAAATGAATCAGCAGCATGAGCATCAGCGCGAGCATGAGCATCAGCATGAGCATCAGCACAAGCATCAGCACGAGCATCAGCATGAGCATCAGCATCAGCATCAGCAAGAGCATCAGCATCAGCATGAGCATCAGCAAGAGCATCAGCAAGAGCATCAGCATGAGCATCAGCAAGAGCATCAGCAAGAGCATCAGCACGAGCATCAGCATCAGCAAGAGCATCAGCATGAGCATCAGCAAGAGCATCAGCAAGAGCATCAGCACGAGCATCAGCATCAGCAAGAGCATCAGCACGAGCATCAGCAAGAGCATCAGCATCAGCAAGAGCATCAGCAAGAGCATCAGCAAGAGCATCAGCATGAGCACGCGCATCAGCATCAGCATCAGCAAGAGCATCAGCAAGAGCATCAGCAAGAGCATCAGCATGAGCACGCGCATCAGCATGAGCGTCAGCATCAGCATGAGCACGAGCATCAGCATGAGCATCAGCAAGAGCATCAGCATGAGCATCAGCATGAGCATCAGCAGCTGAAAACGTGAGCAGAAACGACTTCTTTCCAACAGGTGAGGAAAGAAAAGTTCAGTCTGATGCAACACTAACATGTAAGATTCTACCAAGAATCTGGGTCTACGAAAGCTAAATAAATGACTTACGTCATTACATGTCTGAGCACATGGAGATAACAGTGGTTTGTTCAACATTTTTATCAACTAATTATTTAAATCATTCTGCATTTAAAACAAAGTGACATTTAAACCTTTTTGGATCCTAAATAGTGGACCTAACTTAAACTGTAGGTTTCTTAGCTTTTAGCCTCGCAGTGAGGTCTGCAGCAACGTTTTATTACTTTTATAAAAATAGTAAAACCTGCTGGTTGCAGTGTCTGTAAATGTTCATTTCTTCCATAATGGTGGAAATATTCTGTTTGCTGGTTTTGTTTATGTCTTCCATAATGGTGGAAATATTCTGTTTACTGGTTTTGTTTATGTCTTCCATAATGGTGGAAATATTCTGTTTACTGGTTTTGTTTATGTCTTTCATAATGGTGGAAATATTCTGTTTACTGGTTTTGTTTATGTCTTCCATAATGGTGGAAATATTCTGTTTGCTGGTTTTGTTTATGTCTTCCATAACGGTGGAAATATTCTGTTTACTGGTTTTGTTTATGTCTTCCATAATGGTGGAAATATTCTGTTTACTGGTTTTGTTTATGTCTTCCATAATGGTGGAAATATTCTGTTTACTGGTTTTGTTTATGTCTTCCATAATGGTGGAAATATTCTGTTTGCTGGTTTTGTTTATGTCTTCCATAACGGTGGAAATATTCTGTTTACTGGTTTTGTTTATGTCTTCCATAATGGTGGAAATATTCTGTTTACTGGTTTTGTTTATGTCTTCCATAATGGTGGAAATATTCTGTTTACTGGTTTTGTTTATGTCTTCCATAATGGTGGAAATATTCTGTTTGCTGGTTTTGTTTATGTCTTCCATAATGGTGGAAATATTCTGTTTACTGGTTTTGTTTATGTCTTCCATAATGGTGGAAATATTCTGTTTGCTGGTTTTGTAAAGAAACTTCTCGCTGCTGTGAAACTTTGAAAACCAGATTAAACACTTTTCTCAGACTTCTGCATGAAACCTGCAGGCTATTTACTCATCTTGCTCTTAATTTAGGATTTTTGCCATTTCTTCCTTTTCTTAGTACCCATTTGCTGAACATAAAACATTTTGGTGTTTGTACTCGAGATGTCCCCATAACCCTGCCTGCATTTTGCATGGACGCTGACGTTGCCTGCATCCTGGCTCAGATCTTTAAGAGCAGAGTATCTAAACTTAACACATTCATGCAAAGACAACAAACGGCTTGGTTCAGTCTCCGTACCTGGATTCATGCCAGCGGTGGAATAAACCAAACACAAGTCAGAGTTTGCATCATTTCCCAGTGTCTGTTCAGTGTGTGATGATTGTGTGTGTTATGATGAAGTGTGATGCATCATTTTCCTGTGGCGTCATGTGAAAGCGGTCTCCATGGTAACGGTTGGGTGTGAATGCTGCGGCGACATCTGCTGGATTAACCTGCAACCAAATGAATGAACTGCACATATAAACAACATGAAACAGGGGCGCCATGATGTTTTAAAAGCTTTTAATGGCTTTTTGCACATATGTAACAGAAGGGAAGAAGTCTACAGGTGCAGATCCAACTAGCAGTGACTCCCAGTCCACATCACACCAATTACTTCACCTACAACACCCCCAAAGTCCCACCCACCCATTGTGGCATTATTGATTGTGCAATACAAGTTCATATCTCGTTACTATGGTTACAGTGACAAAAGAAAGCACGCTATATTATAAAACTGCCAGATTGAAGCACAAAGGAAAAGTAGAAATAAAAGAAGGCCGAACACCCAGTGAGGAGGTTGTTAGTTATCTGAGGTGGACGAGTCCTAATGTGGCGAAATAAATACACGTTTGGCTTCATCCCACTGCTTCACATCCACCCTAATGTCTCCACCCCCGACGGAAGTTCCTTAGTGACCAAACGCAGAAAGCTTGGGTTGGAAAACAACTCCCACCGTTTGACATGTCACCAGAAAGCAGTGACATGAACAGCAGAAGCTCTTCCAGCTGACTGAAGCTCAGAGGAAACATCTGGACAGCTGGAAGTCTCCGGCTTTAAACATACAGGCCTTAAATGCATCATCTGCTTACAAGAAAGCTTGAAGAGTGTGATGGGGAGTACCATCAGGTACACCTGGACTGGTTCCCAGTCTAACACAGGTCTGACGTATCCATCAACCAGCAAACCAACCTGACCTTTATTTAAACTGGACAATCTGAACAGAAAGCTTTAAACGTCGCCCCCTGCTGGACACCTGTCGCCACAGCAACCCATTTCTTGGTTCCATGTTGCATCCAAACAAACAACGTAAACAAAAACATCCAGTTTGAACCAGTTTTGTCTGCTAAGACCGGAGAATCAGTTTACACGAAGGTTTTTGTGTCTGAGCTCATTTTTAACTCGGCTTTCTTTAGACGATGAACGGATGAGACGACGTGGACCCCGAATGCGTCTCTCTGTGGAAGTGGGACGGAAATGTGCTCCTTCTACAAGCTGGTCTCGTCCAGGGTCCCCAAAATCACATACACCCCCCCCACACACACACCTGATTAGCTGAGTGGTTAGTTGTGTGATAAATATTAACTGAGTTTCTTTAGAGGATGGCTGCAAGATAAAGGCTGGAAAACGGTGGGAACCAGTATAAATATGGAGGACAGGCAGTTTTCGGTGGCTTGGCTTCACTGCAGCATCAAGGCACCAACATCTGCTTCTCTTGCAGGAACTTCCAGCCACACGACATGTTGGCTTTGCTGTGACTGAGACATGGTGTGTGAATGATGTGATTAATGTCGACAACCTGGTCAACAGATGCATGTAGGCTTTATATGTTTTACAGTCGCCTGGCGACCCCCTGGAATGATCACATGACCCCCAGTTTGTGAAGCACTGAACTCGTCTTTGAGGATTTTTATGAAGCAGGTAATTAAATCGTCATTACAGAACTTCTGTATCTGAAAGACACACTGCACACATTTCACTGTAAAGGCAGAAAAGTCTGAGCTGAAGCCGACAAGCAAGCAACCATTATTCCAATAAACGCAACTTTCCACTGAACAGCAACGCTTCAAGCAGTTTTACACAACGTCTTCACACTCGTTGGACCAAAGGAATCGAACGAAACGCCTGTCTGGGTAACTAAAGGGCAAAATGTCAGAAATGTAAAGAAAGTAAAAAAGAAATTTCACTGAGTGAAACATTCCTTCTGGTGGCCTCGGCGGCTCCTTCATTCACACTTCATTACGTTTTACAGAAAGAAACTTTGACTCGACGCAGCTTATCTTGGTTGGTCTCATTAGTAGAAGTAATAAGTGAAATTAAAGACAGGTTTATTTTCAACAGTTTGTTATACACAAGTTCTACATACAGATCACAGCAGCGCAGGTAAACGCTCCCAAAGACAGCAGCGCTCTGTTCTCTCAGCGCTGCTGCAGGAATTAGACCGCACCGCAGCTGAACAGAGCAGGATCGGTCGCTTCTCGCTGGTTTATCGTAGAAAACAAACCAGCAGAAAGCAGGAATATTCAGTGCCCAGACTCTCCTTTCATCACCTGCACCTGGACTTTCAGCCTGCTGCCGCCTCGGTTCCCTGCACCTCATCGTCCCGCAAAGACAAAGCTTTGCAAAATAACCCAACAGGAGCTACCTACCTACAGTAGCCCCTCCCCCCAAAACAAACCAATAACCCCCCCCCCCCAAAAAAAACAACTGGAAATGATTCAGAAGAGTAAACATGATCCCAAAAGGCAGAATGAGACAGAAAGCAGGGAAACGGTTGGAGATAAGACACAAAGAAAGCGGTAAGAATACTGCAGCGGGATCAGAACTCCACATGGCGGCGCGTTGAGCGTCAAACAGCTGCCTGAAGCGACGGCCTCCTTCCTGCAGGCGGCGTGCTGCAGCTCGGAGCCCACCGCACGGCTGGTCGGCACAGGGAGGAGGCTCGGAGCTCGCATGCTGGAGTCACGCTTTGAGAGGAGGAGGAGGAAAGGTGAGAAGAGTGGCTGTTTGGGTTGGCGCGAGCAACGCAGGCTGGAAGTGCTGGAAGCCGGAGAAAGTTAGTTAAAACCAATCTGCTTTTCTGATTAACGACTCGGCGGCTGGGATTAAATACAGGAAACTACATTCGCTTTTCTAGCAGGTCTTCCTCGCGACAGCATCAGTTGCTATGGACACACATCCTGATCAATAGTTTGGTTGACTGGCGTCTTCAACAAATATTCAACCAAAGATCGACCGATGACGAAGGCTGACCCCAAACGGCCCAGAGGGGAGAGGAGGGGGAGGAGGGGGGAGGAACAGTGTCTATTTCTTCTTGCTGAACAGACTGAATCGCTTCTCCTTGTCTTTTTCTCGTTTGCCTGGGCTGGACTCTGCAGCCGTGGCGACGGTGGCCGGCAGGGTCTGAGCGCGTGCAGGAGGGGCCGGCGTGCTGTGGCTGCTGGGCGTGACCTCCGACTTGTCACCTGACACGGCGGCTGAGATGGCTGAAATCCACGTGTTCATCTCCTCCTGCAGGACCAAGACAAAAACCATCACGTCAGTTCTAGAGTGGAGAGAAACGCACCGTAAACCTCTTCAGCTCCTCCTGCAGGTCACACAGATATCAGCCAATCAAACGGCAGCATATGAGCGTGCTGAAGGCGACCTGCACGTCACAACCATCTGGAGGTTTTCCAGACTTTCCAGGAGGTCTGAAGATCCAGCGAGCAGAAACTGGACCAGGATGTGGCAGAAGGTGGACCTGATGAAGAGGACTTGGGACTAAAAGCTGGACCTGATCAAGAGGACTTGGAACTAAAAGGTGGACCTGATGAAGAGGACTCGGGACTAAAAGCTGGACCTGATGAAGAGGACTCGGGACTAAAAGGTGGACCTGATGAAGAGGACTCGGGACTAAAAGGTGGACCTGATGAAGAGGACTCGGGACTAAAAGGTGGACCTGATGAAGAGGACTCGGGACTAAAAGTTGGACCTGATGAAGAGGACTCGGGACTAGAAGGTGGACCTGATGAAGAGGACTCGGGACTAGAAGGTGGACCTGATGAAGAGGACTCGGGACTAAAAGCTGGACCTGATGAAGAGGACTCGGGACTAAAAGGTGGACCTGATGAAGAGGACTCGGGACTAAAAGGTGGACCTGATGAAGAGGACTCGGGACTAAAAGGTGGACCTGATGAAGAGGACTCGGGACTAAAAGGTGGACCTGATCAAGAGGACTCGGGACTAAAAGGTGGACCTGATCAAGAGGACTCGGGACTAAAAGCTGGACCTGATGAAGAGGACTCGAGACTAAAAGGTGGACCTGATGAAGAGGACTCGGGACTAGAAGGTGGACCTGATGAAGAGGACTCGGGACTAGAAGGTGGACCTGATGAAGAGGACTTGGGACTAAAAGGTGGACCTGATGAAGAGGACTCGGGACTAAAAGCTGGACCTGATGAAGAGGACTCGGGACTAAAAGGTGGACCTGATGAAGAGGACTCGGGACTAAAAGGTGGACCTGATGAAGAGGACTCGGGACTAAAAGGTGGACCTGATGAAGAGGACTCGGGACTAAAAGATGGACCTGATGAAGAGGACTTGGGACTAAAAAGTGGACCTGATCAAGAGGACTGGGGACTAAAAGGTGGACCTGATGAAGAGGACTTGGGACTAAAAGCTGGACCTGATGAAGAGGACTCGGGACTAAAAGGTGGACCTGATGAAGAGGACTCAGGACTAAAAGGTGGACCTGATGAAGAGGACTCGGGACTAAAAGGTGGACCTGATGAAGAGGACTCGGGACTAAAAGGTGGACCTGATGAAGAGGACTTAGGACTAAAAGGTGGACCTGATGAAGAGGACTCGGGACTAAAAGGTGGACCTGATGAAGAGGACTCGGGACTAAAAGGTGGACCTGATGAAGAGGACTCGGGACTAAAAGGTGGACCTGATGAAGAGGACTCGGGACTATAAGCTGGACCTGAAAGCTGGACCTGATGAAGAGGACTTGGGACTAAAAGCTGGACCTGATGAAGAGGACTTGGGACTAAAAGCTGGACCTGATGAAGAGGACTCGGGACTAAAAGGTGGACCTGATGAAGAGGACTCAGGACTAAAAGGTGGACCTGATGAAGAGGACTCGGGACTAAAAGGTGGACCTGATGAAGAGGACTCGGGACTAAAAGGTGGACCTGATGAAGAGGACTCAGGACTAAAAGGTGGACCTGATGAAGAGGACTCGGGACTAAAAGGTGGACCTGATGAAGAGGACTCGGGACTAAAAGGTGGACCTGATGAAGAGGACTCGGGACTAAAAGGTGGACCTGATGAAGAGGACTCGGGACTAAAAGGTGGACCTGATGAAGAGGACTCGGGACTAAAAGGTGGACCTGATGAAGAGGACTCGGGACTATAAGCTGGACCTGAAAGCTGGACCTGATGAAGAGGACTTGGGACTAAAAGCTGGACCTGATCAAGAGGACTCGGGACTAAAAGGTGGACCTGATCAAGAGGACTCGGGACTAAAAGCTGGACCTGATGAAGAGGACTCGAGACTAAAAGGTGGACCTGATGAAGAGGACTCGGGACTAGAAGGTGGACCTGATGAAGAGGACTCGGGACTAGAAGGTGGACCTGATGAAGAGGACTTGGGACTAAAAGGTGGACCTGATGAAGAGGACTCGGGACTAAAAGCTGGACCTGATGAAGAGGACTCGGGACTAAAAGGTGGACCTGATGAAGAGGACTCGGGACTAAAAGGTGGACCTGATGAAGAGGACTCGGGACTAAAAGGTGGACCTGATGAAGAGGACTCGGGACTAAAAGATGGACCTGATGAAGAGGACTTGGGACTAAAAAGTGGACCTGATCAAGAGGACTCGGGACTAAAAGGTGGACCTGATGAAGAGGACTTGGGACTAAAAGCTGGACCTGATGAAGAGGACTCGGGACTAAAAGGTGGACCTGATGAAGAGGACTCAGGACTAAAAGGTGGACCTGATGAAGAGGACTCGGGACTAAAAGGTGGACCTGATGAAGAGGACTCGGGACTAAAAGGTGGACCTGATGAAGAGGACTTAGGACTAAAAGGTGGACCTGATGAAGAGGACTCGGGACTAAAAGGTGGACCTGATGAAGAGGACTCGGGACTAAAAGGTGGACCTGATGAAGAGGACTCGGGACTATAAGCTGGACCTGAAAGCTGGACCTGATGAAGAGGACTTGGGACTAAAAGCTGGACCTGATGAAGAGGACTTGGGACTAAAAGCTGGACCTGATGAAGAGGACTCGGGACTAAAAGGTGGACCTGATGAAGAGGACTCAGGACTAAAAGGTGGACCTGATGAAGAGGACTCGGGACTAAAAGGTGGACCTGATGAAGAGGACTCGGGACTAAAAGGTGGACCTGATGAAGAGGACTCAGGACTAAAAGGTGGACCTGATGAAGAGGACTCGGGACTAAAAGGTGGACCTGATGAAGAGGACTCGGGACTAAAAGGTGGACCTGATGAAGAGGACTCGGGACTATAAGCTGGACCTGAAAGCTGGACCTGATGAAGAGGACTTGGGACTAAAAGCTGGACCTGATGAAGAGGACTTGGGACGAATGTTTCTGATAATTATTAATAAAATGTAGAAATAAATGTTGAAACGAAGAAGATGAAAGTTAAAAATGTGATTAAATCTGTGAAATGTGACATTTTACAGCGAAGAAAAACGACTCCAACATCTTTTTCTCTGGAACTAAATGGAGAAAGATTTTATTGGGAATACTTACATCATCTTTGGCTTGGAAGAGATACTCGTTTCCGTCGGTGATCCTGCAGGTGAAAGCAAACCAAAGTTTTAATAACACAACTAATAAAGTGTTTGGGTTTTAACATCAACAATCAGAATTTATGCTGATGTGGATGAAAGGTTTGCTGTTTAAAAGGTTTCATTTAAGGGAAGTTTTCACGACTGTCAACAGTTTTACTGGAATCAGACTTCTTGGTGCAGTTTTTCACTGGAAGTTTAGGTTTTTCTCCCGGCTGGAGTCTAAACTAGAGAAGCAGGAAATAAAAGAGAAGTACTTCACACGTATCGAGATAACCCCAACTTGGAACGGCTTCTCTTGGTCTCCTCATCGTTTGCCCGGGCTGGACTCTGTAGCCATGGCGACGGAGGCCAACAGGGTCTGAGCACATCAACTTCTTGAAGAGGGGGACCAGGACCCCATCTGCCAATCCAGAGTCCACATGACATTGCCAGGACAGCCCCACAGCATCCGGATCCTTCAGGATCCTTCAGCTACAGGCTAATCTCATCCACCCCCAGGGGCTCACCACCAAGATTTTAACCACTTCAGTAGCTTCATCCAGGCTAGGAGAGCTCAATGAGATGGAGGGATGTAAGAGGTTTTCTAAGTATTCCATTGACCTGCAACATCCTAAGAAGAGGTCTGCAGTCCCTGTTCCCCACTGTACACAGTGTTGATATAACACTACTTCCAAATTTGAAAGCATTCAATGCTTTGTTTTAGTGTTGTGTGCATTAATTGATTTTTATTGTGAAACAATTTATGAGTCTTTATCTCTATTATTATTGTAAACAGCTGCCTAGTTAACAGCTGCCTAGTAAACAGCTGCGTAGTGAACAGCTGCCTAGTGAACAGCTGCCTAGTAAACAGCTGCGTAGTGAAAAGCTGCCTAGTAAACAGCTGCCTAGTAAACAGCTGCGTAGTAAACAGCTGCCTAGTAAACAGCTGCCTAGTAAACAGCTGCGTAGTGAACAGCTGCCTAGTAAACAGCTGCCTAGTAAACAGCTGCCTAGTAAACAGCTGCGTAGTGAACAGCTGCCTAGTAAACAGCTGCCTAGTAAACAGCTGCCTAGTAAACAGCTGCCTAGTAAACAGCTGCGTAGTGAACAGCTGCCTAGTAAACAGCTGCCTAGTAAACAGCTGCCTAGTAAACAGCTGCCTAGTAAACAGCTGCCTAGTAAACAGCTGCGTAGTGAACAGCTGCCTAGTAAACAGCTGCGTAGTGAACAGCTGCCTAGTAAACAGCTGCGTAGTGAACAGCTGCCTAGTAAACAGCTGCCTAGTAAACAGCTGCGTAGTGAACAGCTGCCTAGTAAACAGCTGCCTAGTAAACAGCTGCCTAGTAAACAGCTTCCTAGTAAACAGCTGCGTAGTGAACAGCTGCCTAGTAAACAGCTGCCTAGTGAACAGCTGCGTAGTGAACAGCTGCGTAGTGAACAGCTGCCTAGTAAACAGCTGCCTAGTAAACAGCTGCGTAGTGAACAGCTGCCTAGTAAACAGCTGCCTAGTGAACAGCTGCGTAGTGAACAGCTGCCTAGTGAACAGCTGCCTAGTAAACAGCTGCCTAGTAAACAGCTGCCTAGTAAACAGCTGCGTAGTGAACAGCTGCCTAGTAAACAGCTGCCTAGTAAACAGCTGCCTAGTAAACAGCTGCGTAGTGAACAGCTGCCTAGTAAACAGCTGCCTAGTAAACAGCTGCGTAGTGAACAGCTGCCTAGTAAACAGCTGCCTAGTGAACAGCTGCGTAGTGAACAGCTGCCTAGTGAACAGCTGCCTAGTAAACAGCTGCGTAGTGAACAGCTGCCTAGTAAACAGCTGCGTAGTAAACAGCTGCCTAGTAAACAGCTGCGTAGTGAACAGCTGCCTAGTAAACAGCTGCGTAGTGAACAGCTGCCATGTGAACAGCTGCCATGTGAACAGCTGCCATGTGAACAGCTGCCTAGTGAACAGCTGCCTAGTAAACAGCTGCCTAGTAAACAGCTTCCTAGTAAACAGCTTCCTAGTAAACAGCTGCCTAGTAAACAGCTGCCTAGTAAACAGCTGCCTAGTGAACAGCTGCCTAGTAAACAGCTGCGTAGTAAACAGCTGCCTAGTGAACAGCTGCCATGTGAACAGCTGCCATGTGAACAGCTGCCTAGTGAACAGCTGCCTAGTGAACAGCTGCCTAGTAAACAGCTGCCTAGTAAACAGCTGCCTAGTGAACAGCTGCCATGTGAACAGCTGCCTAGTGAACAGCTGCCTAGTGAACAGCTGCCATGTGAACAGCTGCCTAGTGAACAGCTGCCTAGTAAACAGCTGCCTAGTGAACAGCTGCCTAGTAAACAGCTGCCTAGTGAACAGCTGCCATGTGAACAGCTGCCTAGTGAACAGCTGCCTAGTGAACAGCTGCCATGTGAAAAGCTGCCTAGTAAACAGCTGCCTAGTGAACAGCTGCCTAGTGAACAGCTGCCTAGTAAACAGCTGCCTAGTGAACAGCTGCCATGTGAACAGCTGCCTAGTGAACAGCTGCCTAGTGAACAGCTGCCTAGTGAACAGCTGCCATGTGAACAGCTGCCTAGTAAACAGCTGCCTAGTGAACAGCTGCCTAGTAAACAGCTGCCTAGTAAACAGCTGCCTAGTAAACAGCTGCCTAGTAAACAGCTGCCTAGTAAACAGCTGCCTAGTAAACAGCTGCCTAGTGAACAGCTGCCTAGTGAACAGCTGCCTAGTGAACAGCTGCCTAGTGAACAGCTGCCATGTGAACAGCTGCCTAGTGAACAGCTGCCTAGTAAACAGCTGCCTAGTAAACAGCTGCGTAGTGAACAGCTGCGTAGTGAACAGCTGCGTAGTGAACAGCTGCCTAGTAAACAGCTGCCTAGTAAACAGCTGCGTAGTGAACAGCTGCGTAGTAAACAGCTGCCTAGTAAACAGCTGCCTAGTGAACAGCTGCCTAGTGAACAGCTGCCTAGTAAACAGCTGCCTAGTAAACAGCTGCCTAGTAAACAGCTGCCTAGTAAACAGCTGCCATGTGAACAGCTGCCATGTGAACAGCTGCCTAGTGAACAGCTGCCTAGTGAACAGCTGCCATGTGAACAGCTGCCTAGTGAACAGCTGCCTAGTAAACAGCTGCCTAGTGAACAGCTGCCTAGTAAACAGCTGCCTAGTGAACAGCTGCCATGTGAACAGCTGCCTAGTGAACAGCTGCCTAGTGAACAGCTGCCATGTGAACAGCTGCCTAGTGAACAGCTGCCATGTGAACAGCTGCCTAGTAAACAGCTGCCTAGTAAACAGCTGCCTAGTAAACAGCTGCCTAGTAAACAGCTGCCTAGTAAACAGCTGCCTAGTGAACAGCTGCCTAGTGAACAGCTGCCTAGTGAACAGCTGCCTAGTGAACAGCTGCCTAGTAAACAGCTGCCTAGTAAACAGCTGCCTAGTAAACAGCTGCCTAGTAAACAGCTGCCTAGTGAACAGCTGCCTAGTGAACAGCTGCCTAGTGAACAGCTGCCTAGTGAACAGCTGCCTAGTAAACAGCTGCCTAGTGAACAGCTGCCTAGTAAACAGCTGCCTAGTAAACAGCTGCCTAGTGAACAGCTGCCTAGTGAACAGCTGCCTAGTGAACAGCTGCCTAGTAAACAGCTGCCTAGTAAACAGCTGCCTAGTGAACAGCTGCCTAGTAAACAGCTGCCTAGTAAACAGCTGCCTAGTAAACAGCTGCCTAGTGAACAGCTGCCTAGTGAACAGCTGCCATGTGAACAGCTGCCATGTGAACAGCTGCCTAGTGAACAGCTGCCTAGTAAACAGCTGCCTAGTGAACAGCTGCCTAGTAAACAGCTGCCTAGTAAACAGCTGCCTAGTGAACAGCTGCCTAGTAAACAGCTGCCTAGTGAACAGCTGCCTAGTGAACAGCTGCCATGTGAACAGCTGCCATGTGAACAGCTGCCTAGTGAACAGCTGCCTAGTAAACAGCTGCCTAGTAAACAGCTGCCTAGTGAACAGCTGGCTAGTAAACAGCTGCCTAGTAAACAGCTGCCTAGTGAACAGCTGCCTAGTAAACAGCTGCCTAGTAAACAGCTGCCTAGTAAACAGCTGCCTAGTAAACAGCTGCCTAGTAAACAGCTGCCTAGTGAACAGCTGCCTTGTGAACAGCTGCCTAGTAAACAGCTGCCTAGTGAACAGCTGCCTAGTGAACAGCTGCCTAGTGAACAGCTGCGTAGTAAACAGCTGCCTAGTGAACAGCTGCCTAGTAAACAGCTGCCTAGTAAACAGCTACCTAGTAAACAGCTACCTAGTAAACAGCTGCCTAGTAAACAGCTGCCTAGTAAACAGCTGCCTAGTAAACAGCTGCCTAGTGAACAGCTGGCTAGTAAACAGCTGGCTAGTAAACAGCTGCCTAGTGAACAGCTGCCTAGTAAACAGCTGCCTAGTGAACAGCTGCCTAGTGAACAGCTGCCATGTGAACAGCTGCCTAGTGAACAGCTGCCATGTGAACAGCTGCCTAGTAAACAGCTGCCTAGTAAACAGCTGCCTAGTAAACAGCTGCCTAGTAAACAGCTTCCTAGTAAACAGCTTCCTAGTGAACAGCTTCCTAGTAAACAGCTGCCTAGTAAACAGCTGCCATGTGAACAGCTGCCTAGTGAACAGCTGCCTAGTAAACAGCTGCCTTGTGAACAGCTGCCTAGTAAACAGCTGCCTAGTAAACAGCTGCCTAGTAAACAGCTGCCTAGTGAACAGCTGCCTAGTAAACAGCTGCCTAGTGAACAGCTGCCATGTGAACAGCTGCCTAGTAAACAGCTTCCTAGTGAACAGCTTCCTAGTAAACAGCTGCCTAGTAAACAGCTGCCATGTGAACAGCTGCCTAGTAAACAGCTGCCTAGTGAACAGCTGCCATGTGAACAGCTGCCTAGTGAACAGCTGCCTAGTGAACAGCTGCCTAGTAAACAGCTGCCTAGTAAACAGCTGCCTTGTGAACAGCTGCCTAGTAAACAGCTGCCTAGTAAACAGCTGCCTAGTAAACAGCTGCCTAGTGAACAGCTGCCTAGTGAACAGCTGCCTAGTAAACAGCTGCCTAGTAAACAGCTGCCTAGTAAACAGCTGCCTAGTGAACAGCTGCCTAGTGAACAGCTGCCTAGTAAACAGCTGCCTAGTAAACAGCTGCCTAGTGAACAGCTGCCTAGTAAACAGCTGCCTAGTGAACAGCTGCCTAGTGAACAGCTGCCTAGTAAACAGCTGCCTAGTGAACAGCTGCCTAGTAAACAGCTGCCTAGTGAACAGCTGCCTAGTAAACAGCTGCCTAGTAAACAGCTGCCTAGTAAACAGCTGCCTAGTAAACAGCTGCCATGTGAACAGCTGCCATGTGAACAGCTGCCTAGTGAACAGCTGCCTAGTGAACAGCTGCCTAGTGAACAGCTGCCTAGTAAACAGCTGCGTAGTGAACAGCTGCCTAGTAAACAGCTTCCTAGTAAACAGCTGCCTAGTAAACAGCTGCGTAGTGAACAGCTGCCATGTGAACAGCTGCCATGTGAACAGCTGCCTAGTAAACAGCTTCCTAGTAAACAGCTGCCTAGTAAACAGCTGCCTAGTGAACAGCTGCCTAGTAAACAGCTGCCTAGTGAACAGCTGCCTAGTGAACAGCTGCCTAGTAAACAGCTGCCTAGTAAACAGCTTCCTAGTAAACAGCTTCCTAGTAAACAGCTGCCTAGTAAACAGCTGCCATGTGAACAGCTGCCATGTGAACAGCTGCCTAGTAAACAGCTGCCTAGTGAACAGCTGCCTAGTGAACAGCTGCCTAGTAAACAGCTGCCTAGTGAACAGCTTCCTAGTAAACAGCTTCCTAGTAAACAGCTGCCTAGTAAACAGCTGCCATGTGAACAGCTGCCATGTGAACAGCTGCCTAGTAAACAGCTGCCTAGTAAACAGCTGCCATGTGAACAGCTGCCATGTGAACAGCTGCCTAGTGAACAGCTGCCTAGTAAACAGCTGCCTAGTGAACAGCTGCCTAGTAAACAGCTGCCATGTAAACAGCTGCCATGTGAACAGCTGCCATGTGAACAGCTGCCTAGTAAACAGCTGCCTAGTAAACAGCTGCCTAGTAAACAGCTGCCATGTGAACAGCTGCCATGTGAACAGCTGCCTAGTAAACAGCTGCCTAGTGAACAGCTGCCTAGTAAACAGCTGCCTAGTGAACAGCTGCCTAGTGAACAGCTTCCTAGTAAACAGCTGCCTAGTGAACAGCTGCCTAGTGAACAGCTGCCTAGTAAACAGCTGCCTAGTAAACAGCTGCCTAGTAAACAGCTGCCTAGTGAACAGCTGCCTAGTAAACAGCTGCCTAGTGAACAGCTGCCTAGTGAACAGCTGCCTAGTAAACAGCTGCCATGTGAACAGCTGCCTAGTAAACAGCTGCCTAGTGAACAGCTGCCATGTGAACAGCTGCCTAGTGAACAGCTGCCTAGTGAACAGCTGCCTAGTAAACAGCTGCCTAGTAAACAGCTGCCTAGTGAACAGCTGCCTAGTGAACAGCTGCCTAGTAAACAGCTGCCTAGTAAACAGCTGCCTAGTAAACAGCTGCCATGTGAACAGCTGCCTAGTGAACAGCTGCCATGTGAACAGCTGCCATGTGAACAGCTTCCTAGTGAACAGCTTCCTAGTAAACAGCTGCCTAGTAAACAGCTGCCTAGTAAACAGCTGCCTAGTGAACAGCTGCCTAGTAAACAGCTGCCTAGTGAACAGCTGCCTAGTGAACAGCTGCCTAGTAAACAGCTGCCTAGTAAACAGCTGCCTAGTGAACAGCTTCCTAGTAAACAGCTTCCTAGTAAACAGCTGCCTAGTAAACAGCTGCCATGTGAACAGCTGCCATGTGAACAGCTGCCTAGTAAACAGCTGCCTAGTAAACAGCTGCCATGTGAACAGCTGCCATGTGAACAGCTGCCTAGTGAACAGCTGCCTAGTAAACAGCTGCCTAGTGAACAGCTGCCTAGTAAACAGCTGCCATGTGAACAGCTGCCATGTGAACAGCTGCCTAGTAAACAGCTGCCTAGTAAACAGCTGCCTAGTAAACAGCTGCCATGTGAACAGCTGCCATGTGAACAGCTGCCTAGTAAACAGCTGCCTAGTGAACAGCTGCCTAGTAAACAGCTGCCTAGTGAACAGCTGCCTAGTGAACAGCTTCCTAGTAAACAGCTGCCTAGTGAACAGCTGCCTAGTGAACAGCTGCCTAGTAAACAGCTGCCTAGTAAACAGCTGCCTAGTAAACAGCTGCCTAGTGAACAGCTGCCTAGTAAACAGCTGCCTAGTGAACAGCTGCCTAGTGAACAGCTGCCTAGTAAACAGCTGCCATGTGAACAGCTGCCTAGTAAACAGCTGCCTAGTGAACAGCTGCCATGTGAACAGCTGCCTAGTGAACAGCTGCCTAGTGAACAGCTGCCTAGTAAACAGCTGCCTAGTAAACAGCTGCCTAGTGAACAGCTGCCTAGTGAACAGCTGCCTAGTAAACAGCTGCCTAGTAAACAGCTGCCTAGTAAACAGCTGCCATGTGAACAGCTGCCTAGTGAACAGCTGCCATGTGAACAGCTGCCATGTGAACAGCTTCCTAGTGAACAGCTTCCTAGTAAACAGCTGCCTAGTAAACAGCTGCCTAGTAAACAGCTGCCTAGTAAACAGCTGCCTAGTAAACAGCTGCCTAGTGAACAGCTGCCTAGTGAACAGCTGCCTAGTGAACAGCTGCCTAGTAAACAGCTGCCTAGTGAACAGCTGCCTAGTGAACAGCTGCCTAGTGAACAGCTGCCTAGTGAACAGCTTCCTAGTAAACAGCTGCCTAGTAAACAGCTGCCTAGTGAACAGCTGCCTAGTGAACAGCTGCCTAGTAAACAGCTGCCTAGTGAACAGCTGCCTAGTGAACAGCTGCCTAGTAAACAGCTGCCTAGTGAACAGCTGCCTAGTGAACAGCTGCCTAGTAAACAGCTGCCTAGTAAACAGCTGCCTAGTAAACAGCTGCCTAGTGAACAGCTGCCTAGTGAACAGCTGCCATGTGAACAGCTGCCTAGTGAACAGCTGCCTAGTAAACAGCTTCCTAGTAAACAGCTGCCTAGTGAACAGCTGCCTAGTGAACAGCTGCCTAGTAAACAGCTTCCTAGTAAACAGCTTCCTAGTAAACAGCTTCCTAGTAAACAGCTGCCTAGTGAACAGCTGCCTAGTGAACAGCTGCCTAGTAAACAGCTTCCTAGTAAACAGCTGCCTAGTAAACAGCTGCCTAGTGAACAGCTGCCTAGTAAACAGCTGCCTAGTAAACAGCTGCCTAGTGAACAGCTGCCTAGTGAACAGCTGCCTAGTAAACAGCTGCCTAGTGAACAGCTGCCTAGTGAACAGCTGCCTAGTGAACAGCTGCCTAGTGAACAGCTGCCATGTGAACAGCTGCCTAGTAAACAGCTGCCTAGTGAACAGCTGCCTAGTGAACAGCTTCCTAGTAAACAGCTGCCTAGTGAACAGCTGCCTAGTGAACAGCTTCCTAGTAAACAGCTGCCTAGTAAACAGCTGCCTAGTGAACAGCTGCCTAGTGAACAGCTGCCTAGTAAACAGCTGCCTAGTAAACAGCTGCCTAGTGAACAGCTGCCTAGTGAACAGCTGCCTAGTGAACAGCTGCCTAGTGAACAGCTTCCTAGTAAACAGCTGCCTAGTAAACAGCTGCCTAGTGAACAGCTGCCTAGTAAACAGCTGCCTAGTAAACAGCTGCCTAGTGAACAGCTGCCTAGTGAACAGCTGCCTAGTAAACAGCTGCCTAGTGAACAGCTGCCTAGTGAACAGCTGCCATGTGAACAGCTGCCTAGTGAACAGCTGCCATGTGAACAGCTGCCTAGTAAACAGCTGCCTAGTGAACAGCTGCCTAGTGAACAGCTTCCTAGTAAACAGCTGCCTAGTAAACAGCTGCCTAGTGAACAGCTGCCTAGTGAACAGCTGCCTAGTAAACAGCTGCCTAGTGAACAGCTGCCTAGTGAACAGCTGCCTAGTGAACAGCTGCCTAGTGAACAGCTGCCTAGTAAACAGCTTCCTAGTGAACAGCTGCCTAGTGAACAGCTGCCTAGTGAACAGCTGCCTAGTGAACAGCTGCCATGTGAACAGCTGCCATGTGAACAGCTGCCTAGTGAACAGCTGCCTAGTAAACAGCTTCCTAGTAAACAGCTGCCTAGTGAACAGCTGCCTAGTGAACAGCTTCCTAGTAAACAGCTGCCTAGTAAACAGCTGCCTAGTGAACAGCTGCCTAGTGAACAGCTGCCTAGTGAACAGCTTCCTAGTAAACAGCTGCCTAGTAAACAGCTGCCTAGTGAACAGCTGCCTAGTGAACAGCTGCCTAGTGAACAGCTGCCTAGTAAACAGCTGCCTAGTAAACAGCTGCCATGTGAACAGCTGCCTAGTGAACAGCTGCCTAGTGAACAGCTGCCATGTGAACAGCTGCCTAGTAAACAGCTGCCTAGTAAACAGCTGCCTAGTAAACAGCTGCCTAGTGAACAGCTGCCTAGTAAACAGCTGCCTAGTAAACAGCTGCCTAGTGAACAGCTGCCTAGTGAACAGCTGCCATGTGAACAGCTGCCTAGTGAACAGCTGCCTAGTGAACAGCTGCCATGTGAACAGCTGCCATGTGAACAGCTGCCTAGTAAACTCTTCTGACACCTACTTGAGTTTGAAGACGTGTTTCTTCTTCTTGTAATCCAGCGCCACTTCACACACAGCATCCTTTAGGCTGACGGGAATTTCACTGTGGTAGGGAATTCCCTGACTGGCGCTCTTCTGATCCTTATAGAAACCCATCTCCTGGTGGTTGATCACACAGTAGACGTTGTGCCATGACCTGCAGGGAAACAGCAGGTCATAAGTTGGACCATCAGCCAGACTTTTCACCTGGTTGGACTCCAGCTGATAAGATGCCGAGTGTTGCAGGATCACCAGATGTCCTGCAGGTTTTACAAGTTTCCCAGCTGCAACACACCTCATCTACATGACAAAAACAGCTAAATATCATCAAGAAGACTTAATACTTTTACTGTTGGGAGCCTCGTTCTAACTCTTGTCCCTGAGCCAACTCTGGAATCTCATGTTAAATCTCCGCTTCCTTCTTGTTTTTATCACTTATCACCAAGCTGAACCCACTCCTGTCCCGATGCGACATGGAGAAATTGTTCATGCCTTCATTTCATCCACCACTTTCACGTTTAAAACGTAAAAACGTCTTCAGGTTGTTCAGAACGCTGCTGCAAGACTGAAAGTCTCACGTTGGTCCTGCACTAATCTGCTGCACCAGATAACTACAGACTTCTTTTACTATACACAGCTCTACTGATCCAGCACCAGGTTCTATCTGCAGCCTTAAAGGTCCAGCAGGTCTCTGAGAACACGCCATCGGTTCTGCAGGTCTCTGAGAACACGCTAACGGGTTCTGCAGGTCTCTGAGAACACGCTAACGGGTTCTGCAGGTTGCTGAGAACACGCCATCGGTTCTCCAGGTCTCTGAGAACACGCTAACGGGTTCTGCAGGTTGCTGAGAACACGCCATCGGTTCTCCAGGTCTCTTAGAACACGCTAACGGGTTCTGCAGGTCTCTGAGAACACGCCATCGGTTCTCCAGGTCTCTTAGAACACGCTAACGGGTTCTGCAGGTCGCTGAGAACACGCTAACGGGTTCTGCAGGTCTCTGAGAACACGCCATCGGTTCTCCAGGTCTCTTAGAACACGCTAACGGGTTCTGCAGGTCTCTGAGAACACGCCATCGGTTCTGCAGGTCTCTGAGAACACGCCATCGGTTCTGCAGGTCTCTGAGAACACGCTAACGGGTTCTGCAGGTCGCTGAGAACACGCCATCGGTTCTGCAGGTCTCTGAGAACACGCTAACGGGTTCTGCAGGTCGCTGAGAACACGCCATCGGTTCTGCAGGTCTCTGAGAACACGTTAACGGGTTCTGCAGGTCGCTGAGAACACGCTAACGGGTTCTGCAGGTCGCTGAGAACACGCTAACGGGTTCTGGAGGTCGCTGAGAACACGCCATCGGTTCTGCAGGTCTCTGAGAACACGCTAACGGGTTCTGCAGGTCGCTGAGAACACGCCATCGGTTCTGCAGGTCTCTGAGAACACGCTAACGGGTTCTGCAGGTCGCTGAGAACACGCCATCGGTTCTGCGAGTTTAATAACTGATTTGCTGTTGTTTCTCCTTCGCTTCTGAGAACCACTCAGCACTTTGTTGTTTTTAAACTGTACTTTAAATAAATTTGATGTCATGTTTCTTCTGGGGCTGCAGATGAAAATGAGTATCTTGCATTCATACACTCGCCAGTACGCACTGTCCCAAAAATCCTGAGAGCACATGATCCTCTGTGGGTTCTACCTGCTAGATGCCTTCTTGTTGTGGCCTTCCCACTCGTGTTTGCGGTGCAGGAACCCTTCCAGCTGGGATGTGGGGGCGTCCTGTTGGGATTTGGCCGGCAGGGTGGCTGCTTGGCTAGACTTGCCCTTGCGTGATGCCCCAGGAGACCCAGAGGGGCTGGGCTCTGACACTCCATTCACCACTTCACCCCCGTCAATGTTATCCTGGGACCAAAGGAAATAAGAGTCAGAAGAAAGGGGGTGGATGGTGGTCTCTAAAGCCCAGAACACACTGTGTGATTGGCAGCTGGCTTGATCTTTATCCAAGGTTAAAACTCTAGTGAGCCTTTGTATCATGGCCTCAGACATGCATCCTAAATTTCACCAAGCAAGCAGCCAATATGGTCACCAGACCCGACAGGCTGATGTAAGCCAAACTAGCTAAGAGAAACTTCTTGAATTCAAACAAAAAGATAGAGAAAGCTGTCGCATCGGGAGAATTACCGAAAGAGACTTGACTAATTTGGTCTGCTACCTCACACAGTGTGTCATGAACTTCTCCTCAGATGTTCAGAAGCTGGAAATCAGTTGTCAGAGCTGCAGCATGCAGAGCAGAGAACAGGCCTTTAAAACTGCAACTGTGCACTGAATAGTTTCATCATTTTATGACTTGCTAAAAATGTAGAACTAGTTGAGTCTATTAAAGAACTAGTTGATGTGGGACTACATCTGACTTCTGCACCTGTGCGTGCTCGTCTGTTGGAGCAGAATCTCCTCCAAGTTAAAGAAATCCCTCAATAATACACCTTTATGAGTCCTGTTTCGGCTGATAATGCAATATTAGTATTAGATATACTGATGCTGCAATAACAATGAATGTCCCACATAATGTGTAGCCTATTTAGCCTATTTAAACATTCCCAAAACCAGGCACTTTGAGCAAATGTGTAGATTTAACACTGTAGGTTTGATTAAATCAATCCAAACTCTTCATCACACTGGGATTCCTCTGAAACGGCTTTTATGTTGATGAACTCCGTGTTGCAACACTACAAATTTTACAGAAAAACTAGTGTAAAAACGTTAAAAAAGTTAATGATGCATCAACTTCTTCCCAATCTCTGAACTAAGAAACAACACTGAACCTGACAAACCAAACATAAACTAAAGATATCTGAACTCCATCCATCCAATCACTGGTAGCCTGTTTAAAGCCGATTCAAGCTTTTGCTTTTCATCAGTATTGATTAGAAATGTATGTCCACAGCACTCAGTTCAATCATGCACTGATTCCACATTTTTAACATGCTTAATCACAAAAATACTACTTCATCACACAACACTGTAGAGAGTAGGAAAGAAAGAAGAAAAAAACACAATCTCAAACAATTATCGACAAAATTGCTTGGAATTCATTGCTGGGCGTCATTATTGGAGCAAAGAGATTTCACTTTTCCACACTGACATGATGCTTATTACCCTGTTACCGACCTCCTTCAGGGCCTGATCAACGGAGGATGCTGTGTTTGAGAAGAGGTCAGAGGTCCGACCAATCCTGGAGGCTTTTACTGCAGAGCTGTGAGAGCTGGACCAATCCTGGGAGCTTTAAGTTAAACTCAGAGGCAACGCGTTGGGAGCGTTGACAGCTGTGCTAATGCTCCCTGAATCTGGAAATTTCTGTTATTTTCCTCATTGTCTTAGAGGTCTTGATTTACTCTTTACATTGTTGACTGATAGTTGAAAATCTGAGTTTGAACTAAACATTTGAAGCTTCTGAGCTCTCATACAGATTAGCTACATCAATCATAGTGGTGGTAGGTCAAACTCAGGCAGGGATACACCAATCATAGTGGTGGTAGGTCAAACTGAGGCAGGGATACACCCATCATAGTGGTGGTAGGTCAAACTGAGGCAGGGATACACCCATCATAGTGGTGGTAGGTCAAACTGAGGCAGGGATACACCCATCATAGTGGTGGTAGGTCAAACTGAGGCAGGGATACACCAATCATAGTGGTGGTAGGTCAAACTGAGGCAGGGATACACCCATCATAGTGGTGGTAGGTCAAACTGAGGCAGGGATACACCCATCATAGTGGTGGTAGGTCAAACTCAGGCAGGGATACACCAATCATAGTGGTGGTAGGTCAAACTCAGGCAGGGATACACCCATCATAGTGGTGGTAGGTCAAACTGAGGCAGGGATACACCCATCATAGTGGTGGTAGGTCAAACTGAGGCAGGCATCTCTCAGAAACCTTAGCTTTGAGAATTAAACTCTTCTCAGAAAAACATTTGTTGCACATGTTCAAAAATCTGAACATTTAAATGAGTTACTTCCTGTTCAAGAAACTAAACACTGAATGTAGTAACTGCAAAGCAAACTGCTGGAGAAAATGGAATGAAGAAATGTTAACAGCAACAGAAAATGAAACAATGATGTTGGAACAGGATAACACAGAGAGACAAACAAGAAGGGTCAGAGTGCACTGGCTGATTCTAACTGGGTTTATTGGAAATGTGTTAGCTGCGGAGGAATTGACATGCAACAGAAACACTGAAAACCAATGAAGGAATGATGACAGTGAACAATAAAAACACAAAACAACAAACAATAATAATAAAAGGAGATCCCAACACATACAATCTGACTGTGGGACACGCGGGATCTGAACGACTAGAAAAACAGGAATGATTTTAATTTCAACTGCAGAGTCAATCATAATGACTGCAGCAATGGAAACGCTGGATTTTTGACAGATGTTTACATGAACCAAGTAAAATAAGTGTTTTATTAATATGATAATGAGATGACGTTTATGTGAAGTGATGACATGTATGCATGTGAGTTTAACATGTCAAATTACTGCATGAATTCATGTGAGATTATCTCCAAAGCAGAGATTTTGGAGGGAATCACATGTTCAGTGCTGTTAATTACTTATTAATATAGTGGATGAGATTCCTGTCAACCACACATTTGGTTTCTGTTTTTTTTTTGCTTTACAAAACATTGTTCCTGAGCGACAGAGATTACAGATTAGAGACAGATGTTGTCTTTGCAGCTACAGTAAGTTTTTCACTTCTGACTTTTTTTTTTTACCTCCGTACAAAAAATGGGGAATTAAAATACTTTAAGTCTGAATGTTTTGATATTAATACAGAGAGATGTCAGGATATTGTGATTTACACATGAAAAATGACATTGCTGTCAGATTAGTGGACGTCTGCATAGAGCTTTGTGTGTCTGATGAGAATTATTAGATAAAAATATTTACACATGCAGTGTAAAATCACATTAGAAATGAGCGTTTTGGCTAAGCTTTGACAGATGTCAGTAAGAAGCATGCGATCCAACTCATATTTCAGTTAACTGCACAACTTTCTTACATTGTAAATCATTGAAACTTCTCCATTTTTAGGACTTTCAAATTGTGCACAATATTCAAAATCTGTGTTTCATAGAATAAACGTGTAAAGTTTGATGGAAGACATGATGTTAACTGTGCTAAATTATAAATAATATAAAAAGAGCAGTTGGATAATCATACAGGGGATAGGTGCAAAACGTGTTTTCAACTAAATGTTTGATATCATCAAACAATGTTAAAATACCTAATTTGTAAAATTGGTTGACAGTTATTTTAAGTCTTTCATCAGCTAAATTATCAAGCACGACCATTTAGCAGAAAAAACACTGACGTAATATAACCTATGAAAGCTCATCTAAATAGGAGACGTGAGATGAAAATAAGTAAATCAAGCTTCAACTCTTAATACATCAGTTTTATTTTAAGACGATAACATTAAGACAAAATTTAAATGGAAATTTAAATGTAAATGTTAAGAAAACTATCAATTATCAATGTATTTTTCATGTTTTGTTAGATAGGATTTCTCAATACGCTGATGATACTGCCATTTATATTCAAGAACTGGGAGACCTACTTTTTAGTGTTGACACATCTGATCTTGGGGACGTGTCTTGTCCCTGGTGTTTTGGGGACACATCTCATCTCAGGTGTGTTGGGGGACGTTTTTTGTCATATGTTCTGGGAAATGTGTTTTGTGTCAGTTGTTATAGTGCTGGTGTGACTCTCCTCAGCTGCTTTGGGGTTTGTCTTGTCTCAGATGTTTTGGGGACATGTTTTAACCCAGATGTTTTTTGACATGATTTGTCTCAGGTGGGAACATGTTTTGACTCAGGTGGGGACATGATTTGTCTCAGGTGTTGGTATTCCATAGGGTGAGTTTGTAAATGATGACGTAGATGAGCAGAAACATGAGCAGCTGAGGGGAGAGGATGACAGGAGAGTCGAGCTGAGAGAGAAAGAGGGAAGAAGGGAGGAAAAATGAAGGGAAGGAGGAACACAAACTAAAAAATAGACGATATTACAGGATATGTTGTGGTCCCATATTTATACGCTCACTTCACTGAGGTCTGAAATTTAAACATGACTTTATGTTTTGGTTGTTTGAGATTGAAAAAGAACTGATTCTAGTTTTATAGCAACTCTATCTATTCTAATTATGTCTTTAAACAAAAGTACACAACGGAATGAAAACGGCAGGAATGTAAAATTTCTTTGTTTTGAGTTCTGATGACAAAGTCCCAAATGGAAAACAATAAAAAGGGACTTAAGAAAACATCTGTTTAACAAAGTTTTCCAGAACTTTATGTGCAGAATTCACATCCAGCTGAATCTCCTGCCTTCCAGCAGAACACCAGTAGCTTCAGGTGGACGTGGAACTCCTGTAAAACTCCATCAAACTATAATTTAATGTGAATTAACAGCTGGTCCTCCCTTACTAACTTACAAACGGCTCTGGTGATTCAAAGGCCTCTCAATGGAAGTTATTATTTCGACATATATTAACACAATGCTGAAACACTGAAAGCCAAACATACTGTAAAATAAGAGCTCAGTCATCAGTGAAGAGGAATAAACAGATACATGACTGTCATCACTGCAGTGATGTGTATGCTTCATGACATGATGAGTGTTTCAGGGTGCAGCGCCGGTCCTGCGGCCCTGCAGGGTGCTGCTGTATTTCTGGTAGGCAACGGAGCGGTAACTAACCCTGGGGGACTCCTGTTCGGATGGCAGCCCGTTCTGAGATGCCGGCTCGCCGTCCCTGCAGAAACACAGCATTATACGTGGTTAAAAACATTAGGAATACCGTTTCAGAGTCCGGTGGACAGAAAGTCTCAGGATGATCCTGTTTGGAAGATTTAATGAGGAATAAAGCTTCTGAAGCAATAAGAAAAAAGTTTCCATAGTTTTCTGACATTTTAGATCTCAGGAGGTCACTAGAACATAATAATCTCTGAAAGTCTGCAGCTTCTTCTTCTTCTTCTGTTTCCGTCAGAGACACATGTCCCTCCTGTTGAACTTCATCCTGTTGGACGTGTTTTAACTCACTGGGAGATTCTCTGGCCTTTAACGTATAAACACAGTTCTGTTATTAACTTGTGGACTTCACACACCTGTCACATGACTGTGTGGTTGTTCAGACCTGTCCGAAGCCTCAGTTCTACAGAAACCCTACAGGGACTAAAGGGACGACAAATGTGTCTGTTCAGGCCCACTATGCATAGGCCACTATAAGATAAGTCCCAGTTCCACTGGTGTACCTGTCCAGGTGCGTGTCTGTCCAGGTGGACCCAGCTTGTAATAAACTATGTGAACTTTGCAGCAGATACCAACATGGCGCGTTGGACCCATAATGCTTAGCGGCTCAACAATATTATCTATGTTCAGTTGTTGACTAGAATACTTGCAGGAAAACATGTTCTGGACATAAAAGACACGTTGACTTCCTCGTTATTCTGACTAAACTGACTATGGAAAGTCTGAACGGACAAAACACACTTCTTCACTGCAAGAAATCCCGCCTCTAGAGAGCTGCTTTTTCTTGACTTTCAGCAACGGAACAATTTAAAGTTAAAAAATAAAGTTAAAGTAACTTTTTTTTTTTTACATGTTTCGGATTTTTGTCACATTAAGATTGATTTCTGATAGAATCAGAAATACAGAATGAGTTCGTGCTGATCCGAAGTGGTAATGTGCAGAAACCTGAGGATGCAACACATCAGGATGCATCGCTGAACGGAATCAAAGACGACATAATCGTAGTGGAATCATGTAAAATGCAGATTTCCCATGGCAGCCTTTAGGCACACCTACTGGTTGCTGGGCATCTTGTTACATTTGCAGCTTATCTGATGCTTCTGTTTCATCTGAACGCTCCGTCCACACAGTCTCACCTTGGCTGCGCTGCAGCGTCGGCTGCCTGAGCCTCACATGCTGGGGGTTGTCTCCTCCTTTCTTCTTCCTCTTGCCTTCTTCTCACTTCCAGTAACTCCATCTGGACACATAAACAGGTTCAGCGTCCCGAGCTCCAGTCCGACACCTGAGATCCTGTTGGAACCCGAGCATCTCACCGTGGTCAGCCTCTCCAGCGCTGCAAAGCGCTCCTCCCAGGTAGCGGCCGACTTCTCAAAGGCCTCGTGGCGTTTGATGAGCTTCTCTACCTCGTCCACGCTCTGTCCCATCTCCCGGCTGGACAAGTAGGGCTCCTGGCCCAGCAGCCAGGCTTCAGCCACACCTGCATCCCTGGAGAACTGGTGCACCTCCAGGACTGGAGACACATTTCCACGTCAAACCAGATTAACTCAGAGATTTGAGAGCATGCTGACGGACATCTTACCCAGTCTGAGCCACTCCCATCTGTCTTCCCACTTGTCAATCATGTCTTTCCTCTTGTCTGTCAACTGTAGCAACTTTTCTTTAATCTGTCAGGAGAAATGAAGTCAGGATGCTGTTTGGTTGGCAGAGAGGATGAAAACTTCAGGAAAAGGTGAAGGCTCTCACCTCCTCAGAGGCGTAGTGCTTCCTGGCCAGCAGGGCTTTCCCCAACTCGATGCAGGTGGTGAAGCTGTCATTGCGCGCGTCGATCTCCGCTTTGATGCCCTGATGGTTGTTCATCAGCAGCTCCACCGACGACACGTCCCTGAAATCCAGCAAACCCATGAAACAAGCTGAGGCCACAGAAAGAAGCAGCTTGTTTACACAGAAACAGCTCAAATCCAACGTCAGAAGTTCCACTTCCCACAAGCTGACAGCAAATAACTACGTGTGTGTGTGTAGGTGTGTGTGTAGGTGTGTGTGTGTGTGTAGGTGTGTGACCCATTGGGACTGATTTAAAGCTGAGGTAGGTAACGTTCCTCAGAGACTGTTCCTCTGGGTGAAGTGGTTCCTCGTCCTGATAGCAGTCAATACATTCTGTCATCATGAACAAAAAGAAATATAGTTCGACCCTCAGTTTACTGTAAATCTGTAAAAACTCTGACAAATCCAAACGTTCTGACTGAACTGAACTTCTTGAACTTGAAGCTTCTTCACGGCTGAGAAAATGCAGGAAGGATTTCCCGACCCGGCTCGGTTTATTTGCCTCCTCCTGCTAAACAGCCGAGAAAGAGAAAATCGTTGGTGGAAAAAGCCGCGAAGTAGAAAAACACTCCTCCGCCACGGCTTTTAAAATGTTTCTGGATCCAAACGGTGATCCGGATCACCACTAACATTAAATCACTTCTTCATTTTCACCTTTCCAACAACTCCTGAAAATTCTAATCCCTCCTTAAAACTTTTAGTTGTCTTGAACACAAACAGACGAACATCGGTGAAAACATAAGAAGAAAAAAGCCTCGGATCACTCAAAGAGCAAAACCAGAAAGGGCAGGGCCAAGACATGGGCGGGGCCAAGACATGGGGCGGGGCCAAGACATGGCGACACTTTCACATCTCGCTAGCTCCCAACATTACCTTCCCCAGCTTTAAATAAAGTTATTGTAACAGAAGTCAAGAAAAAACAGAAATTTTCATGAACAGGATGTGAACCCGACAACTGCTGCCTCCTACCTGGGTTTCTCCTGGGCCTCGATCAGGCGGATCACGTCCTCCATCCACAGCATCAGGTCGCGCACCATGCTGAAGAAGCGGAACTTATCCCCGGTGTCTGCCAGCTTCACCCGTCGGCCCTCTGCTGCCTCCAGCAGGTTTTTCCAGGCCTCCAGAACCTGGAAGTGGACCAGACCACACACAGGGATCAGGCGCATTTCCAGGGGAAAAACTGAGCGGGCGACCAACGTTCAGCATCAGATCACAGCTGCTTCTCCATCCTTAAAAGCGGCAGCGATGAAGAAGCTGCAGCTGCACCGAACTTTGAAATCAGGGAACATAACAGCCGGGGAGACAAAGGAATGGGCCGAAGCAAAGAAAACACATTCATTCGTGCAGAAGCGCCGGCGACAGCAGCGGAGCAACAACCAGTTCACATCAGTTCCTCAGAACGTCTTTACCTGCAGCTCAGCAAGCTCTGTGGAAACACCGCATCTCTCCGAGGAGTGGCCGAGGCCTTCATCTCCATCACAGCGTCAGCATACACACACACATCCGCTGGTTTTCTGTCATGTTTCTATTCGGCTTCTGCACAGGATGGTTGTAGTCTCTTCGGTGAGACACAGCAGCTCGGAGCAGTTTTACCACTCAGGCTCAGCGAGTTCATACCGGAAAACGGAAACTTCAGATCGTAAAGCTGCTGGAGGACTCCGACAAACGGAAAACGGAAAAAATTCCACGTGATCTGAGGCTTCTCAGAGGCGCGAAACGTCCTGCTGGTGGTGGATCCTGCTCAGATGTCCACAAACACATCCAGAACCTTCTTCCACTTCCTGAAATCCAGAAGTTCCATCTTTTCCTTCGGGAAGCATTTTGTCCCTTTCAGAGGCGGCGATGGGCGGAGCTCACAGCTGTCAATCAGAAAAGTCGTGAATACGGAGCCACAAGTGGATCTGAGAGGGACAAATCCTCCGGGTGACATCAGCAGGTCTGAAGCCAATAAAAACGACTAAAATGTTCTAAAGCTCACCAACATTTTAGTCACAACATTCAAAGAAAGCCTGAAACTGCAGCCAAATGATGCAAAGCCAAGGTTACTGGAAGCGGAGTCTCACCTCTCGGTTTCGCTTCTGGGTGGACAGGAAGGACGCAGAGAAACGGACATACAGGGAATGGTCAAAACACATCAACAGAACGGGTCACTGTTCCGGTCAGAGGCAGCGTTACGGATCAAAGAACAAGACGTCAAATACATTCCCAGCTTCAGCAGAAATCTACTAACACAGATACACATGGTCTAAACCTGCAGGATCAGACCGGATCCTGACGGTCCCAGGTCTTCCTGCAGGATCAGACCGGATCCTGACGGTCCCAGGTCTTCCTGCAGGATCAGACCGGATCCAGGAGGTCCCAGGTCTTCCTGCAGGATCAGACCGGATCCTGACGGTCCCAGGTCTTCCTGCAGGATCAGACCGGATCCTGACGGTCCCAGGTCTTCCTGCAGGATCAGACCGGATCCAGGAGGTCCCAGGTCTTCCTGCAGGATCAGACCGGATCCAGGAGGTCCCAGGTCTTTCTGCAGGATCAGACTGGATCAGGAGGTCCCAGGTCTTCCTGCAGGATCAGACCGGATCCAGGAGGTCCCAGGTCTTCCTGCAGGATCAGACCGGATCCAGGAGGTCCCAGGTCTTCCTGCAGGATCAGACCGGATCCTGGCGGTCCGAGGTCTTCCTGCAGGATCAGACCGGATCCTGACGGTCCGAGGTCTTCCTGCAGGATCAGACCGGATCCTGACGGTCCGAGGTCTTCCTGCAGGATCAGACCGGATCCAGGAGGTCCCAGGTCTTCCTGCAGGATCAGACCGGATCCAGGAGGTCCCAGGTCTTCCTGCAGGATCAGACCGGATCCTGGCGGTCCCAGGTCTTCCTGCAGGATCAGACCGGATCCAGGAGGTCCCAGGTCTTCCTGCAGGATCAGACCGGATCCTGACGGTCCCAGGTCTTCCTGCAGGATCAGACCGGATCCAGGAGGTCCCAGGTCTTCCTGCAGGATCAGACCGGATCCTGGCGGTCCCAGGTCTTCCTGCAGGATCAGACCGAATCCAGGAGGTCCCAGGTCTTCCTGCAGGATCAGACCGGATCCTGACGGTCCGAGGTCTTCCTGCAGGATCAGACCGGATCCTGACGGTCCGAGGTCTTCCTGCAGGATCAGACCGGATCCAGGAGGTCCCAGGTCTTCCTGCAGGATCAGACCGGATCCAGGAGGTCCCAGGTCTTCCTGCAGGATCAGACCGGATCCTGACGGTCCCAGGTCTTCCTGCAGGATCAGACCGGATCCAGGAGGTCCCAGGTCTTCCTGCAGGATCAGACCGGATCCTGGCGGTCCCAGGTCTTCCTGCAGGATCAGACCGAATCCAGGAGGTCCCAGGTCTTCCTGCAGGATCAGACTGGATCAGGAGGTCCCAGGTCTTCCTGCAGGATCAGACCGGATCCAGGAGGTCCCAGGTCTTCCTGCAGGATCAGACTGGATCAGGAGGTCCCAGGTCTTCCTGCAGGATCAGATCGGATCAGGAGGTCCCAGGTCTTCCTGCAGGATCAGACCGGATCCAGGAGGTCCCAGGTCTTCCTGCAGGATCAGACTGGATCCTGGCGGTCCCAGGTCTTCCTGCAGGATCAGACTGGATCCAGGAGGTCCCAGGTCTTCCTGCAGGATCAGACCGGATCCAGGAGGTCCCAGGTCTTCCTGCAGGATCAGACCGGATCCAGGAGGTCCCAGGTCTTCCTGCAGGATCAGACCGGATCCAGGAGGTCCCAGGTCTTCCTGCAGGATCAGACCGGATCCTGACGGTCCCAGGTCTTCCTGCAGGATCAGACCGGATCCTGGCGGTCCCAGGTCTTCCTGCAGGATCAGACCGGATCCAGGAGGTCCCAGGTCTTCCTGCAGGATCAGACCGGATCCTGGAGGTCCCAGGTCTTCCTGCAGGATCAGACTGGATCAGGAGGTCCCAGGTCGGTCTTCCTGCAGGATCAGACTGGATCAGGAGGTCCCAGGTCTTCCTGCAGGATCAGACCGGATCCTGACGGTCCGAGGTCTTCCTGCAGGATCAGACCGGATCCTGACGGTCCGAGGTCTTCCTGCAGGATCAGACCGGATCCAGGAGGTCCCAGGTCTTCCTGCAGGATCAGACCGGATCCAGGAGGTCCCAGGTCTTCCTGCAGGATCAGACCGGATCCTGGCGGTCTCTGAAGCATTCCTAACCTCCTTCCTGGAGCAGCAGACTCTGAACACGTAGTTTTTATTGTATTTAACGACTTTATCGTTCCCATCAGAAACTCTCTGATTATCAGATCCGATGCTATGCAGTTTTCCCAGCACATTCCCAGCTCCCTACTGGGATCATGCAGCTGTTGGGTCCTGCTGTCACGGAGATGAAACACAAGCAGCCACAAAGATGGCGGCTGAGATGCGGCGCTGCAACAACCAGTCTGTAAAGACATCACGATAACATGCTAACAGTTCTGAGTCTGTTGTTGAGCCGGCGACTTTCCTCCTGGATCAGACACAGACGCATCATGGATAAAAACAAACATTTAGCTGGACAGAGAAGATTCATCTGAGGGAGCCAGTCAGACTACCAGCATCTCCGAGGCGTTCCCAGTATTTTGACCATGCCCTGTAATATCTCAGCTCATCATCCTAAATGCTGGAATAACATCTAACTGTCTGAGACCAGGATTTTCCGGATGTCCTGTGTCGTCTGGAGGAACGGAGCGCCGTTGGAGTGTCAGCATTGCAGCATGCAGGAGGCCACATCACCAACAGCAGTGCTGCGTGCCCTGAACACTACATGGCATCCATCACCAGCATGAGTTCATCCAACACTCACCTCGCCCTCTCTCTTCTGGATGTCATCCGCTTTGTCTCCAGCGTAAGCAGACTGCAGGCGGACGGCGTCCTCCTGAAGCTGCCGCACCTGCAGCAAGAAGGAAGAAAAACCTCAGTCAGCCAAGAAATTAGGATCAGATTCACCAACGTCCTCGCTGAAAAGGAATCTACCTTCAGACATAATCCATCAGTTATTTCCTTCCTTTTACGGGCAAAAAGATCCATTTTCTATTTGTGGTGAAAATGAACAGACTCATTGCCCTGATTCCAAATCATTCTAAGGAATCTGACTCATTTCTATGATTCCAATTCATTCCCATATCTTCATCTTAATCTTCATCTTCATGCCGCTTATCTGGGGTCGGGTCACGGAGGCAGCAGCCTAAGCAGGGAAGCCAAGACTTCCTCCATCATTCCCATGTATCACTTGCTTTAATGAGTTGACTAGTTTTCTTGAAAATGAGTCATTTCTACAAATCAGACTCGTTCCCATTAAAATGATTCTTTTCTACAAAAATTAGTCTTTATATCAATCCAACTCATCTTCATCGTTTCCATAAAAATCACTTGTTTCCATTTATCCAGCTCATATTGATGAATCTGTTCTTTCAATAAATTTGACTCGCTTTCATGAATTTGACTAATCTCCATTGAAAAGACTTCTTTCCACAACTTAGTTTCCATGAATCTGAATCATTTTCATGAAAATGACTTTTTTTGTAAATCAAAATCATTTCCATAAATCTAATTAGTTTTCCATGACAACAACTCGTTTCCTTTAATCTAACCCATTTCTATTTAATGGGTCTAAATCTATTTAGAATGCTAAAGGTTCTCAGATGGTTCTTGTGGTGGAGATTATACACATAGCATAGTTTTAATGTGTTACTCCTTTATTAAAGTTCTTTTATATCGTACAAAATATATATTGTGCATAGTTTAGAGTAGTTCAGAAAGCTTGCTTTAGTAGGTTCATGCATAAAACCAAATGTTCTGTTCAAGGCCTGTTTCAGCTTTGACTGTTGTTACCTTCAAGCTGGCAGTTGTTTTAATTAGTGCTGACAGGCAAAGGTTATTTGTGTATGCTTAAAGATCGCTGTAACACCCTGAGCAAGGGCAGAGCTCTCAAGAGCGCGTTTGATTTCTAGATTTATTTGTCATCAGATAAATTTCTCGACAGTTTGGTGTCAGAAGTGGGATCTCACATGTTTCTGCCGGGACCGGACTGAGGGGCAGAGCTCTCTAGACCTCTCGCTTGCAAAAACTGTGCATTGTCAATAAACTGGACAGAGCGTGGTTGATTTCTAGATTTATTTGTCATCAGATAAATTTCTCGACAGTTTGGTGTCAGAAGTGGGATCTCACATGTTTCTGCCGGGACCGGACTGAGGGGCAGAGCTCTCTAGACCTCTCGCTTGCAAAAACTGTGCATTGTCAATAAACTGGACAGAGCGTGGGTTGATTTCTAGATTTATTTGTCATCAGATAAATTTCTCGACACTTCTGAAGAATAAACAGTCTCCAGTATGACCGGTTTGTGTTGATGCTGCATCCTATTATTTATATGTCTAAGTGTTGGTAACTTTAAAAATAGTTTTTACTGTTTAGTGCATGTTAGACAACCACCTGTCCAGAGACTGCAGGTCCTATGAGCAGCTTTGCTAACGCCTGACACTTTGAGATCAAAGCACTGTTGTCCATGTCCCTGTTATTACAGCCAAATGATCCATAATGGCAACTGCTGAGATTAATTTACTTTCAATCTGACTACAGGCTTCTCCTCTTCCTCTTATTAAGACAGGCGTCACTCGTGTCAGGTCACTTAGTAAAATGGTCTTTTTAAAATGACCTGTGCAAGCATTAAAAACAAGCTAAATGCAGCTAGGACACTGTTTACTTCTGCTAATGTCAACCAGAAACCAGCTAAAGTTAAACACTTCTATGCTAGCATGCAACATGTTAACGCAATGTGCAGTATGTTCTGAAAATGGTCAACTAGCCAGCAGCTCGCACTGTTTTAAAGAAAACTCGTTGGTTTAGAGTTAAAAAGAAGTAAAATATTGATGATCTCCACATATGTCCTGTGGACAGACAACTGCTTCAGGACAGGGTCTGCAGAGTCCCAATCATTCCTAACTATCTACCAAGAAGTTGCGTCCTTCTTCTCTGTACCTGCGTTCCAAGAGCCTGGATGTCGTGTTCAAAGGTGGTGTGCATTCTCTGCAGGGCCTCCACTGTGTTCTGGTCCCGGCCCACTTCTTCTGGAAGCTTCTTGTGCTTGTCCAGGATGCGGTTAAGGATCTCCTTGGCATCATGGTAGAACTTGTGGAGCTCATATGAGGCGGCGAGGATCTGCGTCCGAGTGTCGATGAGCTCCAGTAGGTCGGCCCAGGCCTCGTTCAGGCCGTCCTTCCACTCGGCGATGGTGGCAGCGTCGCCATGGCCCGAGTTGATCAACTCGTCTGCCATCCGGTTGACACCGTCCACCCGTTCCTGCCCGATGTTCCCGGTGTCTCGAGCGAATTCTCTGAAACGCTCCTGCAGCATCTGAACAGAGAAGTGTTTAGTGTCAGTTTATGTCCTCGAGGTCCAGCATTCCGGTTGTGAGTGTTGGACTAACCGTGACGTGTTCGTAGTCCTGTCCCAGCTCATGGGAGCCGGCCACCACCTCCCGCTCGGCGATCCACTGCTCCAAGTCATCCACCTCCCGGTTGAGCTGGAAGAGTCGGAAACGCTCATCCAGCTTTCCCCGACGCTCCTCAGACAAGTCCTTGAGTCCAGCATACAGCTTGTCCACCTGAGACTGGCGCATCCCAATACGCTCGCTGCAGGACGAAGACAGGACATCAACTATCCGTGTCCTCATCAGATAATGTCCCCCGTTTTCTTTTTCAGATCTTCTTCCAAACTTTTCCCCAGGTAGCTTCCACTGTTTTCAGTCCTCAAGAAAAAAACCCCTCTGGCCTGACCCCATCCTCCGCCCCCCCACCCCCCGTCCCACCCAATCCTCCATCTCATCACATCCTCTGTCCCACCGCATCCCTGTCTCACCCACGTCCCGCCCTGCGTCCCTGTCTCACCCACGTCCCGCCCTCCGTCCCTGTCTCACCCACGTCCCGCCCTGCATTCCTGTCTCACCCACGTCCCGCCCTGCATCCCTGTCTAACCCACGTCCCGCCCTCCGTCCCTGTCTAACCCACGTCCCGCCCTGCGTCCCTGTCTCACCCACGTCCCGCCCTGCATTCCTGTCTCACCCACGTCCCGCCCTGCATTCCTGTCTCACCCACGTCCCGCCCTCCGTCCCTGTCTCACCCACGTCCCGCCCTCCGTCCCTGTCTCACCCACGTCCCGCCCTCCGTCCCTGTCTCACCCACGTCCCGCCCTGCATCCCTGTCTCACCCACGTCCCGCCCTGCATCCCTGTCTCACCCACGTCCCGCCCTCCGTCCCTGTCTCACCCACGTCCCGCCCTGCATCCCTGTCTCACCCACGTCCCGCCCTGCATCCCTGTCTCACCCACGTCCCGCCCTGCATCCCTGTCTCACCCACGTCCCGCCCTCCGTCCCTGTCTCACCCACGTCCCGCCCTGCATCCCTGTCTCACCCACGTCCCGCCCTCCGTCCCTGTCTCACCCACGTCCCGCCCTGCATCCCTGTCTCACCCACGTCCCGCCCTCCGTCCCTGTCTCACCCACGTCCCGCCCTCCGTCCCTGTCTCACCCACGTCCCGCCCTGCATCCCTGTCTCACCCACGTCCCGCCCTGCATCCCTGTCTCACCCACGTCCCGCCCTGCATCCCTGTCTCACCCACGTCCCGCCCTGCATCCCTGTCTCACCCACGTCCCGCCCTCCGTCCCTGTCTCACCCACGTCCCGCCCTCCGTCCCTGTCTCACCCACGTCCCGCCCTGCATCCCTGTCTCACCCACGTCCCGCCCTGCATCCCTGTCTCACCCACGTCCCGCCCTGCATCCCTGTCTCACCCACGTCCCGCCCTGCATCCCTGTCTCACCCACGTCCCGCCCTCCGTCCCTGTCTCACCCACGTCCCGCCCTGCATCCCTGTCTCACCCACGTCCCGCCCTCCGTCCCTGTCTCACCCACGTCCCGCCCTGCATCCCTGTCTCACCCACGTCCCGCCCTCCGTCCCTGTCTCACCCACGTCCCGCCCTCCGTCCCTGTCTCACCCACGTCCCGCCCTGCGTCCCTGTCTCACCCACGTCCCGCCCTGCGTCCCTGTCTCACCCACGTCCCGCCCTGCGTCCCTGTCTCACCCACGTCCCGCCCTGCATCCCTGTCTCACCCACGTCCCGCCCTGCATCCCTGTCTCACCCACGTCCCGCCCTGCATCCCTGTCTCACCCACGTCCCGCCCTGCATCCCTGTCTCACCCACGTCCCGCCCTGCATCCCTGTCTCACCCACGTCCCGCCCTCCATCCCTGTCTCACCCACGTCCCGCCCTCCATCCCTGTCTCATCCCACCTTCTGTGCTTCCCATCCTTTGACCCCTCCTTCCCACCGTCTGTCCCTCACCTGTCAGGGTGTCCTGCGGCCACCAGGCCCCGGCTGGTGCTGGACAGCTGGTGGACGGCGTCTGCGTAGTCCTCCACGGCTTGCTCCAGGATCTGGTGCTTCTTCAGCATGGCCACGGAGCTCTGCTCATCCTGGACACATGATGAAGACGATGAGGAAGAACCTTCTCCCACAGACCTGATTCATGATTCACTTCTGTTCAGTAAACGTTGCAGATAATTATCGAACGTTTGTCCCCATCTCTCCTAATTGGACATATTTTCATCTGTCTTCCAATCGATATGATTATTGATCCTGAACATCAAAATGTCTTTCCAAACCTGAACTTGTTCAGGTTTCGTCTCCCCACGGCACAAATTTACACTCCCAGTTTCACCTTCACATCCTCCCTCACCTTGGTGCCACCACCTCCTCATCTTCACCTCCTCTTATCATCCCCGCCTCACCTTGGTGCCACCACCTCCTTATCTTCACCTCCTATCATCATCCCCCGCCTCACCTTGGTGCCACCACCTCCTTATCTTCACCTCCTATCATCATCCCCGCCTCACCTTGGTGCCACCACCTCCTCATCTTCACCTCCTCTTATCATCCCCGCCTCACCTTGGTGCCACCACCTCCTTATCTTCACCTCCTATCATCATCCCCGCCTCACCTTGGTGCCACCACCTCCTCATCTTCACCTCCTCTTATCATCCCCCGCCTCACCTTGGTGCCACCACCTCCTTATCTTCACCTCCTCTTATCATCCCCGCCTCACCTTGGTGCCACCACCTCCTCATCTTCACCTCCTCTTATCATCCCCGCCTCACCTTGGTGCCACCACCTCCTTATCTTCACCTCCTATCATCATCCCCGCCTCACCTTGGTGCCACCACCTCCTCATCTTCACCTCCTGTCATCATCCCCGCCTCACCTTGGTGCCACCACCTCCTTATCTTCACCTCCTATCATCATCCCCGCCTCACCTTGGTGCCACCACCTCCTTATCTTCACCTCCTCTTATCATCCCCGCCTCACCTTGGTGCCACCACCTCCTTATCTTCACCTCCTATCATCATCCCCGCCTCACCTTGGTGCCACCACCTCCTTATCTTCACCTCCTATCATCATCCCCGCCTCACCTTGGTGCCACCACCTCCTTATCTTCACCTCCTATCATCATCCCCGCCTCACCTTGGTGCCACCACCTCCTTATCTTCACCTCCTATCATCATCCCCGCCTCACCTTGGTGCCACCACCTCCTTATCTTCACCTCCTATCATCATCCCCGCCTCACCTTGGTGCCACCACCTCCTTATCTTCACCTCCTATCATCATCCCCGCCTCACCTTGGTGCCACCACCTCCTTATCTTCACCTCCTATCATCATCCCCGCCTCACCTTGGTGCCACCACCTCCTTATCTTCACCTCCTATCATCATCCCCGCCTCACCTTGGTGCCACCACCTCCTTATCTTCACCTCCTATCATCATCCCCCGCCTCACCTTGGTGCCACCACCTCCTTATCTTCACCTCCTATCATCATCCCCGCCTCACCTTGGTGCCACCACCTCCTTATCTTCACCTCCTATCATCATCCCCGCCTCACCTTGGTGCCACCACCTCCTTATCTTCACCTCCTATCATCATCCCCGCCTCACCTTGGTGCCACCACCTCCTTATCTTCACCTCCTATCATCATCCCCGCCTCACCTTGGTGCCACCACCTCCTCATCTTCACCTCCTCTTATCATCCCCGCCTCACCTTGGTGCCACCACCTCCTTATCTTCACCTCCTATCATCATCCCCGCCTCACCTTGGTGCCACCACCTCCTTATCTTCACCTCCTATCATCATCCCCGCCTCACCTTGGTGCCACCACCTCCTTATCTTCACCTCCTATCATCATCCCCGCCTCACCTTGGTGCCACCACCTCCTTATCTTCACCTCCTATCATCATCCCCGCCTCACCTTGGTGCCACCACCTCCTTATCTTCACCTCCTATCATCATCCCCGCCTCACCTTGGCCTTCTCCTCTGACATCATGTAGAGCTCCTGTTCGCTCATCCAGGCCTCAGCCTCTGCAGCATCAAAGTAGTACTGCTGGGCCTCGCGGGCCTCGCTGAGGCGGACGTGGCGATTCTCCGTCTCCTTCTGGATTTTCTCCCAAAGCGACTGTAGGTCGCCGAGCCGGCAGCGGATCAGCTCGGCCGTCGGGCTGCCGTCCCGCAGGATGTGCTGGCTGCGCTCAAAGATGTCATCATAGCGAGGCTGGTGTCCCTGGATCTCTTTCTGCAGGGTCTGTGGAGAAGGAGACGGGGTTGAGAGAGGTAGGAGACAGGGAGGTGAGAGGAGACAGGGAGGAGAGAGGGAGGAGACAGGGAGGAGGCAGAGAGGAGGAGAAAGAGGAGACAGAATCTGAGTTTCTCTCTTTCCAGGTAGAAGGTAGCAAGTAACAGGTAACAGGTAGAAAGTAGTAGGTAGCAGGTAACAGGTAGCAGATAACAGGTAGAAAGTAGCAGGTAACAGGTAGCAGGTAACAGGTAACAAGTAGCAGGTAGCAGGTAACAGGTAGAAAGTAGCAGGTAACAGGTAGAAAGTACCAGGTAACAGGTAGAAAGTAACAGGTAGCAGGTAACAGGTAGAAAGTAGCAGGTAGCAGGTAACAGGTAGAAAGTAGCAGGTAGCAGGTAACAGGTAACAAGTAGCAGGTTGCAGGTAACAGGTAGAAAGTAGCAGGTAGCAGGTAGCAGGTAACAGGTAGAAAGTAGCAGGTAGCAGGTAACAGGTAGAAAGTAGCAGGTAGCAGGTAACAAGTAGCAGGTAGCAGGTAACAGGTAGAAAGTAGCAGGTAGCAGGTAACAAGTAGCAGGTAGCAGGTAACAGGTAGAAAGTAGCAGGTAGCAGGTAGCAGGTAACAGGTAGAAAGTAGCAGGTAGCAGGTAGCAGGTAACAGGTAGCAGATAACAGGTAGAAAGTAGCAGGTAACAGGTAGCAGGTAGCAGGTAACAGGTAGAAAGCAGCAGGTAGCAGGTAACAGGTAACAGGTAGCAGATAACAGGTAGAAAGTAGCAGGTAACAGGTAGCAGGTAGCAGGTAACAGGTAGAAAGTAGCAGGTAGCAGGTAGCAGGTAACAGGTAGAAAGTAGCAGGTAGCAGGTAACAGGTAACAAGTAGCAGGTAGCAGGTAACAGGTAGAAAGTAGCAGGTAGCAGGTAACAGGTAGAAAGCAGCAGGTAGCAGGTAACAGGTAGCAGGTAGCAGGTAACAGGTAGAAAGTAGCAGGTAGCAGGTAACAGGTAGAAAGTAGCAGGTAGCAGGTAACAGGTAGCAGGTAGCAGGTAACAGGTAGCAGGTAGCAGGTAACAGGTAGAAAGTAGCAGGTAGCAGGTAACAGGTAGCAGGTAGAAAGTAGCAGGTAGCAGGTAGCAGGTAACAGGTAGAAAGTAGCAGGTAGCAGGTAACAGGTAGAAGGTAGCAGGTAGCAGGTAACAAGTAGCAGGTAGCAGGTAACAGGTAGAAAGTAGCAGGTAACAGGTAGAAAGTAGCTGGTAGCAGGTAGCAGGTAGAAAGTAGCAGGTAGCAGGTAACAGGTAGAAAGTAGCAGGTAGCAGGTAGAAAGTAGCAGGTAGCAGGTAACAGGTAGAAAGTAGCAGGTAGCAGGTAACAGGTAGAAAGTAGCAGGTAGCAGGTAGAAAGTAGCAGGTAGCAGGTAGAAAGTAGCTGGTAGCAGGTAGCAGGTAGAAAGTAGCAGGTAGCAGGTAACAGGTAGAAAGTAGCAGGTAGCAGGTAGAAAGTAGCAGGTAGCAGGTAGAAAGTAGCAGGTAGCAGGTAACAGGTAGAAAGTAGCAGGTGGCAGGTAACAGGTAGAAAGTAGCAGGTAGCAGGTAACAGGTAACAGGTAGAAAGTAGCAGGTAGCAGGTAGCAGGTAACAGGTAACAGGTAGAAAGTAGCAGGTAGCAGGTAACAGGTAACAGGTAGAAAGTAGCAGGTAGCAGGTAACAGGTAACAGGTAGAAAGTAGCAGGTAGCAGGTAACAGGTAGAAAGTAGCAGGTAGCAGGTAACAGGTAACAGGTAGAAAGTAGCAGGTAGCAGGTAACAGGTAGAAAGTAGCAGGTAGCAGGTAACAGGTAACAGGTAGAAAGTAGCAGGTAGCAGGTAACAGGTAGAAAGTAGCAGGTAGCAGGTAACAGGTAGAAAGTAGCAGGTAGCAGGTAACAGGTAGAAAGTAGCAGGTAGCAGGTAACAGGTAACAGGTAGAAAGTAGCAGGTAGCAGGTAACAGGTAGAAAGTAGCAGGTAGCAGGTAACAGGTAGAAAGTAGCAGGTAGCAGGTAACAGGTAGAAAGTAGCAGGTAGCAGGTAACAGGTAGAAAGTAGCAGGTAGCAGGTAGAAAGTAGCAGGTAGCAGGTAGAAAGTAGCTGGTAGCAGGTAGCAGGTAGAAAGTAGCAGGTAGCAGGTAACAGGTAGAAAGTAGCTGGTAGCAGGTAGAAAGTAGCAGGTAGCAGGTAGAAAGTAGCAGGTAGCAGGTAACAGGTAGAAAGTAGCAGGTAGCAGGTAACAGGTAACAGGTAGAAAGTAGCAGGTAGCAGGTAACAGGTAGAAAGTAGCAGGTAGCAGGTAGCAGGTAACAGGTAGAAAGTAGCAGGTAGCAGGTAACAGGTAGAAAGTAGCAGGTAGCAGGTAACAGGTAACAGGTAGAAAGTAGCAGGTAGCAGGTAACAGGTAGAAAGTAGCAGGTAGCAGGTAACAGGTAGAAAGTAGCAGGTAGCAGGTAACAGGTAGAAAGTAGCAGGTAGCAGGTAAGGTACCTGGTTCTTCTTGATGAGCAGCTGGACGGTCTGCAGGTTGTGTCCGTGGTCGGTGGACATAGCCAGGGCCATCCTCTCCTCCACCCACAGCTGGAGACAGAGTGTTTGTTACAAACTTCCTCCTCTCCCGCTGCAGCTCTCTGACTGATGAAGTGGTTTCAGACAGTCTACTCACGATCTCGTCCTCCACGTCCCGGTTGAACTGATGAATCTCACGCGAGGCCATGAGGTTTTCTCGTCTCTTCTTCAGTGGTGCTTGGAGGGCCTGGAATTTTCTCTCAACGCTGATCCTCTGGCCGTCCACCTCCTCGGAGCCTTTCCCCTCCTGGCTGAGAGCCTGAGACTGACTTTGCAGCTCCTCCACCTCTTTCTGACGCACCTCCACCTGGCTCTCCAGCATCTGAAGGAGGATGACGGGAGACGGTCAGACAGGGAGGACAAAACCCTTTAAACGTGCACATGAGCAATGCAGAAGGATTTCCTGCTACAAATATTATCCCACTTCATAAGACATTTTCATTCAGTCTTTCTCAGCAGACGGAGCATCCCCCATCTTCAGTGCTCAGCTGATCCGTTACTATGACAACGGAGCCAACACTCCCAGATGAGAAGAAATGAGAAGCAGCACTAACAGATACCATCAGACGGCCTGATACTCAGCATCCTTTCTCAGTTACTGAACCCACACACACACACACACAGCCTCCCCAGATGCCTATTGTCCCAATATTTCCACTTTCTTTTCCTAAATCTAACCCAAAGCTGAGTCCTCAGACCACACGAGGACTTCATTCACCACATACTGGTCCTCACAGAGGCATACATCCATCTAGACCAACACATGCTGAAAGATTACATAACTGCAGTGCAATGACTGTGTGCGTGTGCATGAGAACCCCAGTGGATTGATTATGTAACGATTTCACTTCCTCTATCATTACTGGAAAAATGAGGATACTCTTGATTCATAAAAAAAAGAAACACAGGATCATTGCACCGTGATGCCACCAAATAAAGTCGAAGCAGCTACTTCCTGTTTTAGCACTAAAGCTTCTTCCATCCTCCACCAGAAGCCAGAACTTTCTTGTTGTCCTCGAGGCTCCGAGAAGAAAATGACGTCATTTTGTTCTTGCGGACGTGTTTGAAGACAGTTCTCGACACATCGGGCTGCAGAACTTTTTTCTGGCGGCGCTCCGAGAAGTATCGTGTGATTGGTCGGACATGTGAGGTGGGCGTGGTTAACAGGGAGAAAACATGAAGCAGAGTTGCTGCTCCGCGTTTTTACAGTGGCATTAAAACACTCGGACCCAGCCGCGTGCACGACCCGCCCCGCCGCCTGCACGACCAGCCGCCTGCACGACCCGCCCCGCCGCCTGCACGACCCGCCCCGCCGCCTGCACGACCAGCCGCCTGCACGACCAGCCGCCTGCACGACCCGCCCCGCCGCCTGCACGACCAGCCGCCTGCACGACCAGCCGCCTGCACGACCAGCCGCCTGCACGACCCGCCCCGCCGCCTGCACGACCAGCCGCCTGCACGACCAGCCGCCTGCACGACCAGCCGCCTGCACGACCCGCCCCGCCGCCTGCACGACCAGCCGCGTGCACGACCAGCCGCGTGCACGACCCGCCCCACCGCGTGCACGACCCGCCCCGCCGCCTGCACGACCCGGCCCACCGCGTGCACGACCCGCCCCGCCGCCTGCACGACCAGCCGCGTGCACGACCCGCCCCGCCGCCTGCACGACCAGCCGCGTGCACGACCCGCCCCGCCGCCTGCACGACCCGCCCCGCCGCCTGCACGACCCGCCCCGCCGCCTGCACGACCAGCCGCCTGCACGACCCGCCCCGCCGCCTGCACGACCCGCCCCGCCGCCTGCACGACCCGCCCCGCCGCCTGCACGACCCGACCAGCCGCCTGCACGACCAGCCGCCTGCACGACCCGCCCCGCCGCCTGCACGACCCGCCCCGCCGCCTGCACGACCCGCCCCGCCGCCTGCACGACCCGCCCCGCCGCCTGCACGACCCGCCCCGCCGCCTGCACGACCAGCCGCGTGCACGACCCGCCCCGCCGCCTGCACGACCAGCCGCCTGCACGACCAGCCGCCTGCACGACCCGCCCCGCCGCCTGCACGACCCGCCCCGCCGCCTGCACGACCAGCCGCCTGCACGACCAGCCGCCTGCACGACCCGCCGCCTGCACGACCCGCCGCCTGCACGACCCGCCGCCTGCACGACCAGCCGCCTGCACGACCAGCCGCCTGCACGACCCGCCGCCTGCACGACCAGCCGCCTGCACGACCAGCCGCCTGCACGACCAGCCGCCTGCACGACCAGCCGCCTGCACGACGCGCCCCGCCGCCTGCACGACCAGCCGCGTGCACGACCAGCCGCGTGCACGACGCGCCCCGCCGCCTGCACGACCAGCCGCGTGCACGACCCGCCCCGCCGCCTGCACGACCAGCCGCCTGCACGACCAGCCGCCTGCACGACCAGCCGCCTGCACGACCAGCCGCCTGCACGCCCCGCCGCCTGCACGACCAGCCGCCTGCACGACCAGCCGCCTGCACGACCAGCCGCCTGCACGACCAGCCGCCTGCACGACCCGCTCCCGCCGCCTGCACGACCCGCCCCGCCGCCTGCACGACCAGCCGCCTGCACGACCAGCCGCCTGAAGACGGAGGTTTTTCTTGATCTTGCAGCCTCGAGAGAAAAAAGTCAGTTCTTGCTTCATGTGGAGGATGGAACAAGCTTAACAGCCCACTGCAAGATGTCTGACAGCCAGCGAGAACAGCCTACTGCCTGCATCCATCAGCCAGCACTAACAGAAAGCTACATCTAACCAGACACAGGGTGGTTTTACTGAGAAGGCTATTGCCAAAGAATGATGGTGGTTGGAGGTGTCTGACATGGTTGCTATGTCTAAACCGACCACTAGATGTCCTCACCCCCCCCCCACTTCTCACCTGCTGCTTTTTCAGCAGGATGTTGACGGATGTGAGGTCTTTGCCATAGTCATCCGACTGCAGCTGCCCGTCCAGGCCGATCAGCCATTTGTCAAGGTCGGCGCAGCTCTGTGTGAAGAGCTCGGCCTTGTTGGCATCAAACAGACACTTGGCTTTGGTCTGGGTAGTGGACTCCAGGTCTTCCCACATAGTTTTCAGGGATGCTAGTTTCTCCTTCACCATGGCTTCCGTGTCTGGTTTCTCTGCCATCAGCGTCAGGCCGTCCTAAAACAGAGGATCAGAATTTCAAGAGGAATCCGGACCATGAACATCCGGCTTGCGGTTCCTCCCCTCCTTACCTTATTGATCTTGTCCAGCCACTCCTTGTTGGACTGCAGCTCAGCCATGAAGGCCTGGTGTTTCAGCCACTTGCTGTGGAGGTTCCTGGCCTCGTCGTACGACATGTCCTGAGCTGTCAGCATCTTCTCGTTGATCCACAGGGTCAGCTGAGGAGACAAAGCCCGTAAATGACCAATGAAAAACTGCTGTCTTGTCCTTGAGATTTGGGTTTGGGGTTCTAATTAACCTCCTGGCAGTCCTGCAGGAACTTCTGCAGGTCTCTGTTGTCCTTCAGCCTCGTCAGCAGGTCATTGGCAGCCTGTCGGTTCTTCTTGTGTCTGCAGGAACAAGAACAGTCTGCTTACAGCAGCTTCTTTAGACCAACAGACGTCCCATGATGCACTGGGCTCTCCCTTCCATCCATCTAATCTTTATCCTCTGTGTAGAAACCATGTAGAAACTCAGTATCGGCATCATTGACTTGTACTTCTTCTCTGTCAGCAGGTGTCCCTTGATAAAAGTTCTGGTTCCCGTCCAAACCGGTCCAGGCAGATGGCTGCCCTGCCTGAGCCTCCCTGGTTCTGGTTCTGGTCCTGCTGGAGGGTTTTACTTCCCAGTAAAAGGGGTTGTTATTCTCTTCCACTGCTGCCTGCGGCATCGTGCGGCTCAGTATGCAGGACTGAATCAAAGACTGGATTTGATGCGATTGGTTGGTTTTGGACCATTATTTTCATGGATCGGTTTGCAGAACGGTTATTAGAACCTGGAATAATGTGGATTTATTTTAACGGGATTGCAGAGAACAGGCTTGAACTGATTGGTCCGTAAAGCCCTGAGTTGATAAATAAACCGGAAACAAACTGTTTTCTCAAGTTCTACAAATAACATCAGATGTTTTAAAACATTCCCTGTCCAACATGTCTCTAGTTGATGTCTTTGTCTCTTACCTCTGGTCGATGGAGTCCACCTTCTCCTGGATGCGCTCAGAGCTCACGTTGCCATCGGCAACCAGACGGCGGCCAGTGTCGACCACACTGCTGATCTTCTCTTCGTTGGCGTCCATGGTGGTCATGAAGTCCTCCTGCTTCTTGATGGCAGCCTCGGCAGCCTCCAGCGTGCTGGGCATCTCGGTGTGAGCCAGAACGTACTCCTGATGAGAAACAGCAGAGGTAAAACTTTAACCAGCAGGTGGCGTTTGACCCCAGGAAACCCAGGACTCCGTCAGGACTGAAACGCTGTAGAACATGAGAAATGTTTTCCCTGCTGACTAAACAAACAGGAACATGAAGAACATGTGGTTTTCAGAAGACACTGGGGTGTCCGGCTTACCCACTGGGAGTACTGGGGTGAGACAAGCTAGACGACGATCAGACAGTCATCATTTGGATGTCTTACACAAAGGCTTCCAAGATGCATCTGAACCAGATGCCTGAGTCACCTGGTTGGAACCAGATCAGGACTACAAGCGGCTGGACTTTCCTTTAGAGATAAGGTGAGAAGTTCATCCAGAAGGAGATCAGAATATGCTCCTCCAGATGAGGTGGATCGGACACCTGGTCAGGATGAAACACTTTCAAACCAGATCACTAAAGGATGGCTGACAGTGGTCCCAGTAACCACCAGTGACTATTCTCTCAGTTTACTTTGATTGTTGTCTTTGATGCTCTGGTGTACAACACACTGCTTTTGTATTTCCTTGATCTTCCAGGGACAGATGGAAAGTAGACACTAAGACACGTTTCAGTCCAGTAATATTCACAGAACAGTTCTGGTAAAACGTTGTGATGATGGGGGGGGGGTTACCTGGTTGTTCAGGAAGGCCTCGGCCTGCTTGGTGTCCCGGAGGAACAGCTGGTAGGCGTGAGACTGGGACAGCAGGTTCTGCCGGTTCTCCCACATCTTGTGCAGCTCGTTCCAGCCGGTGTCGAGCGCCTGCAGCCGCTGACGCAGGAACATGTACTGGGCGTCCGTCTGTCCCTGCGTCACCATCTCGCCCATGTCCCTCATCTTCTGGTAGTCCTCCTCGTAGTTGCGGATCTCGTTCTTGATTCCCTCGTGCTGAGCCAGCAGCTTCTCAGCCTCTGCCAGCGTGTTGGGCATGTCCTCGGAGGCGATGACCGTCTGCGTCCGGGACAACCAGGACTGGAAGTCGTCCAGGTCCCGCAGGAACTGCTGAAGCTTACTGGCCTCACCCAGCGACTCCTCTCGGTTCTTCAAAGTGTCCTGTTAACGGAGCAAACAAGTTCAACCTGTCTGGTTTTCAGAGGAGAACTAAAAGGAGTCAAACATCTGCAAAACAAGGAAAAGCACAACCTTCATGTCATCCCAGACGCCGGTGATCTCAGCCAGACGGCCTCTGATAGGCTCCGATTGCTCTGGATGCTCGGAGGCCAAACGGTCCGCCTCTTTTCCCAGGTCTCCCAGCTTGTCCTCTATGGCCACCAGGTCCCGCTCCATCCCCGTTAGCTTCCTCTGCAGAGCCATGACGCCGGCCAGATCGTTTCCCAGCTCCTGGGTCGACTCAATCACCTGCAAGATGCAGAACTCATGACCCCGAGCTCCCCTTGTCGAACCGCACCCTGTTCTTATCTCATCGTTGGTTCGTGTGACTGCAGCATCGTGCAGATGCATAAAGTTTGTGACCTTCTGTCAGTTTGAGTTCGGCAGAAAACACCCGTCTACGTTCTGACTGTGTTGCTGCAGCATGAAGAGGCAGATACCTTGGTTTTCTCCTTGATCCAGGACTTGGTCTCGTTACACTCCAAGTGGTAATTCTGGACTCCCAGAGCCGAGTTCAGGCTCTCCTTCTTCTGGTCCACCAGGTCTCTGAACTGACTCCACCTGATTGGACGGACAGCAGGAAGTCAGAGCAGTTTCTTCCTCTCTTTAATCAGAACTGGATTTCATCATTTGGAATGAGAAGAACTGAAAACGCCGAGGCGTTAAATCGAGATTAACTGCATGAAGTCTGGATTGATCTGCGTTCCGGTTCTGGAGCTGAAACCTGCTTTAATGGTCTGCTCATCCCAGACTGTGAACTGGTCCGGTTACCTGGTGTTGAGTTTGTCCTGCTGAGCTTTGATCTCCTTCTCACTGGGATGGCCGCTGTGGAGGAGCTGCCTGGCAACCTGGTTCACCACGGCAACGCGGGAAGCCTGGCTGTTCATTTCCGGCTCCAGACTCTCGAACCTGGATGGAGAAGGTGAGGCGGGAGCCGTTAGGAACATCCACAAACGTGTCTCCGGATTTCTGCTCTGTGATCCCTGGAGACGCTTCCTGGACCTGAACATCTTGATCTGTGTAACATTTAATTCAGAAACCAGATTCCTGACTCTGTGGGTTCCCACCTCTAAAACCAGAACCCCGACAGACCCCTAAGCGCCGGGAGCAACGTGCTCGAGTTCGTTTGGCACGTTAGCAATGCGGGGCCACTGGCGTTGGCGCACGTGTCACCTGCATGAGCTGCAACACTGTCTTTAGCACCAGAGTTGATGAACATGAGGTCAGAGGTCAACACCTCTGGGTAGTTCTGAGGGCCTCTCAGATCTCATTCACAACTTCTGGTCCAACACATGCTGGTCAGATCAAACTTTATTTACAAAATGTTTTCATGCAACACAAAGTGCTTTATGCAATAAAAACAACTCATGCATGTTAAAACTGACCAGAGCCTTCACACACCAGAGTTTCTAACAGCAACACACACACGCTACGGTCTGATGCTGCTGGGTTCTGGAGACGTTGTGGGTTAACAGGGATCTGAATCTGGGACCAGAAATACGTCTGAACAGGACATGAAGTGGATCGAAGCCATCAGGAGACACGGCGATGTAAAGCTGTGCATCATCAGCATAGCTGTCAATGTCTCCTGATGACATCACCAAGAGGAAACCCTAAAATTGAGCCTGAAACTGACCTTTCAGGAACCCTAGACTGGATTTCCTGGATTCCTGAGGAGCAGGTATCCATACTTACAAAAAACTCCTAATCTGAGAGATAGGAGAACCAGACTCGGTCTGTTTAATAAAGTCTGGGGGTCTACTGCGTCGGACACACTTAGATCCACCTGGACTGTGACCAGACCTGAGATCATTCACCATCTTAATAAGTGCCGCCTTGGTACTGCAGTTCATCCTAAAACCAGACTGATGTTTCTCTAAAACATCGTGTATCCAGTAGGATCCAGTCCAACGGGGACCAGAAACCAGTCCCGGTTCCCTCTGCGTTGGGTCTGGCTCTTACCGGTGCTGGACCACCTCCAGGTCCTCCAGTTTCTCCGGGATCTCCGTGCTGTTGAGCCACTGCTCCTTCTCGTCGATCCAGAGCTCACAGGCGCTGGCTTCGCTCAGCATCTTGTAGAGCGCCAGGGCGTCCTGCAGAGCCTGCTTCCGGAGCCGGGTCAGCTCAGCCACCTCCTTGTAGCGCTCCTCAATGCCCGCCAGCCGGTTCTGGACCTGCAGAAGCAGAGACGGAGACTCACAGCTGCGAGCTTCGAGATGCGGAGCCGTGAGACCCTGCAGCGGTTTGTGCTGTACCTCCTCGGAGCTGGTCTTCTCCGGCGGCAGAGTTCTGGACTGCTCATGCAGAGCGTCGATGACAGGTCGGTAGCTGCCGATCTCTTCTGCAACATCTTTGTGTTTCTTCACCAGAGCCTGAGTGGAGAACTCGTCGTGGCCGACGTCGACGCTGGACACAATGCGCAGAACGTCCAGCATCCACGTGTCGATGTCATCTGCGTCGGCCTGCACAGACGCCGGAAGGTTTCACACATCCCAACAAATGTTGACAAGCAGGAAGTGAAGGTTGTTTTAGTCAAAAGGAAAGTAAGTTGGAGCACCTGGAACTGGTGCTGGTTGCAGGCCTCCTGCAGACGAGCTTTCCGTACGGCAGAAAGATGCTCCAGAGCCGCCCACTGCTCCTGCAGACACAGGAAAACCAGGTCAGCACGTCCGTCCTGTCTTCCTGACCTCCCCTCCTGTCTCCACATACCTGGATGTCCTGGATTCGCTCTTTGATCTTGTCGGCTCCAAAGTGGTTGTCGGCCACCAGCTCCTCGCCCTGTTTGATGGTCTGCTGCAGGTGGGCGGCTCGCCCGCTCGTCTCGTCCTCAAAGGCTTTGTGCTGACTCAGCAGCCGCAGAGTGCCAGTCAGATCCTTCCCATAATCCTCGGAGGAGAGGATCTGCTCCTTCTCCCTGATCCACCCCTCCTGCGAGCCACAAACAGACATCAGGTTAGATGAAGTCCGTTGCTCCGGTCACATGACTTCATCTATAAATGTCACAGAAGTTTCCAGCATTTATCCCTCTCATTTCATTTCAGCCGGCCTGTAGCTGCACTCCCATCACATCCCATTGCACCCCATCCCTTTGCATCCCATCCCATCCCATTGCACCCCATCCCATCCCATGCCATTGCACCCCATCCCATCCCATCCCAATGCACCCCATCCCTTTGCATCCCATCCCATCACATCCCATTGCACCCCATCCCTTTGCATCCCATCCCATTGCACCCCATCCCATCCCATCCCATTGCACCCCATCCCTTTGCATCCCATCCCATTGCACCCCATCCCATCCCATCCCATTGCACCCCATCCCTTTGCATCCCATCCCATTGCACCCCATCCCATCCCATCCCATTGCACCCCATCCCTTTGCATCCCATCCCATTGCACCCCATCCCATCCCATCCCATTGCACCCCATCCCTTTGCATCCCATCCCATTGCACCCCATCCCATTGGATCCCATCCCATTGCATCCCATCGCATCGTAACCCCTGACATCCCGTCCGGCGACAGATAAATACAAAGTTCTCTACTATTGCATGTCTGAAAATCCACTTCATGAGTGTAAAAACCTTCCAGTGATATTTGGGAGATTTTCTTGAATCTAGGTGTTTGCTGAGCAGTTTTTATGGCGATATTTTGGTGTTGCGCAGATATAGACGTGATAGAAACACAGCCAGAGGCCCAGTTACTGACGAAAACCAGTTTCATTTTACCAAACCAGAGCTCCTCTATCACATCTGAAAACTCTTATCCAACGCCGTTTTCTTTAAGTACACTGATGGGAACGATGATGATGTCTGAAGCAGATGCTGCATTGAGTGTGTGTGTGTGTGTGTGGGCACTGAATTAACTTTTGTTATCTCAGGACAAAACCTTTTACAGTGTGGTGAAGACGCTGTGAAGCAGCCAGTTAGATTGGATGAGATGTTGCTCACAGTGGGAAAAGATTTAGCTCAAAGTCTATCTGGTGTTTGTGCTGAACGGAGTTTTCTGCGCTCAGAGAGGATCTCTTTCCGCTAAAGAATGAGGCGGAAGAAGAACGGCTGACGTGCTGCAGCTCTAACTCTCAGTGTTTTTCAGGATGGTGGAGCTGATCTTTCCTCATACGAGCAGATAAGATCACAGATGAAAGATGTGAGATGAGAAGCAACGCAGGCTGACCGAGAGTCGGATTTAACGTCTAAAAATGAGGAGAACCTCTTCAGCCATCTCCCAGAAGAACTTCCAGAGGCGGCGGGACTCCTCGAGGCGAGCTCGCCGCTCGGCCGCCAGCTGGCTCAGCTCCTGGTAGCAGAACTCCATGTGAGCGACCCGGTCCTTGATGATCTGAGGATCACAGGGCTTATAACCTGAGGAGGGGGAGGAGGATGAAGAAAAGAAGTTACTCATTATAACAGAGAAGTTAATCATGAGCGAAAATTAGGAAAACTGAACCAAAGTGACGAACTGCGCCATACTTTCTGCGTCGTTGGCGAACTTCTGAGCATTGCTGTTGACTGTGCGGACCCGGTCAACCTGGATGCCGATGTCGGCCTCCACCAGGGCGTGTTTCTGCAGCAGGTCCTCCACCCCCAGCAGGTGCTTCCCATAATCCTGAGACAGCAGCAGCATCTGCAGGACACAGCATCAACATCAGGATCTCCTGGACATGAAAACATCCCGACAGGAAACTATAAAAGAGCTTCAGAATTTCAGAAAAAGTTTTAAAACTTCTTCTAAAACAAAACAGTTTTGACATGTTGCCCACATGGCTGACCACGTGATCAATCAGCTGTTTTCACTTCTCCAGAATAAACCTGCAACACGGACCGGACACTTTTACACAAACCAATGGTTAAGCAGCTCCAGAATGAAAGAATAACTGCTCAGCCCTGATTGGCTGCCTGGCCGTCCCACCTTCATCTCATCCATCCAGTCCATGATGTAGAGCATCTCCTGGAAGACCCTCTGCAAGTTCAGGTTCTGCTCCAGCCTGTGTCGCCGGGCCTTCAGCAGCTCCAGCAGATACTCCCACAGCCGAATCACGTTGTCCTTCCTGGCTGTGACGCGCTTGATGTCATGGTAACTCTCTGCCTCCAACTCCTTCGCCACGGAAACCACCGCCTGCACCAGGAAGAAGAGAAGGGTTCTGATTGGCCGACTGAAGAAGGCATCAGCCGATCCATCAATACTTCCATAACATTCTCAGTTTTTTAACCCCTCAAGATCAGGTTTAATCTGGTCAAACCTCAGATCAATGATCAATAATCAGGAATTCATTAAAAGACAGCTGTAGGAAACTGACCTGAACTCTCTCCTCATAGGCTGCAATGTCTGTTTCTATGGCTTCGTGTTTCTTTGTAGCTGCTTCCACAGCCTGGAGGTCAAATCCGAAGTTATCCTGAGAAAAAAACCAAGAGATAGTCAGGAGGGATACCGGGAAACACGGAGGGATACCGGGAAACACGGAGGGATACCGGGAAACACGGAGGGATACTGGGAAACACGGAGGGATACCGGGAAACACGGAGGGATACTGGGAAACACGGAGGGATACCAGGAAACACAGAGGGATACTGGGAAACATGGAGGGATACCGGGAAGCATGGAGGGATACTGGGAAACACGGAGGGATACTGGGAAACACAGAGGGATACTGGGAAACACGGAGGGATACCAGGAAACACGGAGGGATACTGGGAAACACGGAGGGATACCGGGAAACACAGAGGGATACTGGGAAACACGGAGGGATACCAGGAAACACAGAGGGATACTGGGAAACATGGAGGGATACCGGGAAGCATGGAGGGATACTGGGAAACACGGAGGGATACCGGGAAGCATGGAGGGATACTGGGAAACACGGAGGGATACTGGGAAACACAGAGCGATATCGGAAAACACGGAGGGATATTGGAAAACACGGAGGGATACCAGGAAACACAGAGGGATACTGGGAAACATGGAGGGATACCGGGAAGCATGGAGGGATACTGGGAAACACGGAGGGATACCGGGAAGCATGGAGGGATACTGGGAAACACGGAGGGATACCGGGAAACACAGAGCGATATCGGAAAACACGGAGGGATATTGGAAAACACGGAGGGATACCAGGAAACACAGAGGGATACTGGGAAACATGGAGGGATACCGGGAAGCATGGAGGGATACTGGGAAACACGGAGGGATACTGGGAAACACGGATGGATACCGGAAAACACAGAGGGATACCGGGAAACACAGAGCGATATCGGAAAACACGGAGGGATATTGGAAAACACGGAGGGATATCAGAAAACACGGACGGATACCGGGAAACAAGGATGGATAACAGGAAACAGAGAGGGATATTGGAAAACACGGATGGATAACGGGAAATACGGAGGGATACCAGGAAACACGGAGGGATACCGGGAAACATGGATGGATACCGGGAAGCATGGAGGGATACTGGGAAACACGGAGGGATACCGGGAAATACGGATGGATAACGGGAAATACGGAGGGATACCAGGAAACACGGAGGGATACCGGGAAACATGGAGGGATACCGGGAAGCATGGAGGGATACTGGGAAACACGGAGGGATACCGGGAAACACAGAGGGTTATCGGAAAACACGGAGGGATACCAGGAAACACAGAGGGATACTGGGAAACACGGAGGGATACCGGGAAACATAGAGGGATAACAGGAAACATGGAGGAAAAGGAGAAATGAACAAGGAAAAGTGAAGGGAACAAGGAGGTGGGACAGGTTGAAAGACTTAAATGGGGGCATGAGGCAGAATGGAGGAACATGCTGATAATTTAAATTATAACAAAAAATAACACAAGCGACATCACTTTGACACGTGTGTGTTGTGTTTTTTGTGGTGTGTTTTTGGTTACCTGGGAAACGAGCCTCTGGTTCTCACTCAGCCATGTTTCCCTCATGGCAGCTTTACGATCGAATCGTCGAGCCAGTTGCTCCAGTTTCTCCTGACGAATCAGCTCCATCCTCAGTGCCAGTTCCCGTTCATGCTCCGCCTTTTCCAGGCGCTCCCACGCCTAAAACACACACACACCATCATCCTCGTCATCATCAGCAGCAGTAAAGACATAAACAGCAGCAACGTCATCCAAAACGACGGACCAATTTTTTCAGATCCAAACTCAATGATCCAAGGAGGAAAAACTGGTATAGATCAGTAGGATTTTGGTTAATTCATTAGAAACATTCAGGAGTTGAATTTCTCATTCTACAGTTTTATATTCAGTAAATACAAAAGAACACCATACTACAAGAAAACATGGATAGCTTCTTAACCTGAATGTTAGCCTGGGAGTTAGTCTGAATGTTAGCCTGGGAGTTAGTCTGAATGCTAGCCCGGCAGTTAATCTGAATGCTAGCCTGGCAGTTAGTCTGAATGCTAGCCTGGTAGTTAGTCTGAATGTCAATCTGAATGTTAGCCTGGCAGTTAGTCTGAATGTTAGCCCGGCAGTTAGTCTGAATGTTAGCCTGGCAGTTAGTCTGAATGCTAGTCTGAATGCTAGCCCGGCAGTTAGTCTGAATGTTAGCCTGGCAGTTAGCCCGGCAGTTAGCCTGAATGTTAGCCTGGCAGTTAGTCTGAATGTTAGCCTGGCAGTTAGTCTGAATGTTAGCCTGGCAGTTAGTCTGAATGTTAGCCTGGCAGTTAGTCTGAATGTTAGCCTGGCAGTTAGTCTGAATGTTAGCCTGGCAGTTAGTCTGAATGCTAGTCTGAATGCTAGCCCGGCAGTTAGTCTGAATGTTAGCCTGGCAGTTAGTCTGAATGCTAGTCTGAATGTTAGCCCGGCAGTTAGTCTGAATGTTAATCTGAATGTTAGCCTGGCAGTTAGTCTGAATGCTAGCCCGGCAGTTAGTCTGAATGCTAGCCCGGCAGTTAGTCTGAATGCTAGCCCGGCAGTTAGTCTGAATGCTAGCCTGGCAGTTAGTCTGAATGTTAGCCTGGCAGTTAGTCTGAATGCTAGCCTGGCCTGCAGCAGTCTAGCTGCACAGAATAAATCTAAACAATAACTGATAGGAAACTAAATCAAGGACAAGTCGGGATAACTAAGGAAGCCGAGTTTCACTGTGGAGTTTGGAGGCATCTGTCCTGACTGATCATCATGATGAACAGAAACAGGTGTGTGCTCACCTTGTTGATGTCAGAGATGAGTTTGCCCTCTCGAGGAGTGTAGACTTTCTGGTTGTTAGCTCTCATCTTGCTCTGGATGGTGAACAGAAGAACTTCCAGGTTCCCTTTCTCTGTAAACCTGCACATGCGTTCATGCAAATAAAGTTAAGTTAAATGAATTACGGAAGTGACCTCCCTCAGCATCTCAGAAGGTTACCACTGGAACGTGTGATGTGTTACTGACTTTGGGGGTTTCTCTACGGTGCGGTATGTGTTAAAGGCCTGAAGCTGCTGCTGGACTCCAACCAGAGAGTTGGCAAACTTCCTGTTGTTGAGGATGATGATGGTTTGTTCAATCCACTCCAACAAGTCAGATGCCAGCGACTCGTACTTCTCAATCATCTTCTCTGTCTCAATGGCGTTGTCCAAGACCTGAGAGATGAAGTAAATTTCTAGAATGTAAAATCTCTGCTGGGAATTTTAAACTGAACTTTAGATTTGATCCACAGCAGCAGATAAGATTAAACAGAACAAGTTTTTTAGTTGAATCTCAGAGAAAACAAAAGATCTTGACTTGGAATGAGTTTATTTTCCATCCTGATAAAACTTTTTTTTATTTAAGTAGGAAGAACTTAAACAAAAAGAAGAAAGGCTAAAATGATTAACACACATATGAAAGGGTCCTAGACGCATAACAGTCCTATTTTGTATCTCAGCGGCGCCTAGGATTATTCTCTTCTGGCCTAGGATATTTCTCCAAGTGTCTGTTGGGCACTTTTACAGTGGGTGGTGTAGGTGTGGGGCAGCTTCTTAGTACTCCAATGACCTATTGTTGCAAGGGAACAGTCCCATCTCACTGTTGGCCAATAACCTGTCACTCCACAACATGGAAGCTATCTGGCATCATAGTGGCTGAGAGAAGTAGGCACATGGATCAAAACATGCAGAGACAGAAAGGCATTGGTAAAGGTACCAGAGGAGCTAAACACCAGCTGCTGGTTGACAGAACTTCTGCCTGACCAGACAGACAAACCTTTGCGCTCCCTGGATTGATACCAGAAAGCCTATGACTCAAAGCCTCATACGTAGATCCTACAATGTCTGAAGTTGAACAAGATGAATAGCACTCAAAGAGCCTTCGTTACAATTTCAATGAGGCTGTGGCAGACAACCCCAAAGGCCAAGCCAATCACACAGGTCTCCATCACACATGGTATATACCAAGGAGATGTCCTGTTGCCATTTCTGTTCAGCATAGACCTGAATACCCTCAGCCAATTAAACAACAAGACTGGCTATGGCTACCAATTCATGAATGGGGCCACAATCAGTCACCTCCTCAACATGGATGATGACATCAAGGTGTATGCTAAGAAAGTGCGAGACATTGATCCATACCAGGATCTACATCAAGAACATCGGAATGTCATTCAGACTGGAGAAATGTGGCCGAGTGGTAACAAAGAGGGGAAAGGTGGTCCACACGGAGGACAATGCACACCAGGAGGGCGGAATAATAGATGTGGAAAAGAGCTAAGGTACCTCGGCATACAACAAGCGAATGGCAACCACAAAGATGTCACAAGGAAAGCTGTGGCAGCCAAATACCTGCAACAAGGCAAGTACTGAGAAGTCAGCTGCATGGCAAGAATGAGAGCTAAGTGGAAAGCTCCATGGGGCTTCCACATTCAACCCTGGGGACCGAACCTGTCAGTGAACCCTAGTGATGGCTTTTGCTCTATGGGACTCCATAGAAAACAGTAAATAAACTGTTTTTTTTTTAACATTCTGCGTGATCAAAACCACCTCAGAAACAACCAACCAAATGGTTGGTGTAATTATATGAATTGTATTTGGATTTTTGTCTATCTATTTAAAAAGTAAGTTTTTCTAGAGATCAGTCCTGGGAACAGATAAGATACTGCAGAGGGCCCTGAAGCCCTCAGGACTCTGGTGGAGAACCTGAGCTTGAGATGACCCACGATAAATGGGGGAGACCAATTTCTTTGCAGCTGAAATTACATAAGTTTTATGCCAGATGGATTCAAAGGGATTATTTGATCACATTAAACTAATATGTTAAAAATGTTGAAAAACTTCAAGTAAAAATGAAAGACAAATAGAAATTCTCCTGCTTTTAAATCAAATACAGAAACGGAGGATGAAACAGTCGTCACCTTCCCAATTCGCTTCCCCTCCACCTTCAGCGCCTTCATCTTGGAGAAGTAGTGATAGTAGGTGACCACATAGGTGATGATGGACTTCTCATCAGGGTGGTCCACGCTGATGTCTACGCACACACAAAAACATTAAGATGATGAAATCTGATATGTGGAGGTAGGACAAGTGAGTTGGGGTGAGGTCTCACCCTCAGGGTCCAGCAGCTTGGTGAGACCCAGGTGTTGCTCCGCCAGGTTAAAGGCATTCTGCAGGTTGTAGTGAGCGTTTGATTTCTTCAGCTTATCAAAGTCGATCAAGTCAGGCCTGAACACAACACACACACACACACACACACACACACACACACACACACACACACACACAATCACACACAGGCAAGGTTTAAAACCGCTGAGTTTAGCTTTTCAGTTGCAGTTCATTTGTTGACCTTTAGAGCTAAATATTGAATTTGCTGTCAGGAGTCAAATACATCCATCTATACATCCATCAATCATATCATCTATCCATTCATCATGTCGTCCATTATATCATCCATCCATCCATCACATCGTCCATTAAATCATCTATCCATTCATCATGTCGTCCATTATATCATCCATCCATCCATCATATCGTCCATTAAATCATCCATCCATTCATCATGTCGTCCATTTATATCATCCATCCATCCATCATATCGTCCATTAAATCATCCATCCATTCATCATGTCGTCCATTTATATCATCCATCCATCATATCGTCCATTAAATCATCCATCCATTCATCATGTCGTCCATTTATATCATCCATCCATCATATCGTCCATTAAATCATCCATCCATCCATCATATCATCCATTATATCATCCATCCATCATATCATCCATCCATTCATCATATCGTCCATCATATCATCTATCCATCCATCATATTGTCCGTTATATCATCCATCCATTCATCATATCGTCCATTATATCATCCATCCATCCATCATAACAGGCTTCTCCTACCTGTGCTTGTGGATGAGCGCGTTGAAGGCCATCCCATCTCTCCAGCTGGTGGTGAAGTTATGGATGTTGACATTTGGATATCTGGACATAAAGAGGAAGTCACAGTTTTATTTAGTAGCTTCTAACAATACTTCATATTAATCAAGATTTGTTCAAATTTAACTTAATGGCTTCCTCCAGATGTGTTCGTCACCAACATCTGGTTGGTTTTACCAAAGTTCATCTTCGATCCAGTTAATCAGCTAACCAGATACAAATGGATTAAAGGAAACCAGACGTCCTCTAAACTCTGTAAAAATACACAAAACAGATCTAACAGTCAGTATCAAGTCGTCCTCTTCATCAGGTCCACCAGCCTGTACAGAGTCCTCTTTATCAGGTCCACCATCCTGTACCGAGTCCTCTTTATCAGGTCCACCTTCCTGTACCGAGTCCTCTTTATCAGGTCCACCTTCCTGTACAGAGTCCTCTTTATCAGGTCCACCTTCCTGTACCGAGTCCTCTTTATCAGGTCCACCTTCCTGTACCGAGTCCTCTTTATCAGGTCCACCTTCCTGTACCGAGTCCTCTTTATCAGGTCCACCTTTCTGTATCAAGTCGTCCTCTTCATCAGGTCTACCTTCCTGTACCGCAGGGGTCTTCATTCCTGGTCCTTGAGGACCGGTGTCCTGATGCAACACTCCTGATTCAAATACATGTGTTTAACAGACATGTGCAGAGCTTGTCTGAGACTGTGTCATGTGGTTTCCAGCAGGGACACTAGAACCAGGATTTAGGGCGCCTGCTGGACACAGTCACCGTCTTCATGAGGTCCACCTTCTTCATCAAGTCCACCTTCCTGTGCCGGTCTGTCCTCGTTATCAAGTCCACCTTCCTGTATCGGACTGTCCTCTTCATCAAGTCCACCTTCCTGTATCGGACTGTCCTCATCATCAAGTCCACCTTCCTGTATCGGACTGTCCTCTTCATCAAGTCCACCTTCCTGTGCCGGTCTGTCCTCGTTATCAAGTCCACCTTCCTGTATCGGACTGTCCTCTTCATCAAGTCCACCTTCCTGTATCGGACTGTCCTCATCATCAAGTCCACCTTCCTGTATCGGACTGTCCTCTTCATCAAGTCCACCTTCCTGTGCCGGACTGTCCTCTTCATCAAGTCCACCTTCCTGTATCGGACTGTCCTCTTCATCAAGTCCACCTTCCTGTATCGGACTGTCCTCTTCATCAAGTCCACCTTCCTGTATCGGACTGTCCTCTTCATCAAGTCCACCTTCCTGTATCGGACTGTCCTCTTCATCAAGTCCACCTTCCTGTATCGGACTGTCCTCTTCATCAAGTCCACCTTCCTGTATCGGACTGTCCTCTTCATCAAGTCCACCTTCCTGTATCGGACTGTCCTCTTCATCAAGTCCACCTTCCTGTATCGGACTGTCCTCTTCATCAAGTCCACCTTCCTGTGCCGGTCTGTCCTCGTCATCAAGTCCACCTTCCTGTATCGGACTGTCCTCTTCATCAAGTCCACCTTCCTGTATCGGACTGTCCTCTTCATCAAGTCCACCTTCCTGTATCGGACTGTCCTCTTCATCAAGTCCACCTTCCTGTATCGGACTGTCCTCTTCATCAAGTCCACCTTCCTGTGCCGGTCTGTCCTCGTCATCAAGTCCACCTTCCTGTATCGGACTGTCCTCTTCATCAAGTCCACCTTCCTGTATCGGACTGTCCTCTTCATCAAGTCCACCTTCCTGTATCGGACTGTCCTCTTCATCAAGTCCACCTTCCTGTATCGGACTGTCCTCTTCATCAAGTCCACCTTCCTGTATCGGACTGTCCTCTTCATCAAGTCCACCTTCCTGTATCGGACTGTCCTCTTCATCAAGTCCACCTTCCTGTATCGGACTGTCCTCTTCATCAAGTCCACCTTCCTGTGCCGGTCTGTCCTCGTCATCAAGTCCACCTTCCTGTATCGGACTGTCCTCTTCATCAAGTCCACCTTCCTGTATCGGACTGTCCTCTTCATCAAGTCCACCTTCCTGTATCGGACTGTCCTCTTCATCAAGTCCACCTTCCTGTGCCGGTCTGTCCTCGTCATCAAGTCCACCTTCCTGTATCGGACTGTCCTCTTCATCAAGTCCACCTTCCTGTATCGGACTGTCCTCTTCATCAGGTCTACCTGCAACTTACATTTGTTTTCTTTCTTGGTAACCAAACCAGAGAAGCAAACCTTTAATGTTCTGGTTCCTCTGATGGAACAACTGGAAAACTTGCCGACATCTTCAGGATGTGTTTGGGAATGACTGGGATCCACTTTGTAGTGTGCAGTGACTGATGTTTATACCTTGTTGTATTCATGGATAAAGCTGATTTCCTGGCTGGATGACGGTCAGAAGTAAGGGATGAGAAGAAGGAGAAGATGAAGACCTGTCATCATCACAGCTTGACAACAAGGCTCGGATTATTCTGGATCGTCATAAAGTTCCTCCAAGAGCTCCATCAGTGACCTGACTTTCCTGTTTTTCCTGCTGGACCTTGGTAGGGACTGCTGCTGGACCTGCTGGACCAGTCTGGGCAGTGACCTCACAGGACTGGACTGTATTTAGGATGATTATCAGGACCAGAAGATAAGACACATTTAACGGAGACAGCAGTCCAATTCTGGAGCCACGAAACGATACTGAAGATGAAAAGTTTGCTAAGAAGGCTTCAAACAACTTTAAACTGGTTGTCCTTGTGAAACATGTGGATAAATGCAGATGTTGACTCACCCTGCCGTCTTCATCTGACACCAGAGCAGCAGAGCATCTTTAGCAGACTTCCTCTCCTTGTTGTCCTCTGTTTCCACGCTGATGTCCTGGATCTGAAACACAAAGACATCGACATGTCTTTACAAGTCAGCAAAGTCAAAAACAAATCTGCTTTCACTTCAAGCACTCGCTGGTTGGACCTTTGGAACCGGCGCTGACCACCATAAACCCCCCCTCCAGCTTCAGCTGGGTGAAGGGGGAAGCGGGGCTGGATCGTACCAGCTCCACATCGCTGCCATCTGCATGTTAGTCCTCGTAAACATTGCCTTCTTTATTTGTCTGTGAACTAAGCTTCACACATAGTTCACACTCAGGAAGATAGATCCATCAGAGGGGCCGACCTGAACCTCCATCGTAACCCTGAGTCCAAACCTTCAATGGACCACTGAAGAGGATCAGAATCACCCAGAAAACTCCTCCATTCCCAGGTGTCCTACTAATAAAATCTCTTCCTTCAACACATCATGCTTTCTGAACCAGTCTGATGAGCTCCTGTGTATCTACAACCCCACGTCCACCGAGGCCAGGACATTGTTTAAAACCAGATATAATGAATAAATACTGTCTTACCTACATTTAACTGAATCCATTACAAAGGCAAGATATTGAGAGTCAAACTGATAAGCTTTATTGTTTTAAACATGTCCACTAGTTTCGTCACTTCAGAAAAATATCTAATCAGATGAAATATTTTCTCTTTTTCTCTGAATTTGTTTCAGTAAGAAAATCTTTTCTCATGTTTCAAACGTCCTCAAACAGAGGATCCTGTTACATCATCTTCCAATGGACATCCTCACAACTCCAACACGTCTTCTCCGAGGGTCCCTCCATCACTCTGTGACAGCATGAACCACGCCTGAACGGGAAACATCAGCATCAAAGCACCGTCCTGCCGCCGCTCGGCTCCGTTTCCGCCTCATTCCTGCAGCTAAACGTTTAAAAACGCTCCTTCAATCCTCAGAGCTAAAAGCCAAATCCTTTTCACCAACCGTTTACCGTCCCAAGCCGTGACATCATTTCAGTGACACGGAACCCATTCAGCAGGAGCGACGATGACATAGCAGCAGGACGACAACTAAGGAGCGGGACAACGTTGCATCAGGGAAACATCGCAGTGGGATGACACAGCAGAGGAGTTCAGATACCCATTTTTACTAACAAGGCATCAGCTCGGATGTGAAAACATGTTTTATATGTAATATGGGCAACAGCAGCTGCTCACCTCGAGCACCTAACCCTAACCCCAAACCCTAACCCCTAATCCCAAACCCTAACCCTAACCCCTAACCCTAACTTCCCCTAAAATGGCCATCCCCTAGCTCGTCACCCTAAAATTTACTATCTTGCCCAATAAGGTTTTCCTAACCCTAACCAATTCCACCCTCATAACTCACCTTTTAGAACTTACCCAATAATGTTTTCCTAACCCTAACCCTAGCTCACCTTTTTAGAACTTACTACCTTGCCGATAATGTTTTCCTAACCCTAACCAATTCAACCCTCATAGCTCACCCTTTTAGAACTAACTACCTTGCCCAATAATTCTTTCCTAACCCTAACCAACTCCACCCTCATAACTCACCTTTTTAGAACTAACTACCTGGCCCGATAAAACTTTCCTAACCCTAACCAACTCCACCCTAATAAACTTTTCTAGAACTTACAACCTTACCCTAACAAACTTTCATCAATTAGTTACCTTAGTAACATTTGCATAACCCTAAGTACTCGTCCTTGTGCAAACTAAGAAAAAGACACATAGAATGTGTATTTGAAAGACTTTAAAGCAACACAAGAAGATGTGTAACTTTAAAACAACTCTAACCCCAATTGGCGATTGGACACACTCCGGGGCTTGATCAACCTCGGCAGGGCCTTCCTTGGGGGAGGGTGTCTAGTGATAATGGCCGAAACACCCTGTGATCCCGAGGTCCACTACTGATGATGTGTCCTAAAACTAAGGTAGTAGAAATCCAATTTTAATAACTAGAAACTAAACCAAGAGACAAAAAATACTTACCAATGTCTAGCAATGGAAAAAGAACATGAAAACAGACAAAATACTCACCCAAAACAACAAAACTCACCTTATACTGGCCAAAATACTAAATATTGCACTCCTTAAAAACAACAAAAGAAAGGTCCGACACAATCATAATATGCTCCTTGTTGAACCACACAGAGAAATGGAGCCCAGAGTGACAAGCGACGGCCCGTGCATTGCCTTTGGCTCCCTACTTAAACTGTTTCGGTTAATAAACTGACTCAGGGGGAGTCATCGAGAAATACTCCAATCCCTAACCAGCCTGAGCCTTTCGGACTACCAAGTTCCTTTTACTCTAAGGTGGTTCAATATTCCAAACTGATAGAACACCTCCTCCAACCCCTTGTTTCTTCAGAATCGAGGGGATGGTAGAATACAGGGTATGCCTAATCCGGCACGGTGATGGTTGATAGATGTAACCACATCTCCCACCACTGATCCCTGTCTCTGCTTGAACAACCTCGACTTCAACTCTTCTCTCACTTTTTCCCCTCTACACCTCCTCCAACCCCTTGTTTCTTCACAGAGTCGAGGGGATGGCAGGATGCAGGGTATGCCTAATCCGGCACGGTGATGGTTGATAGATGTAACCACATCTCCCACCACTGATCCCTGTCTCTGCTTGAACAACCTCGACTTCAACTCTTCTCTCATTTTTTCCCCTCTACACCTCCTCCAACCCCTTGTTTCTTCACAGAGTCGAGGGGATGGCAGGATGCAGGGTATGCCTAATCCGGCACGGTGATGGTTGATAGATGTAACCACATCTCCCACCACTGATCCCTGTCTCTGCTTGAACAACCTCGACTTCAACTCTTCTCTCACTTTTTCCCCTCTACACCTCCTCCAACCCCTTGTTTCTTCACAGAGTCGAGGGGATGGCAGGATGCAGGGTATGCCTAATCCGGCACGGTGATGGTTGATAGATGTAACCACATCTCCCACCACTGATCCCTGTCTCTGCTTGAACAACCTCGACTTCAACTCTTCTCTCACTTTTTTCCCCTCTACACCTCCTCCAACCCCTTGTTTCTTCACAGAGTCGAGGGGATGGCAGGATGCAGGGTATGCCTAATCCGGCACGGTGATGGTTGATAGATGTAACCACATCTCCCACCACTGATCCCTGTCTCTGCTTGAACACCTCGACCTCAACACTTCTCACACTTTCTCCTCTCTGCTCCCCATTCCAGATTAACGATCCCAAAAACATCATCTGTGAAGAACGGCAGAACCAATATCTTCAGCCCTGCTTGGGCAGATCGGAGTAACCTTACGGTGTCAACAACCGATCTGTTTACTGAAGGGTTCCGAGCAGGGAGTAAGTATGCGGCCCCCCTGGGTTCCGACTCCAGGAACAGCACGCAGGGTGTGGTGGTCCAGGGCATCAGGACCTGAAACGTAGCCCAGTCTTCTATGAGGTTTAGCCTCACCCATACACAGCCCATTTACACCACACACGACACCCATTTGACCCTTTCCCTAAACCCCTAAGGGCACGGGGGGCCGTAACGACCTGAGGGCACACGGAAGGCAACAGCTTGCTGGGGCTGGTCCAAACTGCTTTTCGGGGGGGCCCCTCAATCCCCAAAAGGGCAAAAACTAATTGGACTCCTTCAAATTGTCAAACTCCCCCTAAAATGGCCATCCCCTAGCTCGTCACCCTAAAATTTACTATCCTGCCCAATAAGGTTTTCCTAACCCTAACCAATTCCACCCTCATAACTCACCTTTTAGAACTTACCCAATAATGTTTTCCTAACCCTAACCCTAGCTCACCTTTTTAGAACTTACTACCTTGCCGATAATGTTTTCCTAACCCTAACCAATTCAACCCTCATAGCTCAACCTTTTAGAACTAACTACCTTGCCCAATAATTCTTTCCTAACCCTAACCAACTCCACCCTCATAACTCACCTTTTTAGAACTAACTACCTGGCCCGATAAACCTTTCCTAACCCTAACCAACTCCACCCTAATAAACTTTTCTAGAACTTACAACCTTACCCTGCAATACTTTCCTAAACCTAACAAACTTTCATCAATTAGTTACCTTAGTAACGTTTGCATAACCCTAAGTACTCATCCTTGTGCAAACTAAGAAAAAGACACATAGAATGTGTATTTGAAAGCAACACAAGAAGATGTGTAACTTTAAAACAACTCTAACCCCAATTGGCGATTGGACACACTCCGGGGCTTGATCAACCTCGGCAGGGCCTTCCTTGGGGGAGGGTGTCTAGTGATAATGGCCGAAACACCCTGTGATCCCGAGGTCCACTACTGATGATGTGTCCTAAAACTAAGGTAGTAGAAATCCAATTTTAATAACTAGAAACTAAACCAAGAGACAAAAAATACTTACCAATGTCTAGCAATGGAAAAAGAACATGAAAACAGACAAAATACTCACCCAAAACAACAAAACTCACCTTATACTGGCCAAAATACTAAATATTGCACTCCTTAAAAACAACAAAAGAAAGGTCCGACACAATCATAATATGCTCCTTGTTGAACCACACAGAGAAATGGAGCCCAGAGTGACAAGCGACGGCCCGTGCATTGCCTTTGGCTCCCTACTTAAACTGTTTCGGTTAATAAACTGACTCAGGGGGAGTCATCGAGAAATACTCCAATCCCTAACCAGCCTGAGCCTTTCGGACTACCAAGTTCCTTTTACTCTAAGGTGGTTCAATATTCCAAACTGATAGAACACCTCCTCCAACCCCTTGTTTCTTCAGAATCGAGGGGATGGTAGAATACAGGGTATGCCTAATCCGGCACGGTGATGGTTGATAGATGTAACCACATCTCCCACCACTGATCCCTGTCTCTGCTTGAACAACCTCGACTTCAACTCTTCTCTCACTTTTTCCCCTCTACACCTCCTCCAACCCCTTGTTTCTTCACAGAGTCGAGGGGATGGCAGGATGCAGGGTATGCCTAATCCGGCACGGTGATGGTTGATAGATGTAACCACATCTCCCACCACTGATCCCTGTCTCTGCTTGAACAACCTCGACTTCAACTCTTCTCTCATTTTTTCCCCTCTACACCTCCTCCAACCCCTTGTTTCTTCACAGAGTCGAGGGGATGGCAGGATGCAGGGTATGCCTAATCCGGCACGGTGATGGTTGATAGATGTAACCACATCTCCCACCACTGATCCCTGTCTCTGCTTGAACAACCTCGACTTCAACTCTTCTCTCACTTTTTCCCCTCTACACCTCCTCCAACCCCTTGTTTCTTCACAGAGTCGAGGGGATGGCAGGATGCAGGGTATGCCTAATCCGGCACGGTGATGGTTGATAGATGTAACCACATCTCCCACCACTGATCCCTGTCTCTGCTTGAACAACCTCGACTTCAACTCTTCTCTCACTTTTTTCCCCTCTACACCTCCTCCAACCCCTTGTTTCTTCACAGAGTCGAGGGGATGGCAGGATGCAGGGTATGCCTAATCCGGCACGGTGATGGTTGATAGATGTAACCACATCTCCCACCACTGATCCCTGTCTCTGCTTGAACACCTCGACCTCAACACTTCTCACACTTTCTCCTCTCTGCTCCCCATTCCAGATTAACGATCCCAAAAACATCATCTGTGAAGAACGGCAGAACCAATATCTTCAGCCCTGCTTGGGCAGATCGGAGTAACCTTACGGTGTCAACAACCGATCTGTTTACTGAAGGGTTCCGAGCAGGGAGTAAGTATGCGGCCCCCCTGGGTTCCGACTCCAGGAACAGCACGCAGGGTGTGGTGGTCCAGGGCATCAGGACCTGAAACGTAGCCCAGTCTTCTATGAGGTTTAGCCTCACCCATACACAGCCCATTTACACCACACACGACACCCATTTGACCCTTTCCCTAAACCCCTAAGGGCACGGGGGCCCGTAACGACCTGAGGGCACACGGAAGGCAACAGCTTGCTGGGGCTGGTCCAAACTGCTTTTCGGGGGGGCCCCTCAATCCCCAAAAGGGCAAAAACTAATTGGACTCCTTCAAATTGTCAAACTCCCCCTAAAATGGCCATCCCCTAGCTCGTCACCCTAAAATTTACTATCCTGCCCAATAAGGTTTTCCTAACCCTAACCAATTCCACCCTCATAACTCACCTTTTAGAACTTACCCAATAATGTTTTCCTAACCCTAACCCTAGCTCACCTTTTTAGAACTTACTACCTTGCCGATAATGTTTTCCTAACCCTAACCAATTCAACCCTCATAGCTCAACCTTTTAGAACTAACTACCTTGCCCAATAATTCTTTCCTAACCCTAACCAACTCCACCCTCATAACTCACCTTTTTAGAACTAACTACCTGGCCCGATAAACCTTTCCTAACCCTAACCAACTCCACCCTAATAAACTTTTCTAGAACTTACAACCTTACCCTGCAATACTTTCCTAAACCTAACAAACTTTCATCAATTAGTTACCTTAGTAACGTTTGCATAACCCTAAGTACTCATCCTTGTGCAAACTAAGAAAAAGACACATAGAATGTGTATTTGAAAGCAACACAAGAAGATGTGTAACTTTAAAACAACTCTAACCCCAATTGGCGATTGGACACACTCCGGGGCTTGATCAACCTCGGCAGGGCCTTCCTTGGGGGAGGGTGTCTAGTGATAATGGCCGAAACACCCTGTGATCCCGAGGTCCACTACTGATGATGTGTCCTAAAACTAAGGTAGTAGAAATCCAATTTTAATAACTAGAAACTAAACCAAGAGACAAAAAATACTTACCAATGTCTAGCAATGGAAAAAGAACATGAAAACAGACAAAATACTCACCCAAAACAACAAAACTCACCTTATACTGGCCAAAATACTAAATATTGCACTCCTTAAAAACAACAAAAGAAAGGTCCGACACAATCATAATATGCTCCTTGTTGAACCACACAGAGAAATGGAGCCCAGAGTGACAAGCGACGGCCCGTGCATTGCCTTTGGCTCCCTACTTAAACTGTTTCGGTTAATAAACTGACTCAGGGGGAGTCATCGAGAAATACTCCAATCCCTAACCAGCCTGAGCCTTTCGGACTACCAAGTTCCTTTTACTCTAAGGTGGTTCAATATTCCAAACTGATAGAACACCTCCTCCAACCCCTTGTTTCTTCAGAATCGAGGGGATGGTAGAATACAGGGTATGCCTAATCCGGCACGGTGATGGTTGATAGATGTAACCACATCTCCCACCACTGATCCCTGTCTCTGCTTGAACAACCTCGACTTCAACTCTTCTCTCACTTTTTCCCCTCTACACCTCCTCCAACCCCTTGTTTCTTCACAGAGTCGAGGGGATGGCAGGATGCAGGGTATGCCTAATCCGGCACGGTGATGGTTGATAGATGTAACCACATCTCCCACCACTGATCCCTGTCTCTGCTTGAACAACCTCGACTTCAACTCTTCTCTCATTTTTTCCCCTCTACACCTCCTCCAACCCCTTGTTTCTTCACAGAGTCGAGGGGATGGCAGGATGCAGGGTATGCCTAATCCGGCACGGTGATGGTTGATAGATGTAACCACATCTCCCACCACTGATCCCTGTCTCTGCTTGAACAACCTCGACTTCAACTCTTCTCTCACTTTTTCCCCTCTACACCTCCTCCAACCCCTTGTTTCTTCACAGAGTCGAGGGGATGGCAGGATGCAGGGTATGCCTAATCCGGCACGGTGATGGTTGATAGATGTAACCACATCTCCCACCACTGATCCCTGTCTCTGCTTGAACAACCTCGACTTCAACTCTTCTCTCACTTTTTTCCCCTCTACACCTCCTCCAACCCCTTGTTTCTTCACAGAGTCGAGGGGATGGCAGGATGCAGGGTATGCCTAATCCGGCACGGTGATGGTTGATAGATGTAACCACATCTCCCACCACTGATCCCTGTCTCTGCTTGAACACCTCGACCTCAACACTTCTCACACTTTCTCCTCTCTGCTCCCCATTCCAGATTAACGATCCCAAAAACATCATCTGTGAAGAACGGCAGAACCAATATCTTCAGCCCTGCTTGGGCAGATCGGAGTAACCTTACGGTGTCAACAACCGATCTGTTTACTGAAGGGTTCCGAGCAGGGAGTAAGTATGCGGCCCCCCTGGGTTCCGACTCCAGGAACAGCACGCAGGGTGTGGTGGTCCAGGGCATCAGGACCTGAAACGTAGCCCAGTCTTCTATGAGGTTTAGCCTCACCCATACACAGCCCATTTACACCACACACGACACCCATTTGACCCTTTCCCTAAACCCCTAAGGGCACGGGGGGCCGTAACGACCTGAGGGCACACGGAAGGCAACAGCTTGCTGGGGCTGGTCCAAACTGCTTTTCGGGGGGGCCCCTCAATCCCCAAAAGGGCAAAAACTAATTGGACTCCTTCAAATTGTCAAACTCCCCCTAAAATGGCCATCCCCTAGCTCGTCACCCTAAAATTTACTATCCTGCCCAATAAGGTTTTCCTAACCCTAACCAATTCCACCCTCATAACTCACCTTTTAGAACTTACCCAATAATGTTTTCCTAACCCTAACCCTAGCTCACCTTTTTAGAACTTACTACCTTGCCGATAATGTTTTCCTAACCCTAACCAATTCAACCCTCATAGCTCAACCTTTTAGAACTAACTACCTTGCCCAATAATTCTTTCCTAACCCTAACCAACTCCACCCTCATAACTCACCTTTTTAGAACTAACTACCTGGCCCGATAAACCTTTCCTAACCCTAACCAACTCCACCCTAATAAACTTTTCTAGAACTTACAACCTTACCCTGCAATACTTTCCTAAACCTAACAAACTTTCATCAATTAGTTACCTTAGTAACGTTTGCATAACCCTAAGTACTCATCCTTGTGCAAACTAAGAAAAAGACACATAGAATGTGTATTTGAAAGCAACACAAGAAGATGTGTAACTTTAAAACAACTCTAACCCCAATTGGCGATTGGACACACTCCGGGGCTTGATCAACCTCGGCAGGGCCTTCCTTGGGGGAGGGTGTCTAGTGATAATGGCCGAAACACCCTGTGATCCCGAGGTCCACTACTGATGATGTGTCCTAAAACTAAGGTAGTAGAAATCCAATTTTAATAACTAGAAACTAAACCAAGAGACAAAAAATACTTACCAATGTCTAGCAATGGAAAAAGAACATGAAAACAGACAAAATACTCACCCAAAACAACAAAACTCACCTTATACTGGCCAAAATACTAAATATTGCACTCCTTAAAAACAACAAAAGAAAGGTCCGACACAATCATAATATGCTCCTTGTTGAACCACACAGAGAAATGGAGCCCAGAGTGACAAGCGACGGCCCGTGCATTGCCTTTGGCTCCCTACTTAAACTGTTTCGGTTAATAAACTGACTCAGGGGGAGTCATCGAGAAATACTCCAATCCCTAACTTCCCCTAAAATGGCCATCCCCTAGCTCGTCACCCTAAAATTTACTATCTTGCCCAATAAGGTTTTCCTAACCCTAACCAATTCCACCCTCATAACTCACCTTTTAGAACTTACCCAATAATGTTTTCCTAACCCTAACCCTAGCTCACCTTTTTAGAACTTACTACCTTGCCGATAATGTTTTCCTAACCCTAACCAATTCAACCCTCATAGCTCACCCTTTTAGAACTAACTACCTTGCCCAATAATTCTTTCCTAACCCTAACCAACTCCACCCTCATAACTCACCTTTTTAGAACTAACTACCTGGCCCGATAAAACTTTCCTAACCCTAACCAACTCCACCCTAATAAACTTTTCTAGAACTTACAACCTTACCCTAACAAACTTTCATCAATTAGTTACCTTAGTAACATTTGCATAACCCTAAGTACTCGTCCTTGTGCAAACTAAGAAAAAGACACATAGAATGTGTATTTGAAAGACTTTAAAGCAACACAAGAAGATGTGTAACTTTAAAACAACTCTAACCCCAATTGGCGATTGGACACACTCCGGGGCTTGATCAACCTCGGCAGGGCCTTCCTTGGGGGAGGGTGTCTAGTGATAATGGCCGAAACACCCTGTGATCCCGAGGTCCACTACTGATGATGTGTCCTAAAACTAAGGTAGTAGAAATCCAATTTTAATAACTAGAAACTAAACCAAGAGACAAAAAATACTTACCAATGTCGAGCAATGGAAAAAGAACATGAAAACAGACAAAATACTCACCCAAAACAACAAAACTCACCTTATACTGGCCAAAATACTAAATATTGCACTCCTTAAAAACAACAAAAGAAAGGTCCGACACAATCATAATATGCTCCTTGTTGAACCACACAGAGAAATGGAGCCCAGAGTGACAAGCGACGGCCCGTGCATTGCCTTTGGCTCCCTACTCAAACTGTTTCGGTTAATAAACTGACTCAGGGGGAGTCATCGAGAAATACTCCAATCCCTAACCCCAAACCCTAACCCCTAATCCCTAATCCCAAACCCTAACCCTAACCCCAAACCCTAATCCCAAACCCTAACCCCAAACCCTAACCCCTAATCCCAAACCCTAACCCCTAATCCCAAACCCTAACCCCTAATCCCAAACCCTAACTCCTAATCCCAAACCCTAACCCTAACCCCAAACCCTAACCCCTAATCCCAAACCCTAACCCCTAATCCCAAACCCTAACTCCTAATCCCAAACCCTAACCCTAACCCCAAACCCTAACCCCTAATCCCAAACCCTAACCCTAAACCCTAATCCCAAACCCTAAGCCTATGAAACTAAACCCTAAAGGGATCGTCTAACCCTAACCCCTCCATCTCCAGCACCATCAGCCAGGATAAATTCACCTGTTCCCAGATGCAAACGTGCAGATCTCACCTGGAATCGGAGGATGATGGTCCAGATGAGCCCCAGGGTGAGCCGGTGGTTTCCATCTACAATGTCGTGGGAGCCCATGTTCTCCAGGTGAACCCTTTGCTCCTTCAGGAACTGCAGAGCCTTGTCCACATTTTCCAGACAGTGGATCCTCATCCGACCCTTTGTGGGTTTGGGCTGCAACAGAAAAACAAAACAAAGTCAGTTTATTTACAGCCGTCACAAAGCTGGCCGCGTTCAGGACAGTTTCCACCAGTTTGTTATGCAACAACACGCAGTTCCTGCAGAACCTGCTTCCATCTCTCTCATCAATATGATCCTTTATTAGTTTTTTCAGCTGCTGGGACAGCATCTAGCTCTGAGACAGTGATTTGATCTGTGAAGTTTTAGCAGACAGACACCAGGGGTCATGTGTTTCTGACAGAGATGAGCCTGTTTTAACTAGCAGCCGGTTGTAATAACTCATTACCACCACTAGGTGGCAGCACATTACCCTGCTGTCTTTATTTTCCTTTCAGTTTTCTCTTCTCGCTCAGACCCCAACATGGACTTCAGGGTCTCGCAAAATCCACTGCAGCAGGTCAGGTAACTTTCTTTATGCCAAAGGTAGAAATGGTTTGCAGCATGTAGTCAGGAATCAATCCACCGACATCCTGGTTGGTAGATGACCACTCTCCCACCTTCACCAGAAGGAGGTCCAGGCTAGCATGACAAAGCACAGCGCCAGAGGGGCGGCGTGTGGATGTTCACATAGATGCACAAAATGAATAAATGAAACGAAAACATTTGATCCGGGAAGGAAAACCAGCGTGTCGGGAACACGTTTCCTCTGCAGAGGCTCGTGCACACCGACGACAACGTTCACGTCACAAGAACCCCGGTGGACTCCAGCACCCCTGTGACGAGACACCGTTTACCAGGGTCCATCTCATCTGTCCATCCAGCAGCAGGTCCCCCAGGGTGGTGGTCTTTCACGGGCCTTTCTCAGACCAGGGGCCTCATGTCCACAGGGTACGCAACATGAAAAGGATTCGTACGCCACAATAAGTCTGGATGGACAGAAAAATACTTTCTGTGCATGTGTGCGTACCGCCACGCGAACGTTAGACCTGCTGTGAGGATGTTTTTACTGCATGCAGACTCTTTAACAAACGGAAACATGTTTCTGTAAAAACTGAGTTGATGCACCTGATCAACAAAACTAAACCGCATTTTACTTCATTTCCCCGCAGATACAAAATCCATCTCCTAAAACGGATCAGTTTTCTCTGTTCATGTCACATCAAGGTTTTCACACAACATGACGTGCTCTTACTCTCACGCAGATGCAGCGCATCATCATATCTATGTTTCTACAGGAACTATGTGTCCGATTCCGCTCCAACGAGTCTCTGGGATCCAGCTCGATCTCCAGTCAGACTGCGACCCTTCAGCAGGTCTAAGACCTTCAGCTCGGTGACGGAGCTCGGTGACGGGGCTCGGTGACGGAACTCGGTGACGGAGCTCGGTGACGGGGCTCGGTGACGGAGCTCGGTGTTGGGGCTCGGTGACGGGGCTCGGTGACGGGGCTCGGTGACGGAGCTCGGTGACGGAGCTCGGTGACGGGGCTCGGTGTTGGAGCTCGGTGTTGGAGCTCGGTGACGGGGCTCGGTGACGGGGCTCGGTGTTGGAGCTCGGTGACGGGGCTCGGTGACGGGGCTCGGTGACGGGGCTCGGTGTTGGAGCTCGGTGACGGAGCTCGGTGACGGGGCTCGGTGACGGGGCTCGGTGACGGAGCTCGGTGACGGGGCTCGGTGACGGGGCTCGGTGACGGAGCTCGGTGACGGGGCTCGGTGACGGGGCTCGGTGTTGGAGCTCGGTGACGGAACTCGGTGACGGGGCTCGGTGACGGGGCTCGGTGACGGGGCTCGGTGTTGGAGCTCGGTGTTGGAGCTCGGTGTTGGAGCTCGGTGTTGGAGCTCGGTGACGGAGCTCGGTGTTGGAGCTCGGTGTTGGAGCTCGGTGACGGAGCTCGGTGACGGGGCTCGGTGTTGGAGCTCGGTGACGGGGCTCGGTGACGGAGCTCGGTGACGGAGCTCGGTGTTGGAGCTCGGTGACGGAGCTCGGTGTTGGAGCTCGGTGACGGAGCTCGGTGACGGGGCTCGGTGACGGAGCTCGGTGACGGAACTCGGTGACGGAGCTCGGTGACGGAGCTCGGTGTTGGAGCTCGGTGACGGAGCTCGGTGATGGAGCTCGGTGTTGGAGCTCGGTGACGGGGCTCGGTGTTGGAGCTCGGTGACGGAGCTCGGTGACGGAGCTCGGTGTTGGAGCTCGGTGACGGAGCTCGGTGTTGGAGCTCGGTGTTGGAGCTCGGTGTTGGAGCTCGGTGTTGGAGCTCGGTGACGGAGCTCGGTGTTGGAGCTCGGTGACGGAGCTCGGTGACGGAGCTCGGTGACGGAGCTCGGTGTTGGAGCTCGGTGACGGAGCTCGGTGACGGAGCTCGGTGACGGGGCTCGGTGACGGAGCTCGGTGACGGAGCTCGGTGACGGAGCTCGGTGACGGAGCTCGGTGTTGGAGCTCGGTGTTGGAGCTCGGTGACGGAGCTCGGTGTTGGAGCTCGGTGACGGAGCTCGGTGTTGGAGCTCGGTGTTGGAGCTCGGTGTTGGAGCTCGGTGACGGAACTCGGTGATGGGGCTCGGTGACGGAGCTCGGTGACGGAGCTCGGTGTTGGAGCTCGGTGTTGGAGCTCGGTGACGGAGCTCGGTGTTGGAGCTCGGTGACGGGGCTCGGTGTTGGAGCTCGGTGTTGGAGCTCGGTGACGGGGCTCGGTGACGGAACTCGGTGACGGGGCTCGGTGACGGAGCTCGGTGACGGTGTGGCTGACATTCAGGTCGTAACTCATCCTGCGGAAACAGAGACGGTCCTGGAAGCTCTGATCACACGACTCTCCTGCGTGTTCAGATTAACGTTTTAAATTTGGAAGAAACTGAAAGTTAAATGAAACGGAAACAGAAAGAATGAATATGTGTGGTGAGCTGAAAGAGTCAGCTGTCCACGCCACACCTCCTCCGTCCAACAATATCACGGCTGTGTTTGCTTTCCTCACAGACCCCAGCCCAACCCAGATCCCAGATCTGGACTCAAACCCACAGTGAAATATGAGCACCTCCATCCATGATGAAACATTTCCGCTCCATCAGCCGCGGTGGAGCCGTTAGAGCGTTTCTAACATGTTCCTGGTTACAGACTCGACTGACTGCTGATCAATGATCTGATTCATTGATGATCAGCTGTTTGAAAAAGCAGGTAAAAACATGATGCCGGAGGAAAGACATCTGTTGCAGGGTGGAAAGGATTAGACGTTTCAGCCGGGTCCGCCCAGGAAAAACCCAGATCTCCATCTCAGACTGTCCAGGTCCTGGTCCAGGTCCAGGTCCAGGTCCAGGTCCTTAAACGCCTCGTAGCAGCTGTCGGCACGGTGGAGGAGGGATGATGATCTGGACACCTTACAGCTGCAAGGTCTCTCCAGCTGCTTCTTCAGCTGGAGGAGGACCAGGTCTCGGTGTGGTCCAGTCCAAGTCCAGACCTGATCCTGACTGAGATGGTCTGGTGGGACCTTCAGATGATCTGAAGCAACGTTGGAGCAGCTGGAGGATCTTCTAGTAGCTGATCTGGAGGAACCGGTTTAATCTGGTTCTGGCTTTCAGTCCTGTCCTGTGAATCTGAGATGAACTTCTGAGGTCCAGGCTTCTGAGTTTTACCACCTGGTGAGGAACTGTTAGAAAAAAATGCATATTTCACCAGAAAACCGGAACTTTCCGTGTGTTTCCTCCTCTTTGTCATGAATCTTTGAGGTTTTCTAAAAGATCTGGAGCCTGCAGCAGAACCGCTGTGGCGCCTGGGCCCCGTCCCATTCAGATGGAAACCGCCGCTCTCCGACAGATTCCTCTGATGCCTCTGGAGGCGTTTGGCTTCATGTCAACACTTTGTTTCTCAATGGCTCCTTTCACAACTGACATGTTATTTGTCTCTAAATGACATTTTTTTTTCCACGTTTTTGTTCTTTCTTGCCATTTTTCATGTCTGTAACTTCCTCTCCGATGTGAGTATCTGAAATGCTGTGTGTTGAGAAGTTGGATTTTCTCCCTGTTTGTGTTTGACGGGCTGAGAAAAGGCCGGATGACAGTGGAGAGGGGGGGTTAGAGGGGGGGGTGCAGGGCTGAGGAGGCCAGACAGATGGGATTGTAGAAGAAGAGGGAGGAGAAGAAGGGGGGGAGAGTTTGGCTGGCAGTGCCGGAAGTCACAAGGAAGGGGGCGTTACCAAGTTTAAAGCCAGATTAAATGTCTCTGCGCGTGAAGAGAATACAGACAGGGATGTATCCCTGTTGCCATGGTGACGGCAGACATTACACGGTAAACAGAGGTTGAATGTGAAGTCATGGGGTGTGAAGTTAGTTAGTTTAATCTTTTCTTCAGAGGCGTTTTTCAGCATGAGATTCAGACTAGAACTAAAACAGACTAACGTGGCAGAAAATAATCCCAGACTAAGTCTGGTCTACAATAAACTCTGGGGAGGAAAAAACACAAGATATCCCATAATGTACACCCTCCAGCCCCCCCTCCCACCATCATGTGGGACACACAGCATCTTGTCAGGTTTTCTGCTTCAGTCTTACGTTTACGGGAAACCAACGTCCCGTTACTTTTGACTTTCAGCTGATTTTAAATCCATCTTGTTTACTTTATGTTCCTGCAATTAGGCTGCATTCCCATCAGGATAGTCGGCTAGACTCGGCCCGGCTGGGGTCTCGGCCCGGCTGGGGACTCGGCCCGGCTGGGGACTCGGCCCGGCTGGGGACTCGGTCCGGCTGGGGACTCGGTCCGGCTGGGGACTCGGCCCGGCTGGGGACTCGGCCCGGCTGGGGACTCGGCCCGGCTGGGGACTCGGCCCGGCTGGGGACTCGGTCCGGTTGGGGTCTCGGCCCGGCTGGGGACTCGGCCCGGCTGGGGACTCGGTCCGGCTGGGGACTCAGCCACCAGACGAGGCAGAGGACCCTTAACGCCATCGCTATGGATTTACCCACAATGCAACGCTACGCCACATGCAGGATGGGACTGGGTTTGTGGTCCGCTTCCTGTATTTGAGACGTGCATTTGGAGGCGGACCGAGTCCGCTTCTTTCATCATAGTCAAAATCCGACTGGTGAATTCACATTTCCCCAAAAGAAGTGGACTTTCCGAGCAAACGGACTCGGATCTGGATCAGAAAGGCTGATGTGAACGCTGTCCTTAGTCTCCACCCAGTCTGTGGTCCCAGGCCAACTCTGGATCAAGGTCTAAAATTGGTCCAGAGTCTGGAAAATGGACCTGGATGTGTTTCAGGATGGAGAAAAAGCATCCACAGACTGTTATCTTATGTAAAAGGTGAAGCGACTCACCAGTCTCTCTCCTGACAGGACCTCCAGCAGCTTGATGAGCATCCGTCCGTCCCTCAGGTCCATGTAGAGATCTGTGATCCGGCAGGAAACCCTGGACAGATGGGAGTTGACCCACTTAGTGAAGGTCTTCTTCTGCACCGCCTCACGCTCATCTGGACCAAAGACAGAGAGGGAGAGATGAAGATGATGATGAGAGAAGGACAGAGTGTCTGGATCTGGAGGTTTTCAGCATCCTCAGTCACCAACATCTTACCGCCAGGCTAACATTTATTCTTAGGTTCAGTTTTCCTTCACAGGTTTTTCACACAAACCCTGTTTGTTTCCTCTTCAGTCGTAAAGTCTCAAACCAGCTGTTTCTACCCGGCATGTAAACCCCCAAAGGTCATGATGGACGGAGGGTCAACAGGAACAGTCAGCAAGACCAGCAGCTGGTCCCCGAACGCATCAGGACCACGTCCTGCAGCTGGTCCCCGAACGCATCAGGACCACGTCCTGTAGCTGGTCCCCGAACGCATCAGGACCACGTCCTGTAGCTGGTCCCCGAACGCATCAGGACCACGTCCTGCAGCTGGTCCCCGAACGCATCAGGACCACGTCCTGTAGCTGGTCCCCGAACGCATCAGGACCACGTCCTGTAGCTGGTCCATGAACGCATCAGGACCACGTCCTGTAGCTGGTCCATGAACGCATCAGGACCACGTCCTGTAGCTGGTCCATGAACGCATCAGGACCACGTCATGTAGCTGGTCCCCGAACGCATCAGGACCACGTCCTGTAGCTGGTCCCCGAACGCATCAGGACCACGTCCTGTAGCTGGTCCATGAACGCATCAGGACCACGTCCTGTAGCTGGTCCCCGAACGCATCAGGACCACGTCCTGCAGCTGGTCCATGAACGCATCAGGACCACGTCCTGCAGCTGGTCCCCGAACGCATCAGGACCACGTCCTGTAGCTGGTCCCCGAACGCATCAGGACCACGTCCTGCAGCTGGTCCCCGAACGCATCAGGACCACGTCCTGTAGCTGGTCCCCGAACGCATCAGGACCACGTCCTGCAGCTGGTCCCCGAACGCATCAGGACCACGTCCTGTAGCTGGTCCATGAACGCATCAGGACCACGTCATGTAGCTGGTCCATGAACGCATCAGGACCACGTCATGTAGCTGGTCTCCGAACGCATCAGGACCACGTCATGTAGCTGGTCCCCGAACGCATCAGGACCACGTCCTGTAGCTGGTCCCCGAACGCATCAGGACCACGTCCTGTAGCTGGTCCCCGAACGCATCAGGACCACGTCCTGTAGCTGGTCCCCGAACGCATCAGGACCACGTCCTGTAGCTGGTCCCCGAACGCATCAGGACCACGTCCTGTAGCTGGTCCCCGAACGCATCAGGACCCCAGTCCTGCAGCTGGTCCCCGAACGCATCAGGACCCCCGTCCTGTAGCTGGTCCATGAACGCATCAGGACCCCCGTCCTGTAGCTGGTCCATGAACGCATCAGGACCACGTCCTGTAGCTGGTCCCCGAACGCATCAGGACCCCCGTCCTGCAGCTGGTCCCAGAACGCATCAGGACCACGTCCTGCAGCTGGTCCCCGAACGCATCAGGACCACGTCCTGCAGCTGGTCCCCGAACGCATCAGGACCCCCGTCCTGCAGCTGGTCCCCGAACGCATCAGGACCACGTCCTGTAGCTGGTCCCCGAACGCATCAGGACCACGTCCTGCAGCTGGTCCATGAACGCATCAGGACCCCCGTCCTGCAGCTGGTCCATGAACGCATCAGGACCCCCGTCCTGCAGCTGGTCCCCGAACGCATCAGGACCATGTCCTGCAGCTGGTCCCCGAACGCATCAGGACCACGTCCTGCAGCTGGTCCATGAACGCATCAGGACCACGTCCTGTAGCTGGTCCATGAACGCATCAGGACCACGTCCTGTAGCTGGTCCCCGAACGCATCAGGACCACGTCCTGTAGCTGGTCCCCGAACGCATCAGGACCACGTCCTGTAGCTGGTCCCCGAACGCATCAGGACCTCGTCATGTAGCTGGTCCCCGAACGCATCAGGACCACGTCATGCAGCTGGTCCATGAACGCATCAGGACCACGTCCTGTAGCTGGTCCCCGAACGCATCAGGACCACGTCCTGTAGCTGGTCCATGAACGCATCAGGACCACGTCCTGTAGCTGGTCCCCGAACGCATCAGGACCACGTCCTGCAGCTGGTCCATGAACGCATCAGGACCACGTCCTGTAGCTGGTCCCCGAACGCATCAGGACCACGTCCTGTAGCTGGTCCATGAACGCATCAGGACCACGTCCTGTAGCTGGTCCATGAACGCATCAGGACCACGTCCTGTAGCTGGTCCATGAACGCATCAGGACCACGTCCTGTAGCTGGTCCCCGAACGCATCAGGACCACGTCCTGTAGCTGGTCCCCGAACGCATCAGGACCACGTCCTGTAGCTGGTCCCCGAACGCATCAGGACCTCGTCATGTAGCTGGTCCCCGAACGCATCAGGACCACGTCCTGCAGCTGGTCCATGAACGCATCAGGACCACGTCCTGTAGCTGGTCCCCGAACGCATCAGGACCACGTCCTGTAGCTGGTCCCCGAACGCATCAGGACCACGTCATGTAGCTGGTCCATGAACGCATCAGGACCACGTCCTGTAGCTGGTCCCCGAACGCATCAGGACCACGTCCTGCAGCTGGTCCATGAACGCATCAGGACCACGTCCTGTAGCTGGTCCCCGAACGCATCAGGACCACGTCCTGTAGCTGGTCCCCGAACGCATCAGGACCACGTCCTGTAGCTGGTCCCCGAACGCATCAGGACCACGTCCTGTAGCTGGTCCCCGAACGCATCAGGACCACGTCCTGTAGCTGGTCCCCGAACGCATCAGGACCATGTCATGTAGCTGGTCCATGAACGCATCAGGACCACGTCATGTAGCTGGTCCATGAACGCATCAGGACCACGTCATGTAGCTGGTCCATGAACGCATCAGGACCACGTCATGTAGCTGGTCCCCGAACGCATCAGGACCACGTCATGTAGCTGGTCCCCGAACGCATCAGGACCACGTCCTGTAGCTGGTCCCCGAACGCATCAGGACCACGTCCTGTAGCTGGTCCCCGAACGCATCAGGACCACGTCCTGTAGCTGGTCCCCGAACGCATCAGGACCACGTCCTGTAGCTGGTCCCCGAACGCATCAGGACCACGTCATGTAGCTGGTCCCCGAACGCATCAGGACCACGTCATGTAGCTGGTCCCCGAACGCATCAGGACCACGTCCTGCAGCTGGTCCCCGAACGCATCAGGACCACGTCATGTAGCTGGTCCCCGAACGCATCAGGACCACGTCCTGTAGCTGGTCCATGAACGCATCAGGACCACGTCCTGTAGCTGGTCCCCGAACGCATCAGGACCATGTCCTGTAGCTGGTCCATGAACGCATCAGGACCACGTCCTGTAGCTGGTCCATGAACGCATCAGGACCACGTCCTGTAGCTGGTCCCCGAACGCATCAGGACCACGTCCTGTAGCTGGTCCATGAACGCATCAGGACCACGTCCTGCAGCTGGTCCATGAACGCATCAGGACCACGTCCTGTAGCTGGTCCCCGAACGCATCAGGACCACGTCCTGTAGCTGGTCCATGAACGCATCAGGACCACGTCCTGTAGCTGGTCCATGAACGCATCAGGACCACGTCCTGTAGCTGGTCCATGAACGCATCAGGACCACGTCCTGTAGCTGGTCCATGAACGCATCAGGACCACGTCCTGTAGCTGGTCCATGAACGCATCAGGACCACGTCCTGCAGCTGGTCCCCGAACGCATCAGGACCACGTCCTGTAGCTGGTCCCCGAACGCATCAGGACCACGTCCTGTAGCTGGTCCCCGAACGCATCAGGACCACGTCCTGTAGCTGGTCCCCGAACGCATCAGGACCACGTCATGCAGCTGGTCCATGAACGCATCAGGACCACGTCCTGTAGCTGGTCCCCGAACGCATCAGGACCACGTCCTGTAGCTGGTCCCCGAACGCATCAGGACCACGTCCTGTAGCTGGTCCCCGAACGCATCAGGACCACGTCCTGTAGCTGGTCCCCGAACGCATCAGGACCATGTCATGTAGCTGGTCCCCGAACGCATCAGGACCATGTCATGTAGCTGGTCCCCGAACGCATCAGGACCACGTCCTGTAGCTGGTCCATGAACGCATCAGGACCACGTCCTGTAGCTGGTCCCCGAACGCATCAGGACCACGTCCTGTAGCTGGTCCCCGAACGCATCAGGACCACGTCCTGTAGCTGGTCCCCGAACGCATCAGGACCATGTCATGTAGCTGGTCCCCGAACGCATCAGGACCACGTCCTGTAGCTGGTCCATGAACGCATCAGGACCACGTCCTGTAGCTGGTCCCCGAACGCATCAGGACCACGTCCTGTAGCTGGTCCCCGAACGCATCAGGACCTTGTCATGCAGCTGGTCCATGAACGCATCAGGACCACGTCCTGTAGCTGGTCCCCGAACGCATCAGGACCACGTCATGTAGCTGGTCCATGAACGCATCAGGACCACGTCCTGTAGCTGGTCCATGAACGCATCAGGACCACGTCCTGTAGCTGGTCCCCGAACGCATCAGGACCACGTCATGTAGCTGGTCCCCGAACGCATCAGGACCACGTCATGTAGCTGGTCCCCGAACGCATCAGGACCACGTCCTGTAGCTGGTCCCCGAACGCATCAGGACCACGTCCTGTAGCTGGTCCATGAACGCATCAGGACCACGTCATGTAGCTGGTCCCCGAACGCATCAGGACCACGTCATGTAGCTGGTCCATGAACGCATCAGGACCACGTCCTGTAGCTGGTCCCCGAACGCATCAGGACCACGTCATGTAGCTGGTCCCCGAACGCATCAGGACCACGTCCTGTAGCTGGTCCATGAACGCATCAGGACCACGTCCTGTAGCTGGTCCATGAACGCATCAGGACCACGTCCTGTAGCTGGTCCATGAACGCATCAGGACCACGTCGTGTAGCTGGTCCATGAACGCATCAGGACCACGTCCTGTAGCTGGTCCATGAACGCATCAGGACCACGTCCTGTAGCTGGTCCATGAACGCATCAGGACCACGTCATGTAGCTGGTCCCCGAACGCATCAGGACCACGTCATGTAGCTGGTCCCCGAACGCATCAGGACCACGTCCTGTAGCTGGTCCCCGAACGCATCAGGACCTTGTCATGCAGCTGGTCCATGAACGCATCAGGACCACGTCCTGTAGCTGGTCCCCGAACGCATCAGGACCACGTCATGTAGCTGGTCCATGAACGCATCAGGACCACGTCCTGTAGCTGGTCCCCGAACGCATCAGGACCACGTCATGTAGCTGGTCCCCGAACGCATCAGGACCACGTCCTGTAGCTGGTCCCCGAACGCATCAGGACCACGTCCTGCAGCTGGTCCCCGAACGCATCAGGACCACGTCTTGTAGCTGGTCCATGAACGCATCAGGACCACGTCCTGTAGCTGGTCCATGAACGCATCAGGACCACGTCCTGCAGCTGGTCCCCGAACGCATCAGGACCACGTCCTGTAGCTGGTCCCCGAACGCATCAGGACCACTTCCTGTAGCTGGTCCCCGAACGCATCAGGACCACGTCCTGTAGCTGGTCCCCGAACGCATCAGGACCACGTCCTGTAGCTGGTCCCCGAACGCATCAGGACCACGTCCTGTAGCTGGTCCCCGAACGCATCAGGACCACGTCATGTAGCTGGTCCCCGAACGCATCAGGACCACGTCCTGTAGCTGGTCCCCGAACGCATCAGGACCACGTCCTGTAGCTGGTCCCCGAACGCATCAGGACCACGTCCTGCAGCTGGTCCCCGAACGCATCAGGACCCCCGTCCTGCAGCTGGTCCCCGAACGCATCAGGACCACGTCCTGTAGCTGGTCCCCGAACGCATCAGGACCACGTCCTGCAGCTGGTCCATGAACGCATCAGGACCCCCGTCCTGCAGCTGGTCCCCGAACGCATCAGGACCCCCGTCCTGCAGCTGGTCCCCGAACGCATCAGGACCATGTCCTGCAGCTGGTCCCCGAACGCATCAGGACCACGTCCTGCAGCTGGTCCATGAACGCATCAGGACCACGTCCTGTAGCTGGTCCATGAACGCATCAGGACCACGTCCTGCAGCTGGTCCCCGAACGCATCAGGACCACGTCATGTAGCTGGTCCCCGAACGCATCAGGACCACGTCATGTAGCTGGTCCCCGAACGCATCAGGACCACGTCCTGCAGCTGGTCCCCGAACGCATCAGGACCACGTCCTGTAGCTGGTCCATGAACGCATCAGGACCACGTCCTGTAGCTGGTCCATGAACGCATCAGGACCACGTCCTGTAGCTGGTCCCCGAACGCATCAGGACCACGTCCTGTAGCTGGTCCCCGAACGCATCAGGACCACGTCCTGTAGCTGGTCCCCGAACGCATCAGGACCTCGTCATGTAGCTGGTCCCCGAACGCATCAGGACCACGTCATGCAGCTGGTCCATGAACGCATCAGGACCACGTCCTGTAGCTGGTCCCCGAACGCATCAGGACCACGTCCTGTAGCTGGTCCATGAACGCATCAGGACCACGTCCTGTAGCTGGTCCCCGAACGCATCAGGACCACGTCCTGCAGCTGGTCCATGAACGCATCAGGACCACGTCCTGTAGCTGGTCCCCGAACGCATCAGGACCACGTCCTGTAGCTGGTCCATGAACGCATCAGGACCACGTCCTGTAGCTGGTCCATGAACGCATCAGGACCACGTCCTGTAGCTGGTCCATGAACGCATCAGGACCACGTCCTGTAGCTGGTCCCCGAACGCATCAGGACCACGTCCTGTAGCTGGTCCATGAACGCATCAGGACCACGTCCTGTAGCTGGTCCCCGAACGCATCAGGACCACGTCATGTAGCTGGTCCCCGAACGCATCAGGACCACGTCCTGTAGCTGGTCCCCGAACGCATCAGGACCTCGTCATGTAGCTGGTCCCCGAACGCATCAGGACCACGTCCTGCAGCTGGTCCATGAACGCATCAGGACCACGTCCTGTAGCTGGTCCCCGAACGCATCAGGACCACGTCCTGTAGCTGGTCCCCGAACGCATCAGGACCACGTCATGTAGCTGGTCCATGAACGCATCAGGACCACGTCCTGTAGCTGGTCCCCGAACGCATCAGGACCACGTCCTGCAGCTGGTCCATGAACGCATCAGGACCACGTCCTGTAGCTGGTCCCCGAACGCATCAGGACCACGTCCTGTAGCTGGTCCCCGAACGCATCAGGACCACGTCCTGTAGCTGGTCCCCGAACGCATCAGGACCACGTCCTGTAGCTGGTCCCCGAACGCATCAGGACCACGTCCTGTAGCTGGTCCCCGAACGCATCAGGACCATGTCATGTAGCTGGTCCATGAACGCATCAGGACCACGTCATGTAGCTGGTCCATGAACGCATCAGGACCACGTCATGTAGCTGGTCCATGAACGCATCAGGACCACGTCATGTAGCTGGTCCCCGAACGCATCAGGACCACGTCATGTAGCTGGACCCCGAACGCATCAGGACCACGTCCTGTAGCTGGTCCCCGAACGCATCAGGACCACGTCCTGTAGCTGGTCCCCGAACGCATCAGGACCACGTCCTGTAGCTGGTCCCCGAACGCATCAGGACCACGTCCTGTAGCTGGTCCCCGAACGCATCAGGACCACGTCATGTAGCTGGTCCCCGAACGCATCAGGACCACGTCATGTAGCTGGTCCCCGAACGCATCAGGACCACGTCCTGCAGCTGGTCCCCGAACGCATCAGGACCACGTCATGTAGCTGGTCCCCGAACGCATCAGGACCACGTCCTGTAGCTGGTCCATGAACGCATCAGGACCACGTCCTGTAGCTGGTCCCCGAACGCATCAGGACCATGTCCTGTAGCTGGTCCATGAACGCATCAGGACCACGTCCTGTAGCTGGTCCATGAACGCATCAGGACCACGTCCTGTAGCTGGTCCCCGAACGCATCAGGACCACGTCCTGTAGCTGGTCCATGAACGCATCAGGACCACGTCCTGCAGCTGGTCCATGAACGCATCAGGACCACGTCATGCAGCTGGTCCATGAACGCATCAGGACCACGTCATGTAGCTGGTCCCCGAACGCATCAGGACCACGTCCTGTAGCTGGTCCCCGAACGCATCAGGACCACGTCCTGTAGCTGGTCCATGAACGCATCAGGACCACGTCCTGTAGCTGGTCCATGAACGCATCAGGACCACGTCCTGTAGCTGGTCCATGAACGCATCAGGACCACGTCCTGTAGCTGGTCCATGAACGCATCAGGACCACGTCCTGTAGCTGGTCCATGAACGCATCAGGACCACGTCCTGCAGCTGGTCCCCGAACGCATCAGGACCACGTCCTGTAGCTGGTCCCCGAACGCATCAGGACCACGTCCTGTAGCTGGTCCCCGAACGCATCAGGACCACGTCATGCAGCTGGTCCATGAACGCATCAGGACCACGTCCTGTAGCTGGTCCCCGAACGCATCAGGACCACGTCCTGTAGCTGGTCCCCGAACGCATCAGGACCACGTCCTGTAGCTGGTCCCCGAACGCATCAGGACCACGTCCTGTAGCTGGTCCCCGAACGCATCAGGACCATGTCATGTAGCTGGTCCCCGAACGCATCAGGACCATGTCATGTAGCTGGTCCCCGAACGCATCAGGACCACGTCCTGTAGCTGGTCCATGAACGCATCAGGACCACGTCCTGTAGCTGGTCCCCGAACGCATCAGGACCACGTCCTGTAGCTGGTCCCCGAACGCATCAGGACCACGTCCTGTAGCTGGTCCCCGAACGCATCAGGACCATGTCATGTAGCTGGTCCCCGAACGCATCAGGACCACGTCCTGTAGCTGGTCCATGAACGCATCAGGACCACGTCCTGTAGCTGGTCCCCGAACGCATCAGGACCACGTCCTGTAGCTGGTCCATGAACGCATCAGGACCACGTCCTGTAGCTGGTCCATGAACGCATCAGGACCACGTCCTGTAGCTGGTCCCCGAACGCATCAGGACCTTGTCATGCAGCTGGTCCATGAACGCATCAGGACCACGTCCTGTAGCTGGTCCCCGAACGCATCAGGACCACGTCATGTAGCTGGTCCATGAACGCATCAGGACCACGTCCTGTAGCTGGTCCATGAACGCATCAGGACCACGTCCTGTAGCTGGTCCCCGAACGCATCAGGACCACGTCATGTAGCTGGTCCCCGAACGCATCAGGACCACGTCATGTAGCTGGTCCCCGAACGCATCAGGACCACGTCCTGTAGCTGGTCCCCGAACGCATCAGGACCACGTCCTGTAGCTGGTCCATGAACGCATCAGGACCACGTCATGTAGCTGGTCCCCGAACGCATCAGGACCACGTCATGTAGCTGGTCCATGAACGCATCAGGACCACGTCCTGTAGCTGGTCCCCGAACGCATCAGGACCACGTCATGTAGCTGGTCCCCGAACGCATCAGGACCACGTCCTGTAGCTGGTCCATGAACGCATCAGGACCACGTCCTGTAGCTGGTCCATGAACGCATCAGGACCACGTCATGTAGCTGGTCCCCGAACGCATCAGGACCACGTCATGTAGCTGGTCCCCGAACGCATCAGGACCACGTCCTGTAGCTGGTCCCCGAACGCATCAGGACCACGTCCTGTAGCTGGTCCATGAACGCATCAGGACCACGTCCTGTAGCTGGTCCCCGAACGCATCAGGACCACGTCCTGTAGCTGGTCCATGAACGCATCAGGACCACGTCCTGTAGCTGGTCCATGAACGCATCAGGACCACGTCATGTAGCTGGTCCATGAACGCATCAGGACCACGTCATGTAGCTGGTCCATGAACGCATCAGGACCACGTCATGTAGCTGGTCCATGAACGCATCAGGACCACGTCCTGTAGCTGGTCCATGAACGCATCAGGACCACGTCATGTAGCTGGTCCATGAACGCATCAGGACCTCGTCATGTAGCTGGTCCCCGAACGCATCAGGACCACGTCATGTAGCTGGTCCATGAACGCATCAGGACCACGTCATGTAGCTGGTCCCCGAACGCATCAGGACCACGTCCTGTAGCTGGTCCCCGAACGCATCAGGACCACGTCCTGCAGCTGGTCCATGAACGCATCAGGACCACGTCCTGCAGCTGGTCCATGAACGCATCAGGACCACGTCCTGCAGCTGGTCCCCGAACGCATCAGGACCACGTCCTGTAGCTGGTCCATGAACGCATCAGGACCACGTCCTGCAGCTGGTGCATGAACGCATCAGGACCACGTCCTGTAGCTGGTCCCCGAACGCATCAGGACCACGTCCTGTAGCTGGTCCCCGAACGCATCAGGACCACGTCCTGCAGCTGGTCCATGAACGCATCAGGACCACGTCCTGTAGCTGGTCCATGAACGCATCAGGACCACGTCCTGTAGCTGGTCCCCGAACGCATCAGGACCACGTCCTGTAGCTGGTCCATGAACGCATCAGGACCACGTCATGCAGCTGGTCCATGAACGCATCAGGACCACGTCCTGTAGCTGGTCCATGAACGCATCAGGACCACGTCCTGTAGCTGGTCCCCGAACGCATCAGGACCACGTCCTGTAGCTGGTCCCCGAACGCATCAGGACCACGTCCTGTAGCTGGTCCCCGAACGCATCAGGACCACGTCCTGTAGCTGGTCCATGAACGCATCAGGACCACGTCCTGTAGCTGGTCCATGAACGCATCAGGACCACGTCCTGTAGCTGGTCCATGAACGCATCAGGACCACGTCCTGTAGCTGGTCCCCGAACGCATCAGGACCACGTCCTGTAGCTGGTCCCCGAACGCATCAGGACCACGTCCTGTAGCTGGTCCCCGAACGCATCAGGACCACGTCATGTAGCTGGTCCATGAACGCATCAGGACCACGTCCTGTAGCTGGTCCCCGAACGCATCAGGACCACGTCCTGTAGCTGGTCCCCGAACGCATCAGGACCACGTCCTGTAGCTGGTCCCCGAACGCATCAGGACCACGTCCTGTAGCTGGTCCCCGAACGCATCAGGACCACGTCCTGTAGCTGGTCCCCGAACGCATCAGGACCACGTCCTGTAGCTGGTCCCCGAACGCATCAGGACCACGTCATGTAGCTGGTCCCCGAACGCATCAGGACCACGTCCTGTAGCTGGTCCCCGAACGCATCAGGACCACGTCCTGCAGCTGGTCCCCGAACGCATCAGGACCACGTCCTGTAGCTGGTCCCCGAACGCATCAGGACCACGTCCTGTAGCTGGTCCCCGAACGCATCAGGACCCCCGTCCTGCAGCTGGTCCCCGAACGCATCAGGACCCCCGTCCTGTAGCTGGTCCATGAACGCATCAGGACCCCCGTCCTGTAGCTGGTCCCCGAACGCATCAGGACCCCCGTCCTGTAGCTGGTCCCCGAACGCATCAGGACCCCCGTCCTGCAGCTGGTCCCCGAACGCATCAGGACCACGTCCTGCAGCTGGTCCCCGAACGCATCAGGACCACGTCCTGTAGCTGGTCCATGAACGCATCAGGACCACGTCCTGCAGCTGGTCCCCGAACGCATCAGGACCCCCGTCCTGCAGCTGGTCCCCGAACGCATCAGGACCACGTCCTGCAGCTGGTCCCCGAACGCATCAGGACCCCCGTCCTGCAGCTGGTCCCCGAACGCATCAGGACCCCCGTCCTGCAGCTGGTCCCCGAACGCATCAGGACCACGTCCTGTAGCTGGTCCCCGAACGCATCAGGACCACGTCCTGCAGCTGGTCCATGAACGCATCAGGACCCCCGTCCTGCAGCTGGTCCCCGAACGCATCAGGACCATGTCCTGCAGCTGGTCCCCGAACGCATCAGGACCACGTCCTGCAGCTGGTCCATGAACGCATCAGGACCACGTCCTGCAGCTGGTCCATGAACGCATCAGGACCACGTCCTGTAGCTGGTCCATGAACGCATCAGGACCACGTCCTGTAGCTGGTCCATGAACGCATCAGGACCACGTCCTGTAGCTGGTCCCCGAACGCATCAGGACCACGTCCTGTAGCTGGTCCCCGAACGCATCAGGACCACGTCCTGTAGCTGGTCCATGAACGCATCAGGACCACGTCCTGTAGCTGGTCCCCGAACGCATCAGGACCACGTCCTGTAGCTGGTCCCCGAACGCATCAGGACCACGTCCTGCAGCTGGTCCATGAACGCATCAGGACCACGTCCTGTAGCTGGTCCATGAACGCATCAGGACCACGTCCTGTAGCTGGTCCCCGAACGCATCAGGACCACGTCCTGCAGCTGGTCCATGAACGCATCAGGACCACGTCCTGTAGCTGGTCCCCGAACGCATCAGGACCACGTCCTGTAGCTGGTCCCCGAACGCATCAGGACCACGTCATGTAGCTGGTCCCCGAACGCATCAGGACCACGTCCTGTAGCTGGTCCCCGAACGCATCAGGACCACGTCCTGTAGCTGGTCCATGAACGCATCAGGACCACGTCCTGTAGCTGGTCCCCGAACGCATCAGGACCACGTCCTGTAGCTGGTCCCCGAACGCATCAGGACCACGTCATGTAGCTGGTCCATGAACGCATCAGGACCACGTCCTGTAGCTGGTCCCCGAACGCATCAGGACCACGTCCTGTAGCTGGTCCCCGAACGCATCAGGACCACGTCCTGTAGCTGGTCCCCGAACGCATCAGGACCACGTCCTGTAGCTGGTCCATGAACGCATCAGGACCACGTCCTGTAGCTGGTCCCCGAACGCATCAGGACCACGTCATGTAGCTGGTCCCCGAACACATCAGGACCACGTCCTGTAGCTGGTCCATGAACGCATCAGGACCACGTCCTGTAGCTGGTCCCCGAACGCATCAGGACCACGTCCTGTCTCCGAACGCATCAGGACCACGTCCTGTAGCTGGTCCCCGAACGCATCAGGACCACGTCCTGTCTCCGAACGCATCAGGACCACGTCCTGTAGCTGGTCCCCGAACGCATCAGGACCACGTCCTGTAGCTGGTCCCCGAACGCATCAGGACCACGTCCTGTAGCTGGTCCATGAACGCATCAGGACCACGTCCTGTAGCTGGTCCCCGAACGCATCAGGACCACGTCCTGTAGCTGGTACCCGAACGCATCAGGACCACGTCATGTAGCTGGTCCCCGAACGCATCAGGACCACGTCCTGTAGCTGGTCCCCGAACGCATCAGGACCACGTCCTGTAGCTGGTCCCCGAACGCATCAGGACCACGTCCTGTAGCTGGTACCCGAACGCATCAGGACCACGTCCTGTAGCTGGTCCCCGAACGCATCAGGACCACGTCCTGTCTCCGAACGCATCAGGACCACGTCCTGTAGCTGGTCCCCGAACGCATCAGGACCACGTCCTGTCTCCGAACGCATCAGGACCACGTCCTGTAGCTGGTCCCCGAACGCATCAGGACCACGTCCTGTAGCTGGTCCCCGAACGCATCAGGACCACGTCCTGTAGCTGGTCCATGAACGCATCAGGACCACGTCCTGTAGCTGGTCCCCGAACGCATCAGGACCACGTCCTGTAGCTGGTACCCGAACGCATCAGGACCACGTCATGTAGCTGGTCCCCGAACGCATCAGGACCACGTCCTGTAGCTGGTCCCCGAACGCATCAGGACCACGTCCTGTAGCTGGTCCCCGAACGCATCAGGACCACGTCCTGTAGCTGGTACCCGAACGCATCAGGACCACGTCCTGTAGCTGGTCCCCGAACGCATCAGGACCACGTCATGTAGCTGGTCCATGAACGCATCAGGACCACGTCCTGTAGCTGGTCCCCGAACGCATCAGGACCACGTCCTGTAGCTGGTACCCGAACGCATCAGGACCACGTCCTGTAGCTGGTCCCCGAACGCATCAGGACCACGTCCTGTAGCTGGTCCCCGAACGCATCAGGACCACGTCCTGTAGCTGGTCCCCGAACGTCCTGTAGCTGGTCCATGAACGCATCAGGACCACGTCCTGTAGCTGGTCCCCGAACGCATCAGGACCACGTCCTGTAGCTGGTCCCCGAACGCATCAGGACCACGTCCTGTAGCTGGTCCCCGAACGCATCAGGACCACGTCCTGTAGCTGGTCCATGAACGCATCAGGACCACGTCCTGTAGCTGGTCCATGAACGCATCAGGACCACGTCCTGTAGCTGGTCCATGAACGCATCAGGACCACGTCCTGTAGCTGGTCCCCGAACGCATCAGGACCACGTCCTGTAGCTGGTCCCCGAACGCATCAGGACCACGTCCTGCAGCTGGTCCCCGAACGCATCAGGACCACGTCCTGCAGCTGGTCCATGAACGCATCAGGACCACGTCCTGCAGCTGGTCCATGAACGCATCAGGACCACGTCCTGTAGCTGGTCCCCGAACGCATCAGGACCACGTCCTGTAGCTGGTCCCCGAACGCATCAGGACCACGTCCTGCAGCTGGTCCATGAACGCATCAGGACCACGTCCTGTAGCTGGTCCATGAACGCATCAGGACCACGTCATGTAGCTGGTCCCCGAACGCATCAGGACCACGTCCTGTAGCTGGTCCATGAACGCATCAGGACCACGTCATGTAGCTGGTCCCCGAACGCATCAGGACCACGTCCTGCAGCTGGTCCCCGAACGCATCAGGACCCCCGTCCTGCAGCTGGTCCCCGAACGCATCAGGACCACGTCCTGTAGCTGGTCCCCGAACGCATCAGGACCACGTCCTGCAGCTGGTCCCCGAACGCATCAGGACCACGTCCTGTAGCTGGTCCATGAACGCATCAGGACCACGTCATGTAGCTGGTCCCCGAACGCATCAGGACCACGTCCTGCAGCTGGTCCCCGAACGCATCAGGACCCCCGTCCTGCAGCTGGTCCCCGAACGCATCAGGACCACGTCCTGTAGCTGGTCCCCGAACGCATCAGGACCACGTCCTGCAGCTGGTCCCCGAACGCATCAGGACCCCCGTCCTGCAGCTGGTCCCCGAACGCATCAGGACCACGTCCTGCAGCTGGTCCCCGAACGCATCAGGACCACGTCCTGTAGCTGGTCCATGAACGCATCAGGACCACGTCCTGCAGCTGGTCCATGAACGCATCAGGACCACGTCCTGCAGCTGGTCCCCGAACGCATCAGGACCACGTCCTGTAGCTGGTCCATGAACGCATCAGGACCACGTCCTGCAGCTGGTCCCCGAACGCATCAGGACCACGTCCTGTATCTGGTCCATGAACGCATCAGGACCACGTCCTGTAGCTGGTCCCCGAACGCATCAGGACCACGTCCTGCAGCTGGTCCCCGAACGCATCAGGACCACGTCCTGTAGCTGGTCCCCGAACGCATCAGGACCACGTCCTGTAGCTGGTCCCCGAACGCATCAGGACCACGTCCTGTAGCTGGTCCCTGAACGCATCAGGACCACGTCCTGTAGCTGGTCCCCGAACGCATCAGGACCACGTCCTGTAGCTGGTCCCCGAACGCATCAGGACCCCCGTCCTGTAGCTGGTCCCCGAACGCATCAGGACCACGTCCTGTAGCTGGTCCCCGAACGCATCAGGACCACGTCCTGTAGCTGGTCCCCGAACGCATCAGGACCACGTCCTGTAGCTGGTCCCCGAACGCATCAGGACCACGTCATGTAGCTGGTCCCCGAACGCATCAGGACCACGTCCTGTAGCTGGTCCCCGAACGCATCAGGACCACGTCCTGTAGCTGGTCCCCGAACGCATCAGGACCACGTCCTGTAGCTGGTCCCCGAACGCATCAGGACCACGTCCTGTAGCTGGTTTCAGATGAATGAAACTATATTTTACACAAAGCGTTTGTAAATAAAACGCTGCCTGCAGAACTTCACGTCCTGCTGAGTTCCTACGTTTGCTGATCTTATCTTTTGGTAGCAGATGATGAGAAAACTTTCTGTCATCCTCTGGTTCCTGGAAGGATGAAACACACACCGGTGGAAAGACAATTTTCCACTTGAACCTTTCATGATTGTTGACTTTTCCTGCAGTTTCAGTCGGAAGAATCTGGAGAAAACTGGAGAACTGAATCCTGAAGGGTTCATTTAATATCATTCATCATGTGACGTCCCAAACGCTGAGCTTTCTGTCACACACACACACCCCTCAAACACACACCCTAACCCTTCACACACACACACACACACACACACACACACACACACACACCCCTCAAACACACACCCTAACCCTTCACACACACACACACACCCCTCAAACACACACCCTAACCCTTCACACACACACACACACACACACACACACACACCCCTCAAACACACACCCTAACCCTTCACACACACACACACACCCCTCAAAACACACACCCTAACCCTTCACACACACACACACCCCTCAAACACACACCCTAACCCTTCACACACACACACACACACACACCCCTCAAACACACACCCTAACCCTTCACACACACACCCCTCAAACACACACCCTAACCCTTCACACACACACACACCCCTCAAACACACACCCTAACCCTTCACACACACACACACCCCTCAAACACACACCCTAACCCTTCACACACACACACACACCCCTCAAAACACACACCCTAACCCTTCACACACACACACACACACACACCCCTCAAACACACACCCTAACCCTTCACACACACACACACACACACACACCCCTCAAACACACACCCTAACCCTTCACACACACACACCCCTCAAACACACACCCTAACCCTTCACACACACACACACACACACACACCCCTCAAACACACACCCTAACCCTTCACACACACACACACACACACACACACACACCCCTCAAACACACACCCTAACCCTTCACACACACACCCCTCAAACACACACCCTAACCCTTCACACACACACCCCTCAAACACACACCCTAACCCTTCACACACACACACCCCTCAAACACACACCCTAACCCTTCACACACACACACCCCTCAAACACACACCCTAACCCTTCACACACACACACCCCTCAAACACACACCCTAACCCTTCACACACACACACCCCTCAAACACACACCCTAACCCTTCACACACACACACCCCTCAAACACACACCCTAACCCTTCACACACACACACCCCTCAAACACACACCCTAACCCTTCACACACACACACCCCTCAAACACACACCCTAACCCTTCACACACACACACACACACACACACACCCCTCAAACACACACCCTAACCCTTCACACACACACACCCCTCAAACACACACCCTAACCCTTCACACACACACACACACACACCCCTCAAACACACACCCTAACCCTTCACACACACACACCCCTCAAACACACACCCTAACCCTTCACACACACACACACACACACCCCTCAAACACACACCCTAACCCTTCACACACACACTCCTCAAACACACACCCTAACCCTTCACACACACACACACACACCCCTCAAACACACACCCTAACCCTTCACACACACACACACACACCCCTCAAACACACACCCTAACCCTTCACACACACACACACACACACCCCTCAAACACACACCCTAACCCTTCACACACACACACACACACACCCCTCAAACACACACCCTAACCCTTCACACACACACACACACACCCCTCAAACACACACCCTAACCCTTCACACACACACACACACACCCCTCAAACACACACCCTAACCCTTCACACACACACACACACACACCCCTCAAACACACACCCTAACCCTTCACACACACACCCCTCAAACACACACCCTAACCCTTCACACACACACACACACCCCTCAAACACACACCCTAACCCTTCACACACACACACACCCCTCAAACACACACCCTAACCCTTCACACACACACACCCTAACCCTTCACACACACACACACACCCCTCAAACACACACCCTAACCCTTCACACACACACACCCCTCAAACACACACCCTAACCCTTCACACACACACCCCTCAAACACACACCCTAACCCTTCACACACACACCCCTCAAACACACACCCTAACCCTTCACACACGCACACCCCTCAAACACACACCCTAACCCTTCACACACACACCCCTCAAACACACACCCTAACCCTTCACACACACACACCCTAACCCTTCACACACACACACACCCCTCAAACACACACCCTAACCCTTCACACACACACACCCCTCAAACACACACCCTAACCCTTCACACACACACCCCTCAAACACACACCCTAACCCTTCACACACACACACACCCCTCAAATACACACCCTAACCCTTCACACACACACACCCAAACCCCTCAAACACACACACACACACTGGAAGGAAATGGAGCTTAATGAAAGAACCTTTCTGGAACAGATTCCGGTCCATTCTCAGGACAAAGCTGCAGTGTTGAACGGCCTTCAGCACACACACACACACACACACACACACACACACACACACACACACACACACACACACACACACACACACACACACACACACACACACACACACAGTGGAGACATTCTACTACCGAACCGGAGCGGCTACACACACACACACGAAGGAGACGCCACAGAGTCTGATCCAATGTACAGAGGAAGGAGTCAGTTCTGAGAACGGTTCTGTCTGAACCCGACCCGTTCCCATCAGAGTCCTGCCGGGTTCGGATCAGATGGCCCGTTACTTTGTCTCAAACCCTCTTCATCTGCAAAAAGTCTCATTTTTATCAATCTGTGACGAAGACAAACCCGTCCGGGACCAGTTTTATGCTTTCAATATACTATAACCTCATATTTATATTCAGTAAAATCACAGCAAAGGAAGGAGACATGAATAATAATTTGTGTGTGTGTGTGTGTGTGTGTATGTGTGTGTGTGTATGAATATACAAAAATACAGTCAACACACACACAACCACATCTATAAACAGTACAATAAAATTTAGCTGTAAAAGAAAAGAAAAAAAGAAGGAATGGGTCGTGTTCAGTCTTCTCCTCAGCAGGTTTCTTCCAGTTTCATTTTAAAAAAGGGTTTCTAAAGATGGCTGAGTCATCCTGTAAAGTAAATCTGTTCTAATGTCAGACTGAAGTCACACTGTGTCTAATCCAGCTGGAAAAGCTGGATGAGGTCGATGTTCCCAGCTTGTGATGAGGATGGTGAAGGCAGTAACATCATGTGATGTTTGGTGAACGGCGGGAAGACGGATAATTCCAAATACATCAGAGAATGACGGCACATTATTACACATTTTATATAAATACTGTTGTAAATATCTTTGTTGCATCAAAGATATCAGAACAAAATGTATGAAGACAAGACGAGAAGACGTGAATGTGGTCCGCTGGGTGAGCCTTACTACGAGGAGCGGTCTGCATCAGCACGTCTACCAGCTGACATGGATGACATTACTCGTGTCATCTCCATCCTCCTCTTCTTAACCAGTTCCAGCCATTTAGTCTGGGTACCATCTTCAGTCACCATTAATCTGGCAGGTAACTAGTAGTCTGGTCAGCAACTGGTAGTCTGGCCTGTAACTAGTAGTCTGGCAGGTAACTAGTAGTCTGGTCAGCAACTGGTAGTCTGGCCTGTAACTAGTAGTCTGGCAGGTAACGAGAAGTCTGGTAGGTAACCAGTAGCCTGGCTAGTAACCAGTAGTCTGGCAGGTAACCAGTAGTCTGGCCTGTAACCAGTAGTCTGGCAGTTGACTAGTAATCTGGCAGGTAACCAGTAGTCTGGCCTGTAACCAGTAGTCTGGCAGTTGACTAGTAATCTGGCAGGTAACTAGTAATCTGGCAGGTAACTACTTATCTGGTAGGTAACCAGTAGTCTGGTCAGCAACTGATAGTCTGACCTGTAACTAGTAGTCTGGCAGGTAACTAGTAGTCTGGCAGGTAACCAGTAGTTTACTGGTGCAGCAGTGAAATCCGTCCCCCTCTGAACACGAGGCAGCGCCTGCTGCAGCTGTCGCTGCTTTCTGATCCTGGACATGTGATGAGACACGAGCGTCTCATCGGCGGTCGGACGGTACGAGGATAAGCAGAGTGTCTTATCTCCGGCGTCCTGCTTCCGCTTACATTTTTCACACTAAAGTTTGTTCCCATGTTGGGATTTCTGGTGTGTGAGTGGGACTTCCTGTGCTAAACACAAGCATGATTGTCCCTGCAGGAAAACGTGTTTACACACAGAAGCAGCAACAGTTTGCACGGAGATCAGTGTAAACACATCCTGTCACATTCACAAACAAACTTCCTTTTATTCCTCCTGTTGGCCATCAACACATCAGCTGCACTTCAGGGAAATTAATCTTTCTGTAGACATTAAATCAGGACATAATGGAAACCTTTCTGAGGACCAAATGTTTCCACTGGTTAGTTATAATAACCAGGTTAGTTCGGAGTTAAACAGCTTTCCATGACCATTCCATTCCATGAATTTGGATTATTGGACTGATTTATTGTTACTCTATGTCTAACTAACCATGTCCTAATAGTGGTGGCTATGTCTCCATGGCAACAGATAAACCTGCCAACTCATTGTTTAAATCAGGTGAGTTAGAACACTTGAACCAACCAGCCGACAAACTGGGATTCAGAGTTTGACCAGCAGTCGGGATAAACGGACCAATGGGAGAGCAGCTCATACCTCGTTCAGCCTAATCAGCAGCCAGCATGAATCCACATTATTACTGCTTCCACTGGTTTTACTGGTGTTTTGCAGGAAGACAACAACAATAGAAGACGTTTCTTTACGTTGGCGATCGATTTTACACTTTGTAGACTTTTTACATCTTTCCTGCAATGACAAGAATTTTCTGCCCAACATTCTGGGATGTTTGAACGGAGTCTGACCAGAACCAGCGGCCGCTTGCACTAAAGTCGGATTCTGCCATCAGGAAGAATACCCACCACCAGATCTACCATGGCAACAGAAGCTTCTCTCCGCAGGAGCAGGAAAAGCTGCTGGAAGCCGGCAAAGCGATGAATGAGCTCTAAAAAAAGACTTGTCAGATAAATCTCTGCTCAAACCGTCACAACTACAAACCGTTCCAAGTCTCCAAAATCCTGACTGTCCCCTGATGCTGAATCTGCTGAACTAGCAGGAGACTCCATGTTTACTCGGCGCTTCAGGAGGCTCGCTGATCTGTGTTGCAGTTTTCCCAGTGTCACCGGTCTCCAGACTGCCCCAACATCAAGCCCACCCCTCAGGTGAGGGAACAGGAAATCCTCCCCAGCATTGACGCCCGGCTGAACAGGACTTCTGAATGTCCCGTACTGAACTCTGTACATGGTTTGTGATGTGCGTTGATTGGTTTCATAGTCCTACAATATGGAATTATATCAGACAGCCTGCAAAGCGGCTGGCGGATCAGTGGTGTTGTGGCAAAGTGGTCCGGCTCGGTCCAGCTTGGTCCAGAACTCCGGCATCATTGGTCCTCTGGAATTATCACAGGACGAGCCACGCAACCTCATTGCTTCTACCATCATGGCTGGCTCAGGAATGTCTTTGTATTTCTTCTTCTTCCCTTACTTTGATAAGGGAAGCATCCTAGATATAATGCTCCCTCTTATTGTATTTTTCTATTTATTTTACATTATTGTTTGAATTACAAAGTTTGTACTGCTGGAGCGGAGCGGAGAGGACAGAAGAGCGACGGAAAGAGAATAGAGAAGAAGAGAAAACAGAAAAACACCTCGTAGAGAGAAAAAGAGAGACAGAAAGAGAAAAAGAATGTATTTGTATTTCTGATGTCATCTAGAAGGCATTTTGTCTTTACAGGTGAATTATCTGCTGCATGGTGGAACAGTGGTTAGCACTGTGGCCTCACAGCAAGAAGGTCACTGGTTCAATCCTTGGCTGTGGGGAGTTCAGTCAGTGGCCTTTCTGTGTGGAGTTTGCATGTTCTCCCTGTGTATGCGTGGGTTCTCTCCAGGTACTCCAGCTTCCTCCCACCATCCAAAGACATGCATGTTAGGTTACTCTAAATTGCCCCTAGGAGTGAGTGTGTGCATGAGTGGTGGTGTGGCCCTGTGTCCAGGGTGTACCCTGCCTGTGAATTATCTGGTGTCCTGCTGGTGGACAGAGGGTCTCCTACTGCTCTTCCATCCTGACACTGTTTGCAGACCGTCAGGAGGCACACAGATATAATCAGGCCAGGATGAGGGCGTGTACAGAAATGACCTTTGGCCTCCTGAAGACACGCTTTCAGTGTCTCTAGGAGTTAAAGGTCATCCCAGACTGAGCATGTGACGCTGGCGGATCATTCTATCCACTGCTGTGATTTATTCTTATCTTGGGTTCCTGCAACCGGGCCAGGTCTTGGTGATCTCTATCCTTACAGAGTTTACTGCTGCAGGTTTACTGGTGTTGCAGTGAAAACCGTCCCCATACTGCAGGTTTACTGGTGTTGCAGTGAAAACCGTCCCCATACTGTAGGTTTACTGGTGTAGCAGTGAAAACCGTCCCCATACTGCAGGTTTACTGGTGTAGCAGTGAAAACCGTCCCCATACTGCAGGTTTACTGGTGTAGCAGTGAAAACCGTCCCCATACTGCAGGTTTACTGGTGTAGCAGTGAAAACCGTCCCCATACTGCAGGTTTACTGGTGTTGCAGTGAAAACCGTCCCCATACTGCAGGTTTACTGGTGTAGCAGTGAAAACCGTCCCCATACTGCAGGTTTACTGGTGTAGCAGTGAAAACCGTCCCCATACTGCAGGTTTACTGGTGTAGCAGTGAAAACCGTCCCCATACTGCAGGTTTACTGGTGTAGCAGTGAAAACCGTCCCCATACTGCAGGTTTACTGGTGTTGCAGTGAAAACCGTCCCCATACTGCAGGTTTACTGGTGTTGCAGTGAAAACCGTCCCCATACTGCAGGTTTACTGGTGTAGCAGTGAAAACCGTCCCCCATACTGCAGGTTTACTGGTGTAGCAGTGAAAACCGTCCCCCATACTGCAGGTTTACTGGTGTAGCAGTGAAAACCGTCCCCCATACTGCAGGTTTACTGGTGTAGCAGTGAACACGGTTGGATTTGTCAGATTCATTTTGTGCTGAATCCACATGAACCATTGAAGCATATTTTGCAAAAGCCACAGAGGATGCTCACTTATTGGGTCAATGACACCCCACCCTTACATTTAGAGGACGACCTTAACCTGAGCCTAAGGAAATACAGAGAGCAGACAGGGGTGTATTCTTGTCTCCTCTGGGAAAAGGAAACAAAGGAAATCGATATCTTTGCCAAGAAACTGGCGTCCAAACAAAAACCCTGATGGGGAAAGAATGTGCAGCCTGAACATCATGTGAGCTTCATCACTGCTCCACTTTCGCTGGAATGTCTCATGATCATAAATAACAATGAATGGAAGTCAGGGCTGTGATACCATGAAGTTTGAACTGCAACAATGTTTTCTCTTTGTTGTTAATTCATGTTAAAATGTGGAAAAGGACACGAATAAGGAAGGAAAATAAAAACAGAGAATAAGAGGAGCAGGGTGAGAAACAAGAGTCCAGCTGAAGGATGGAGAAAAGAATTAAAAGGTCTAACTTCGTACTAAATTTCTGATCCAAAGCCTCTCCACCAGATTCTTCATTCATCAGCTGCTTAAAGAGGCAGCCTGGCAGACGTGGGTCAGGGCAGAAAACCCCACATGAACAAAGTTTAAATCACACAAACGGCCTGTTTCTTATTCTGTCGTATCTGCAGATCTAACCCAGTTCTGGGCCGTTCCTAGCAGGTCACATGACATTAAACACACACACACACACACACACACACACACACACACACACGACAGATCGTATTTCCTTATCAAAATACACAGTTGTAACGTTGCTGTTGCAGAATTCCAGCATTCCTGAACTTCCTCAGGAGGAGGAGGACGGCTGGAGCTCCTACATGCCGTACTCCATGCTGGGGGACAACTTATGTCTTCCAAACATTTCACAAACTTCTGTCAAACATCAGCAATTTCTTCACATCAACGTCTCAGAAAAAGATGGACAGATAATAAACATGACATTCACACGTAGCCGCCACCTCAACGTCTTCCTGCCTTTATTTCATTTATCTTTTCACTGGTGTGAATCAACTGGTTTGTTCAGAAACATAGCTGGACGTCAGTGGGCCGACAAGTTGGCTACAATCATTCACTGTGTTCTTCGTTCTCAGACCTGAGAACCAGGAGCTGCTTCCAGACAGTTTCACCAACAAAAGGATCAATCTTTGGACAGGTTATCCATCCAGGAGCTGCTGATCCAGACTAGAGACAACTTGACTGATCCCAAAAAGGCCAGGTCACCTCCAGACGATCTGGAGTCCATCATGCAATACCTATCTATTCTATCTACCCAGCAGTGGACGGCCCAGTAGGTTCAAACTGGGAAAAACCTCCAGATGTCAGACTGTCCAGGCCTCAACCAGAAAAACACTGAACCAGTATGGATGCTGGGAAGGGCTGCAAGATGGGCACCAAACTCCTTCTGAGGGAGTTTCCCAGAAGAAAGTGAGCTAAGTGCAGAAGATGTACGGAGCCTGTTTACATTCCTGTCTCAGGTTCTGACACAACACCTGAGATAAGAGATAAGATGCCACACGTTATCGTCACCGCAGAGGAACCGCTTTATGATTTACTGCAGGCAGAACACACCAGCTTTGTTTAAAGTGTGTTTGTGTTCTGCTCCGACGACCCATGAACGACTTCCTCATAGTCGTCAGCAGAGCTCATCTACGTCCCGTCAGCTTGTCCCAACTGCTGTCCTCATAAATCCCCAGCTTTTCATTACAGTCAGCGTGTTACCGCCTGACTCAGACCCCCCCACCAGGCTGGACGAGAAACCAGCAGTCAGAGCAGCATCCTGCAGGTCCTGCACAGTCCCATTCACTCCAGTTCAGTCCCATTCACTCCAGTTCAGTCCGATTCACTCCAGTTCAGTCCCATTCACTCCAGTTCAGTCCCATTCACTCCAGTTCAGTCCGATTCACTCCAGTTCAGTCCGATTCACTCCAGTTCATACCGATTCACTCCAGTTCAGTCCCATTCACTCCAGTTCAGTCCCATTCACTCCAGTTCAGTCCCATTCACTCCAGTTCAGTCCCATTCACTCCAGTTCAGTCCCATTCACTCCAGTTCATACCGATTCACTCCAGTTCAGTCCCATTTACTCCAGTCCCATTCACTCCAGTTCAGTCCCATTCACTCCAGTTCATACCGATTCACTCCAGTTCAGTCCCATTCACTCCAGTTCAGTCCCATTCACTCCAGTTCAGTCCGATTCACTCCAGTTCAGTCCGATTCACTCCAGTTCATACCGATTCACTCCAGTTCAGTCCCATTCACTCCAGTTCAGTCCCATTCACTCCAGTTCAGTCCCATTCACTCCAGTTCAGTCCCATTCACTCCAGTTCAGTCCGATTCACTCCAGTTGAGTCCCATTTACTCCAGTCCCATTCACTCCAGTTCATACCGATTCACTCCAGTTCAGTCCCATTTACTCCAGTCCCATTCACTCCAGTTCATACCGATTCACTCCAGTTCAGTCCCATTCACTCCAGTTCAGTCCCAATTCACTCCAGTTCATACCGATTCACTCCAGTTCAGTCCCAATTCACTCCAGTTCAGTCCCAATTCACTCCAGTTCATACCGATTCACTCCAGTTCAGTCCCATTTACTCCAGTTCATACAGATTCACTCCAGTTCAGTCCCATTCACTCCAGTTCAGTCCCATTCACTCCAGTTCAGTCCCATTCCGTCCAGTTTAGTCCAGTTCAGTCCCATTCTGTCCCATTTAGTCTGATTCAGTTTGATTCAATCTGATTTGGTCCCATTAGCCCGACTGAGTCAATTCAATCAGACTCTGACATGATTCTTTTGTTTTGGTCCAGTTTGATCAGATTCACTCAAAAGTGTCCATACATGTCCATACGTGTCCATGCGTGTCCGTACGTGTCCGTACGTGTCCGTACGTGTCCATACGTGTCCGTACGTGTCCGTACGTGTCCGTACGTGTCCATACGTGTCCATACGTGTCCATACGTGTCCGTACGTGTCCGTACGTGTCCGTACGTGTCCATACGTGTCCATACGTGTCCATACGTGTCCATACGTGTCCATACGTGTCCATACGTGTCCATACATGTCCATACGTGTCCATACGTGTCCATACGTGTCCGTACGTGTCCATACGTGTCCATACGTGTCCATACGTGTCCATACGTGTCCATACGTGTCCGTACGTGTCCGTACGTGTCCGTACGTGTCCGTACGTGTCCGTACGTGTCCGTACGTGTCCATACATGTCCATACGTGTCCATACGTGTCCATACATGTCCATACGTGTCCATACGTGTCCGTACGTGTCCGTACGTGTCCGTACGTGTCCGTACGTGTCCATGCGTGTCCATGCGTGTCCATACGTGTCCATACGTGTCCATACGTGTCCGTACGTGTCCGTACGTGTCCGTACGTGTCCGTACGTGTCCGTACATGTCCGTACGTGTCCGTACGTGTCCGTACATGTCCATACATGTCCCAGACCTGACCTTTAACTGCAATCTGAACAGCACAGATCTGCCGTAGACCTCTTTGTGATCTGGTACCAGATCGGATCCATATCGGATCACATCCCACTTCAACCAACGTTTACGTGATTGAGGCGAGACGGACATCACAAACGTTCACCACCTTCGTATCCACTGACGGAGAAGAAGCAGCTGCACAGAAGGCCGTTAGGATTTGTTCTCTTTCAGTCTCCCTCTTTCCCTCATCAATAACTTCCACATTAACGCACAAATACGAGTAGCGGCCATGTTTGATTGTGTAAACACAGCAGCACCAACACATCTGTAGGCAGGTCACCGCAGAACGCTTCACTCTGACGGACGTCACGTCGCGTCGAGTCACAGACATACCCAACGTCTCCTGTCACAGGGAGAGATGGATGGGTGGATGGACAGATGGATGAAAAGAAGAAGGGATGGATGGACAGATGGATGGAGGGATGAAAGGAAGAAGGGATGGGATGGACAGATGGGTGGATGGATGGAGGGATGAAAGGAAGAAGGGATGGATGGACAGATGGGTGGATGGATGGAGGGATGAAAGGAAGAAGGGATGGATGGACAGATGGGTGGATGGATGGAGGGATGAAAGGAAGAAGGGATGGATGGACAGATGGGTGGATGGATGAAAGGAAGAAGGGATGGATGGACAGATGGGTGGATGGATGAAAGGAAGAAGGGATGGATGGACAGATGGGTGGATGGATGGAGGGATGAAAGGAAGAAGGGATGGATGGACAGATGGGTGGATGGATGGAGGGATGAAAGGAAGAAGGGATGGATGGATGGACAGATGGGTGGATGGATGGAGGGATGAAAGGAAGAAGGGATGGATGGACAGATGGGTGGATGGATGGAGGGATGAAAGGAAGAAGGGATGGGATGGACAGATGGGTGGATGGATGGAGGGATGAAAGGAAGAAGGGATGGGATGGACAGATGGGTGGATGGATGAAAGGAAGAAGGGATGGATGGACAGATGGGTGGATGGATGGAGGGATGAAAGGAAGAAGGGATGGATGGACAGATGGGTGGATGGATGGAGGGATGAAAGGAAGAAGGGATGGATGGATGGACAGATGGGTGGATGGATGGAGGGATGAAAGGAAGAAGGGATGGATGGACAGATGGGTGGATGGATGGAGGGATGAAAGGAAGAAGGGATGGATGGACAGATGGGTGGATGGATGGAGGGATGAAAGGAAGAAGGGATGGATGGATGGACAGATGGGTGGATGGATGGAGGGATGAAAGGAAGAAGGGATGGATGGACAGATGGGTGGATGGATGGAGGGATGAAAGGAAGAAGGGATGGATGGATGGACAGATGGATGGATGGATGGAGGGATGAAAGGAAGAAGGGATGGATGGATGGACAGATGGATGGATGGAGGGATGAAAGGAAGAAGGGATGGATGGATGGACAGATGGATGGATGGAGGGATGAAAGGAAGAAGGGATGGATGGATGGACAGATGGATGGATGGAGGGATGAAAGGAAGAAGGGATGGATGGATGGACAGATGGATGGATGGAGGGATGAAAGGAAGAAGGGATGGATGGATGGACAGATGGATGGATGGAGGGATGAAAGGAAGAAGGGATGGACAGATGGATGGATGGAGGGATGAAAGGAAGAAGGGATGGATGGACAGATGGATGGATGGAGGGATGAAAGGAAGAAGGGATGGACAGATGGATGGATGGAGGGATGAAAGGAAGAAGGGATGGATGGACAGATGGATGGATGGAGGGATGAAAGGAAGAAGGGATGGCGGCGGCGGCGCCAGGCGTCCTGCGGAGCCTTGTGAAACATTGATGAGGAAGAGGAGCGGCTTTCTTTCTAATCCAGGGACAAAAACATGGAGGACAATTTCCTGCTTTCCAGACTGCCCCCCCCCCCCTCCCCCCACCCCCTTAATCCTCGACCACCCCCCCCCCCAAACACACCCACATAGCTGCAGCTCCGGATCCTAAAACTTCCAGACTTTCCAGGCTTCCAGCATTCCCACCTTCTGTTCACACATCCCCTCAGTTCTACTGCTCCATCCGTTCCCACTCCGTCCATCATTTTATCATTCTTCTCCATTTCTGATCCTTTCCCGGGTCGGATCGGACTGCAGAACTTGTCCACTCAGTAACAACGAGGAGGAACCAGAATCCTGGAAAGTTGCAGCTGGAAAACCGATCCATCCCATCAGCTGCAGCTCATGGAAGACAGTCAACATCCGGAATCTGGAGCAACCTGAATTCCCACCAGCAGCAGGACTCGGATCAGCTGATGAGGAACGACGGCCTGGAATGTCAGGAATCCAGTTTTCTGACCTTCAGAGGAAAGTTTTCCAACAGCGAGGAGAAAACCGATTCTGGGAATTTCACACATTTAAAGCTTCCTGTGACTAAAACTGAGATTATCATCAGCAAACCAGGAGGAGGAGGAGCGGGTCGAGCCAGAGCCGGATCGGACCGGATCAGGTCGAGCCAGAGTCGGACCGGATCAGGTTGGACCGGACCGGATCAGGTCGAGCCAGAGTCGGACCGGATCAGGTTGGACCGGATCGGATCAGGTCGGGTCAGATGAGGTCGGGTCTTAACGTGAGGGATGCTGGTCAGATCACAGCTGTATGAGAAATTCAGCCCACTGCCCCTGAGCAAGGCACTTACAAGCAGCAGATCAGTTTTTTTCTGTGGAATCTGGATCTGGATCAGGATCTGGATCAGGATCAGGATCAGGGTGTGGTTTTAGAGTTTACCAGATTAGATCAGGTCTGCTGAGTCAAACTTTTACATCATAAAACTAAATGAACCATAAAGCTGATCTGAGCTGATCCCAATCCAACAGAACCAGGATCAGAACCAGAACCAGGCTCTGGCTATGTCCCTGGGTCCAGAACCAGAACCAGGCTCTGGCTATGTCCCTGGGTCCAGAACCAGAACCAGGCTCTGGCTATGTCCCTGGGTCCAGAACCAGAACCCTTTCCTGGAGTTCACTCTTACCCTGAAGTTGTTTGAACCTTCCCTCCAGCTGGTTGTAGTTGAAGGCAGCCTGACCCGGGAACCCGGGACCGGGACTAGGGCTCCGGCCCGGGCTGCCCCCATGAGATGGGCCGGGGCCGGAAGACGGGGACAGGGGCCCGGCGTAGTCCGAGGATGGAGAGAGGGGAGACAGCGGGCCAGGGAGACCGGCGGTGGCGCTCTGAAGCTCCATGACAGAAAAACTCCAGAGGACAGAAAGAGGACTCAGACCAGACGGGTCAACATGGACCAGAAGGTCTGCCGAGAAGTTCCAGGTCCAACTGGATCAAGGAGTCTGGCAAAATCAGAAACTAGACCAGCAGAGTCTGAAACTGGACTGAGGAGACCAGCAGAGTCTGAAAACCGGACCAAAGAGTTTGGCAGAGTCTGCAACAGGATACAGATCCACGTGAAGTCCAACTGAAAACTGTTGGAGAGGAAAAAGGAGGCGTGAAGATTTAATCCTGAGTTTTACGTCCACGGCAGCGTCCTCGTCTTCACAGAGACGATGAAGGCAGCAGGACTGAGTGGGCGAGAGACACTGAAGATGAACTGCAGAGTCCTCTCTCTCTCTCTATGTGTGAGTCTGAAATCGCTGGCTCAGCAGACACACCACAGCAACATCACGCTTGTGTTTTCCCTCCATCTATCCATCCGTTAACGTCTTCAGAGATCACACCTCCCCTCCTGGCAGGATCGTACGTATCCTCTGCTCACGTGCTGCGGCCAACGAGGAGAAGAGAGATGGAGGGAGGTAGAGAATGAAAGTGTGGGTTTGTCCTTCGGTGTGCAGACACTGAAAACACCTTCAGACCAGAGCTGAGGGGGAGGGGACGGCAGTAGGAGCGGCTGCTCCTCCCAGCAGCCAATCACAAACCTCTGATTCAGAGATGATGTCATGGCTCATTTGCATAAGGGGCGCAGAAGGAGGAGGGTGAGAGAAGGACAGAAGACAACGTGAAGACTGTTTCTGCTCACTGAGGATTAAAAAGTAAAGGTTAATATTTTCTGTCGTTTCTTTGCTGCACACTTCAAGCAGAAGCCTGGAATCCACACATCCTCCTGTTCTACTTCCTGTTTACACAAATATCTAAGCAGGTCACCAAACTCGTCAGGATAATTCACCACCTGCAGGTCAACTGACACCAAAGCTTTAGATATTTAATAATGACAACATGAGACCAACAGAGTTTAATTAAATCCTTTTCGAATGGGTCTTTTTTACATATTACTTTTGTAATATAAACTATTTAACTTGCAGTAAACTAAGTTTAACTTACAGTGAAGTAGCTTAACTTGCAGTAAACTAAGTTTAACTTACAGTGAAGTAGCTTAACTTGCAGTAAACTAAGTTTAACTTACAGTGAAGTAGCTTAACTTGCAGTAAACTAAGTTTAACTTACAGTGAAGTAGCTTAACTTGCAGTAAACTAAGTTTAACTTACAGTAAACTATGTTTAACTTACAGTGAAGTAGCTTAACTTGCAGTAAACTAAGTTTAACTTACAGTGAAGTAGCTTAACTTGCAGTAAACTATGTTTGACTTATAGTAAACTATATTTAACTTGCAGTGAACTGTGTTTATTTCATGACGAACTACCTTTAACTCATGGTGAACTACATCTAACTCAGAGAATTACGTTGTAAACTTTTTTAACAAGCAGTGACTTATGTTTATTTTATTATAAACCAACTCGAAGTGAACTTGTTTAACTCCCAGTGAAGCAGGTTTAACTAGCAGTGAACTCATTTATAAACAACCATTAACTCACAGAGAACAAGTTTAACTCACAGTAAACTACATTTACCTCACAGTGAATGTATTTAACTCAGTTAAACTTATTTAACTTAGTAAACTACGTTTAACTTACAATAAACCATGTTTAACTCAGAGTGAACTAATTTAACTCCCAGTAAACTACGCTTGGCGCAGTGGTTAGCACTGTGGCCTCACAGCAAGAAGGTCGCTGGTTCGATCCTTGGCTGGTTTGGTCAGTGGCCTTTCTGTGTGGAGTTTGCATGTTCTCCCCGTGTATGCGTGGGTTCTCTCCGGGTACTCCGGCTTCCTCCCACCATCCAAAGACATGCATGTTAGGTTAATTGGTCACTCTAAAATTGTCCCTAGGAGTGTGTGTGAGCGTGAGTGTGGTTGTTCGTCTCTCTGTGTGGCCCTGCGATGGACTGGCGAGCTGTCCAGGGTGTACCCTGCCTGTCGCCCAAAGCCGGCTGGGATAGGCTCCAGCTTCCCCGCGACCCTGAATTGGAATAAGCGGTTCGGAAAATGAATGAATGAATAAACTACGCTTAACTCAGTGAACTACACTTAAGTCACAGTGAACTCGTTTAACTGGAAGCGACCTAAGTTTATTTTATGATGAACTAATTTCACTCGAAGTAGACTATGTTTAACTTACAGTGAACTACGTCTATGTCACGATGAACAACCTTTAACTCGCAGTAAACTACTTTTAACTTTCAGTGAACTCGCTTAACTTGCAGTGACCTACGTTTATTTTATGATGAACCAACTTTAACTCGCAGTTAACTAGTTTAACTCAGTGAACTACATTTAACTTGCAGTGACCTATGTTTATTTTATGATGAACTAACTTTAACTCGCAGTTAACTAGTTTAACTTAGTGAACTACATTTAACTTGCAGTGACCTACGTTTATTTTATGATGAACTAATTTTAACTCGCAGTTAACTAGTTTAACTCAGTGAACTACATTTAACTTGCAGTGACCTATGTTTATTTTATGATGAACCAACTTTAACTCGCAGTTAACTAGTTTAACTCAGTGAACTACATTTAACTTGCAGTGACCTATGTTTATTTTATGATGAACTAATTTTAACTCGCAGTTAACTAGTTTAACTCAGTGAACTACATTTAACTTGCAGTGACCTATGTTTATTTTATGATGAACTAACTTTAACTCGCAGTTAACTAGTTTAACTTAGTGAACTACATTTAACTTGCAGTGACCTACGTTTATTTTATGATGAACTAATTTCACTCGAAGTAGACTATGTTTAACTTACAGTGAACTACGTCTATGTCACGATGAACAACCTTTAACTCGCAGTAAACTACTTTTAACTTTCAGTGAACTCGCTTAACTTACAGTGACCTACGTTTATTTTATGATGAACCAACTTTAACTCGCAGTTAACTAGTTTAACTCAGTGAACTACATTTAACTTGCAGTGACCTATGTTTATTTTATGATGAACTAACTTTAACTCGCAGTTAACTAGTTTAACTTAGTGAACTACATTTAACTTGCAGTGACCTACGTTTATTTTATGATGAACTAATTTTAACTCGCAGTTAACTAGTTTAACTCAGTGAACTACATTTAACTTGCAGTGACCTATGTTTATTTTATGATGAACTAACTTTAACTCGCAGTTAACTAGTTTAACTTAGTGAACTACGTTTAACTTGCAGTGACCTATGTTTATTTTATGATGAACCAACTTTAACTCGCAGTTAACTAGTTTAACTCAGTGAACTACATTTAACTTGCAGTGACCTATGTTTATTTTATGATGAACTAACTTTAACTCGCAGTTAACTAGTTTAACTTAGTGAACTACATTTAACTTGCAGTGACCTACGTTTATTTTATGATGAACTAATTTTAACTCGCAGTTAACTAGTTTAACTCAGTGAACTACATTTAACTTGCAGTGACCTATGTTTATTTTATGATGAACCAACTTTAACTCGCAGTTAACTAGTTTAACTCAGTGAACTACATTTAACTTGCAGTGACCTACGTTTATTTTATGATGAACCAACTTTAACTCGCAGTTAACTAGTTTAACTCAGTGAACTACATTTAACTTGCAGTGACCTATGTTTATTTTATGATGAACTAACTTTAACTCGCAGTTAACTAGTTTAACTCAGTGAACTACATTTAACTTGCAGTGACCTATGTTTATTTTATGATGAACTAACTTTAACTCGCAGTTAACTAGTTTAACTCAGTGAACTACATTTAACTTGCAGTGACCTATGTTTATTTTATGATGAACTAACTTTAACTCGCAGTTAACTAGTTTAACTCAGTGAACTACGTTTAACTTGCAGTGACCTATGTTTATTTTATGATGAACTAACTTTAACTCGCAGTTAACTAGTTTAACTTTAAGTAGACTATGTTTAACTCAGTTAAGCCTGCTGTGGACCTCCCGGGAATTCTGATCAACAACTTGGCGTGTTCAGCGACCCGTTCAGCCGCTCCATCCGAGATGTTCCACCATGATTCTGCTGCTTCGCGCCGATAACTGGTGCACGTGCGCAGGCGCGGGCATGTGAGCAGCTCAGCATTCTCAGACATCCAAACATCCTGAGACAATCTCAGCTCTAATATTAGAGTCTGTTGTGGAGATCTACTTCCTGTCTGAGACCAGCACTTCCTGTTTGATCCACTGTCTGCGCACACATACACAGACACGTGCACACACATGCACGCATGCCAGAAATCTGCAGGTTTGGATAAAGGTGGAGACGCCAGACAGATTTCAAAGCTTCACTTCCTGCTTTGCTGAAGTTATGACGGCATGGAGACGAAAGGTCAAAGGTCACGACAGACAATACATGGAACAAATCTTCATGTGACCCTAAAACGACACAAAACAAGACAAATCCTCCTTTTCTACCTTCATCCAAAGACCTGGCCATCAAACCAGCAACATCATTCCAGTTTTACCAATACAGACGGAAAATAAAACTTTATTCATAAGAACTTTAGAAACAGCCAGTCCTGAATGTAGCAACCAGACAGGACATGTAGCAGCTGAGAGGTCAAAGGTCACACCACCCCAGATGAAACACCGATTCCTCCTGCAGAGCTCCACCAGAGGATGTAAACTTCATAGGCTCGAGCTTTGACCCGTCGTTAAAGATTCCTCAGATGGGCTCGGCCGATGTTTGCTGATAAAGCAGGAGCAAAGATCGGAGAAAACCCAGTGAGGACCGGGACCAGATCATGTGAGGACACATGGGTCCGCTCTGGTTCAGACATCTTTAATTATTAACTGATGACAGACACATCAGCAGAAACCTCGTGACTCAGTAACGCCGGAGATGCAGACGTGAGAAAACACAGAATATAAGGGACAAGGTTTTAGGTCTGAGTCCATCACTAGACCCAGATTTAAGGCCCGCTTGGTGGGTTTTAGGTCTGAGTCCATCACTAGACCCAGATTTAAGGCCCGCTTGGTGGGTTTTAGGTCTGAGTCCATCACTAGACCCAGATTTAAGGCCCGCTTGGTGGGTTTTAGGTCTGAGTCCATCACTAGACCCAGATTTAAGGCCCGCTTGGTGGGTTTTAGGTCTGAGTCCATCACTAGACCCAGATTTAAGGCCCACTTGGTGGGTTTTAGGTCTGAGTCCATCACTAGACCCAGATTTAAGGCCCGCTTGGTGGGTTTTAGGTGTACAGAATGAAGCTCTTGGAACCAAAGATCACGGTTTTTATTATAGTTTAACTGAAGAAAGTTTTAAGACATCCAGTCATTAATCTTCACTATGAATTTACCAAGATCCCGCAGGTCCTACCTCTCCTGGTGACATTGTCATTTAATTTAATTTTTGTCTGTTATTTATACATTTGTTTATGTTTTCTACTTTTCCTGTCTTGGTTCATATTTTCTCTCCAGATTGTTTGGTTTTTATCAGAACTGAACTCAGCTAAGAGATCAGATGCTAAAGGTTCAGAAATATTGTAATGATCTGGTCTCTTATTCTGGTCTGAGGCTGCAGAAACATCAGATCATTGAAACTGCGTCAGATTTACAGATGTGATACAATAACATCCCAAAGCAACAGCATGTGAACCAGATGTTCCCACAGAGACCTGGAAGCAGAAAAACCTCCTGAACATCTTCATCTCCAGCATCAGAAGCCTCGCTGCTTCTTCAAGCCTGACTCGGGATGCCCTGAGCAGTTAATGCCCAAACTGGAAACAGCTCCCGCCCCCCCAAGCAGCCAGAGGTCAGAGGTTAGAGGTCAGGTTCCAGCAAACAGACACCAGATGGACCAAACATTTCTGGAACAGATAGAAACATCTTTTTTGTCTATAATCTGGTCATGAGAGCGCTCAGTGTCACGCCGTCTTCCCCGCCGTCATCTGGCTTCCTCGTGGCTCAGCCCCTCAGGGCAGCTCCGCCATCAAACCAAACGCACCAATCATGGAGCCCGACCGCCATTACCGCTCACAGAGGACGCCTCGGGGGAGGAGAGACTTCCTGAAACTCTGAGAAGAGATCTGAAACTGGTTCTCTGTTGTCCCACTGCCGTTATCTGCACAAACGTCTGCTGCCGTTCCAGTCCAGAGCTGCTGCTGCATTTACGGTTCAAACATGTGTCGCCATCATGGCGAATTTCACACAGACACGCCGCCTCGCCCTCCTGACCACACAAACACATTCCGATGAGGTCAGAACATCTGCAGGGCCCAAAAACTGCCTGACCCCCCCACAGCTGGGGACAGGACGCCGAGGTGACCGCCCAAGGTTTTTACTTCTTCAAACTATTTGAAGCTAAAACAAAAGTAACCGCCCCCCACCACCCGACCCCCATCTAGCAAACCCCCTAAACCCTCCAAACCCCCCAGAAATAATCCCCCATAACCACCTAAATCTCTCTAACCCCTAAATCCCCCAATAACCAAATACCCACACAACCCCCAAACCCTTTCCGAATTCCCCCTAACTAAACTCCCCTAGAATCCCCCAGACTAACTCAGTATCCCCCTGACTAACTCAGAATCCCCCAGACTAACTCAGAATCCCCCAGACTAACTCAGAATCCCCCCAGACTAACTCAGTATCCCCCAGACTAACTCAGAATCCCCCAGACTAACTCAGTATCCCCCTGACTAACTCAGTATCCCCCAGACTAACTCAGTATCCCCCAGACTAACTCAGTATCCCCCAGACTAACTCAGTATCCCCCAGGCTAACTCAGTATCCCCCAGGCTAACTCAGAATCCCCCAGACTAACTCAGTATCCCCCAGACTAACTCAGTATCCCCCAGACTAACTCAGAATCCCCCAGACTAACTCAGAATCCCCCTGACTAACTCAGAATCCCCCAGACTAACTCAGAATCCCCCAGACTAACTCAGAATCCCCCAGACTAACTCAGTATCCCCCTGACTAACTCAGAATCCCCCAGACTAACTCAGTATCCCCCTGACTAACTCAGTATCCCCCAGACTAACTCAGTATCCCCCAGACTAACTCAGAATCCCCCAGACTAACTCAGAATCCCCCAGACTAACTCAGAATCCCCCAGACTAACTCAGTATCCCCCAGGCTAACTCAGTATCCCCCAGGCTAACTCAGAATCCCCCAGACTAACTCAGAATCCCCCAGACTAACTCAGAATCCCCCAGACTAACTCAGTATCCCCCAGACTAACTCAGTATCCCCCAGACTAACTCAGTATCCCCCAGGCTAACTCAGTATCCCCCAGGCTAACTCAGAATCCCCCAGACTAACTCAGTATCCCCCAGACTAACTCAGAATCCCCCAGACTAACTCAGTATCCCCCAGACTAACTCAGTATCCCCCAGACTAACTCAGTATCCCCCAGGCTAACTCAGTATCCCCCAGGCTAACTCAGTATCCCCCAGGCTAACTCAGAATCCCCCAGACTAACTCAGAATCCCCCAGACTAACTCAGAATCCCCCAGACTAACTCAGAATCCCCCAGACTAACTCAGTATCCCCCAGACTAACTCAGAATCCCCCTGACTAACTCAGAATCCCCCTGACTAACTCAGAATCCCCCTGACTAACTCAGTATCCCCCAGACTAACTCAGTATCCCCCAGACTAACTCAGTATCCCCCAGACTAACTCAGAATCCCCCAGACTAACTCAGTATCCCCCAGACTAACTCAGTATCCCCCAGACTAACTCAGTATCCCCCAGACTAACTCAGAATCCCCCAGACTAACTCAGAATCCCCCAGACTAACTCAGAATCCCCCAGACTAACTCAGTATCCCCCAGACTAACTCAGAATCCCCCTGACTAACTCAGAATCCCCCTGACTAACTCAGAATGCCCCAGACTAACTCAGAATGCCCCAGACTAACTCAGAATGCCCCAGACTAACTCAGAATCCCCCAGACTAACTCAGAATCCCCCTGACTAACTCAGAATGCCCCAGACTAACTCAGAATGCCCCAGACTAACTCAGAATGCCCCAGACTAACTCAGAATCCCCCAGACTAACTCAGAATCCCCCAGACTAACTCAGAATCCCCCTGACTAACTCAGAATCCCCCTGACTAACTCAGAATCCCCCAGACTAACTCAGAATCCCCCAGACTAACTCAGAATCCCCCAGACTAACTCAGAATGCCCCAGACTAACTCAGAATGCCCCAGACTAACTCAGAATCCCCCTGACTAACTCAGAATGCCCCAGACTAACTCAGAATCCCCCAGACTAACTCAGAATGCCCCAGACTAACTCAGAATCCCCCTGAATCCCTTGTCCGTTGTCCAGATGTCTGCATCACAACGATCCCACGACAGAAATGATTCTGAGATGGAAACGAAGTGAAAACAATAGAAAAAGACAGATAAGAGGAATAAAAAGAGAAAGTAGATTAATTTTCATCTGTAGAAAACAGACCGTCATGCCAGCATTCCCGGCATTCCAGCATCTGGCGCTCTGACCAGGAAGTGAAACACAACGTCCTCTCTGGGGGACTTCCACCATTCCTGCTTCTATTTTCCCAACACACCGAGGGAGTCTTCTTAAAGATCCACTTTCCGAGAAAGCCCAAGATCAATAAACTCCTAATGACTTATTCAGACTTTTTGCGGTTCCTTTCCGTGTTCTCACAGACCAGCTGGTTCTGTTTCTCCTTCTAATAAAGAACCGAGCTGCAGGAACCCAAACAGGAACAAGCAGTCCTGATCCCGACCCCAATCCTTCTACATTTCCATGAAAACAGGAACCACTTGCTGGTTTTTACTGAAACATGTTCCAGCATGAATCCAGTATATGAGTCAGACCTGGATCCAGTTCTGAGGGTCCTGGACTGCGTTCACACCAGACTGGTTGCAGTAGGTTTTCTGGGAGAGTTGCTTAGTTTCAGGTATCGGGATACGCTAAGAAATCGATTGGGATCGGAGACATGGACTCAGTCTACCTACAAACACCGGTCTCAGTCCACTTCAAGTGGACCGACTTCAGGAAGTGGATTACAAAGTAAAGTGTATTGTGGGTTCAGCGCATTGCATCATGGGTAAACACAACCAAACTGCGTCTCTCTGGACAGGAGACGACACCTGATCAACCCCGGACCACCAGGATCCAGATCCACGTTTTACTCTGATGGAAAGTTGTTCTGCAGTTTTCTTCTTCACTCGTCTTCTCCTTCAGATGCCGCTGCAGCGCCTCCTCTGGTGGAGAGACGAACAAGTCATTGAAAAGGTCCGGATCTCAGTCCAGAGCAATGTTGCACCAGCTGAACCAAGTCCCCCATCCTACCGAGAAGTCGCCTTAAGAGGATTTTTATTCCCCATCCCATTCTCAACGCTCTGAGAGAAGCTTCAGGAACTGTTCTTTTGATGATTCAGCCTTTTGTTCTGGGTTCTGGAGAGGATCCGACCCTCATCAGACCCGTTTCCACTGATCTACAGGCCAGTTCTTGGGTCATGTGACCTCAGCCTTTTCTGGCTTCTTGAAAGCCACGTTTCCATGGAGACCATTTCTGATGAGGCTTCAGCCAACAGTAGATGGATCAGCTGAAGGTCCAGGAGGTCTCTCAGGTCCTGGTTCAGGTCTACAATCCTGTTTTCTGTCTGGGTTTTGCTGCTTTTTCAGATGAAACTAAAGAAATGAGAACAAATTATGTCTCTGTGACAAAGAACCCAAGGATCCGTTTTGAACCGGTTCTTTGCCAGGTTGTCTGTTATGTGTCGACACGACTCTGCTTCTTCCCTTCTGGTCTGTGTTCCCGCAGGTGGAAACGTTTCCGTTTACAGCATCAGGATTGATTTATTGACATGAGTAATCAATCAGCTGATGGCGTTTACACTCTGCTGTCACTCATCAGGACAACGTCGGACCATCTGAGAAGGACTGCAAGTTCTCACCGCCTTTCCAGCTTCACTGTAAGCAGATCTGTCTGCGTTTCCATGGTGACCACTGGTTTTGTGTTCCGGAGGATATCATATGGAGGTGTACAATCACACACACACACACGCACACACAAACACTTTTAGGTCTCAGCATCAGTTTTCAGACTTCTGGACGAAATGATTCCATCAGTTTCTGATCACATAGTCCATCTTTCTGATCAGTCCGTCATCATGTCCACGTCTGCTGCAGCTTCACTTCCTGTGGTGGTGCAGCAGTGAAAAAGGTCCCCCTTAATCCCTTTCCTGCAGCGTCACAAAGTTTAAACCCACAGATTCAGATCAGAAAAGACATTAACTGCCATAACCCAATAGAAAAGGCATGAACTGGTTCTTCTCTATATTCATGATCTCATTTTTATTCTTTTATTCTTTATCTTTGATCTTTTCTTTCTGCTCAGATCATCATGACAAATGTTTTCATATGACATGATAATAAAAGCAGGTTTATTTAACCTTCCTGTTCATACAGTATCGTACTGAACAGCAGGAAACACAAGCTCCGCCCTCACTTTCTCACACACACACACACATATACACATACACACGTCCACACACACACTCGGGCACACACAGAGCCTCCTGCATATTTAACGTTGTAGTGAATTATTTAGTGAAGTGGGAACTACTGAAGGAGTCGGCCATCAGGTTAAAAACAGCAGCAAGAGATAAAATTACTCTAAAACACGCACCCGTTATCAACACGCACCCGTTAGCGACACGCACCCGTTAGCGACACGCACCCGTTAGCGACACGCACACGTAATCAACACGCACCCGTTAGCAACACGCACACGTAATCAACACGCACCCGTTAGCAACATGCACACGTTAGCAACATACAGATGTTTTTGTTGACTTTCTCACATTAACAGTTTAAAACCAGAAGCAGATTTTAATTCAGACTTTATCAGCTGCGATTTTTACCCAAATGTTTCACTGCCTTTTTCTCGCCATGACGACTGTCATTCATCGTCCCTGGCAACCATTCAGAACTCATTACTGGTTCTAAAAACCAGGATCACATCACTGGGTTCCTTACTCTGACTTCCTGTTAGCTTTAAGCCACCCAAGCTTTGGTTTGGATTACTACAATCCTGCTGATCCAGGATCGACCTGCCGATCCGGGATCAACCTGCCGATCCGGGATCAACCTGCCGATCCGGGATCAACCTGCACTCAGGCCACGCCCCCCTTGTACCTGCCAGGGCTTTGATCCGCGAGCGCTCGAACAGACGAGCCGAGCTGTTCTCGTTGTCCCAGTCATCAGCGTCCCAGCGGTTGTTGACGCTGCCATCGCTGTACTGCTGTTGGATCTCCATGTGGTCGAACTCCGCCGCCACCGACGTCATCTTGGCCTCGCCGCGACTCCGGCGTCGCTGCTTTTGTTACTTTGGAATCCTTCCACCTGGTACCTGATGCAGGTTTCAACGGGACCGTCAGGGACTCTGAGACCGGCTTGGCTCAGATGGGTGACCCAACAAGCTCACAAAAAAACCTGCGGATTCAAACAAAAAGACGAGTTAGTTGAACTCCTCCCATATCCATCTGATTTTCTAACTCCTCCCACATCTATTTGACGTGCCAGCTCCTCCCACATCTATCCAACGTTCCAGCTCCTCCCACATCTATTCGATTTTCTAATTCCTCCCACATCTATCCAACGTTCCAGCTCCTCCCACATCTATTCGATTTTCTAATTCCTCCCACATCTATCCAACGTTCCAGCTCCCCCCATATCTTTCTGATTTGCTAACTCCCCCCACATCTATCCAACGTTCCAGCTCCCCCCATATCTATCTGATTTTCTAACTCCCCCCACATCTATTTGACGTGCCAGCTCCTCCCACATCTATCCAACGTTCCAGCTCCTCCCACATCTATCCGACGTTCCAGCTCCTCCCACATCTATCCGACGTTCCAGCTCCCCCCATATCTATCTGATTTTCTAACTCCCCCCACATCTATTTGACGTGCCAGCTCCTCCCACATCTATCCAACGTTCCAGCTCCTCCCACATCTATCCAACGTTCCAGCTCCTCCCACATCTATCCGACATTCCAGCTCCTCCCACATCTATCCGACATTCCAGCTCCTCCCACATCTATCCGACGTTCCAGCTCCCCCCATATCTATCTGATTTTCTAACTCCCCCCACATCTATTTGACGTGCCAGCTCCTCCCACATCTATCCAACGTTCCAGCTCCTCCCACATCTGTCTGACGCTCTAGCTCCTCCCATATCTATCCGATTTTCTAACTCCTCTCACATTTATCCAACGTTCCAGCTCCTCCCACATCTATCCGACACGCTCGAGCTCCTCCCACATCTATCTGATTTTCTAGCTCCTCCCACATCTATCCAACGTTCCAGCTCCTCCCACATCTAGCCAACATTCCAGCTCCTCCCACATCTATCTGATTTTCTAGCTCCTCCCACATCTATCCAACGTTCCAGCTCCTCCCACATCTATCTGATTTTCTAGCTCCTCCCACATCTATCCAACGTTCCAGCTCCTCCCACATCTATCTGATTTTCTAGCTCCTCCCACATCTATCCAACGTTCCAGCTCCTCCCACATCTATCTGATTTTCTAGCTCCTCCCACATCTATCCAACGTTCCAGCTCCTCCTACATCTATCTGATTTTCTAGCTCCTCCCACATCTATCCAACGTTCCAGCACCTCCCACATCTATCCAACGTTCTAGCTCCTCCCACATCTATCCAACGTTCCAGCACCTCCCACATCTATCCAACGTTCCAGCTCCTCCCACATCTATCCAACGTTCCAGCTCCTCCTACATCTATCCAACGTTCTAGCTCCTCCCACATCTATCCAACGTTCTAGCTCCTCCCACATCTATCCAACGTTCCAGCACCTCCCACATCTATCCAACGTTCCAGCTCCTCCCACATCTATCCAACGTTCCAGCTCCTCCCACATCTATCCAACGTTCCAGCTCCTCCCACATCTATCCAACATTCCAGCTCCTCCCACATCTACCTGATTTTCTAACTCCTCCCACATCTATCTGATTCACTAATTCCTCCCACATCTATTTGATTTTCTAACTCCTCCCACATCTATCCAACGTTCCAGCTCCTCCCACATCTATCCAACGTTCCAGCTCCTCCCACATCTATTTGATTTTCTAACTCCTCCCACATCTATCCAACGTTCCAGCTCCTCCCACAACTGTCTGGCGTTCAAACTCGTCCGACGCGATTTCTTTTGCCCTGTAATGCTTATTATTGTGCTACTGTGATGCGTTTACTTTATGGGACGGTGGATGGAAATTTGCAACCTGCTAAATCCAGCATACAGTATTCACAACAACTTTTAAACATTCAATAACATGCAAGTAATAGTAATAATAATATGCAAGTCACTTTGGATCAAAGCGTATGCTAAGCGACAGTAGAATAGAATAGAATAGAATAGAATAGAATAATTGATGTCACATCTCCTCCTACACCATATCATGAATACTACGATGATCAGGTGTGTTGGAGCAGGAAACACCTAAAACCTGCAGGACTGCAAAGCGAGAGAACCAGAGCTGGACAACCTGTCCTTGGTTCATGATTCCCTTCCGTACTCAGATTCCTTCTCATTTCTGAGCAGGGGAGGTAACTGATATGAAGCTGGTGCAGTCTGTGAATATGACACAGAGCAGTTCTGTGTCTGTGAGCAGCAACAGTTGAAGTGAAAATAACAACTATGAACTAGAATCAGAAACATCAGTTTGTTTTCTTTCAGTCTGAAGCTGCAAACTAAAGTTATAATTACAGGTTTACTCAACGTATCGGTGCTTATTACATGGCTCTCATCGTTTCATGACTTCATCTGGAGCCCATTTCGCTAAAAGGTTTTTATTCGCTATTGATTTAAGTTCAACCCATCAGCTGGGTTTATTTTTGGATTTTATTTCCATCTCAAAGGCCATCAGTCTCCTGATCAATGTTTACCATCCTGGGTGTTAAACATCAATCTGTGAAGCACTTTAAACTTCATTACATGAAAAATGCATCTAATTTCTATATCAGGACAGAAAAAATGTGACTTCTGCAAAGTCACATGACTGATAGTCTGTTTCTTCTCTGAACTCGGTTCACCTGTAAACTGAAACAACAGCTCCCCCGGCTGGCCACACTGCGCCACTACAGCAGACTTCCCAGTCATTTCTCACGCACCGCATCGCTCACGATGTAAACAAACTAATCAATTAATTATTCAATATTACAAATTCAGAGAGAAGGAAAGAGGTTCAAACTGTTTCTTCCAGCCATTTATACATCTTTATGCAGCTAATGACCTCAAACAGGTGCTTCTGATTTAGGATAATAAGTGGAGTGGGGGTGGACTCTTTTAAGCGGACGAGCAGGTCGTTGGGGGTCAGAATTCTAGCTGATAGACAGGTGTTCAGATACTGAACATACAAAGCGGTAACATACAAAGAAATTATTATTAGAATAACCATACAAAGTGATTTCCAGGACTTCACAGTGGAGATGCACCTCAGATGAAAATTTCAGATCCTTCCTAGATTTCTAAGGGGGAGAATCTCAGGATGTTTAAATACTTATTTGCCTCACTGTGTATATATGTGAAATAAAAAAAATATTGAGCCAGAAAGACGAGTTTAAATTAGATTTGAGAGGAAATCATGACATGGAACAGAACTAAAATAAATCCCCTGAAATGAAAACTTCATACTTTATTATTCCCAGGAAGGAAAAATAACATTTTAATTATATTTTATTGAAATATTAAAAATTTATTAATTTCTTTACAGAGAACGAAATTCTCAAAATATATTTTAGCACAAGAAAAAATGTGAATATTCAGACAGATAGACGATAAACATATCATGTTCTCATAAGGAGAAGGTGAATATGGAGGAAACCTGCAGATATTCTCTGTTACAGCGACGTGTCCAGGAAGGAACCAACACTGGTTCTCTGCAGCTCCGCCCGTCTCTAGCTCCGCCCGTATCTAGCTCCGCCCATCTCTAGCTCCGCCCATCTCTAGCTCCGCCGTTGGCTCATGCGGTCTTGAAGCAGTGTACAGATAGACTGCAGTCGGAATGTGTTCATGCTGTTTCTGTGAAGCGCATGACGCTGGATTTCCTGTCAGTACCTCCTACGCTGTAACAGTTCGCTGAAGCGATCGCCCGTTACCCACCAGAACGGCTGAAAGAACCCGTTTAGACTTCTGTTCTCTCTGAATCGTTCCTTTTTCCTGCTGATTTATCAGGAATAATCTGAATGCTAGGACTGTGATGCCTAAATGAAGTATTTTAGCTGGCCAAACTGAATCTTTTAAAAGGACTCGCATGAAAACGACTCAGTGACTGAATGACTTTAAAGTCTCAGAAACTTTAATTAAAACAGTTTATTTAAACTGTTTCAACGATTTTAACAGTGTAAAAGCAGAATAAATCTGTTCTGCAGCTTTCAGCTGATGTCATGCAGAGCTGCTCTCTGATTGGCTGCTGCCTCCAGGCTCCTCCCTACCTCTGCAGGCAACGCTGAATCTCTGGCCCCGCCCACTGACGGTTAACTCACCCAATCAGAATATTTGTTGTCTGAGGAGTCTGCAGAGCGGCAACTGTTGCAGCTCACACACACACACACACTAATGTTCTGTGTGTGTGTGTGTGTGTGTGCACGTGAACGTACACGCTGCCACCCACTTACTGCTCAACAACCAGTCAGGCTGGAGCTGCTCATGTTGCTACACTAAAAATACGCCACGGCGGGACCCTGATGGCGTGGGAGCGTTTCCAGAGAGCAACACACACAACGTGCACTCATGTGGAAATAATGGAGCACGCTCACACACACACACACACACACACACACACACACACACACACACACACCAGCTGGGTTTCCATGGAGCTGAACCACTTCACAGTCAATGAAAAGAAATGGAAAATTCTTCACTTTGATGCAGAAAGTTCTGGAAATAAAAGCAGAAAACCGAAAGATGCTGAAAGTTTAAATCCTTCCTGAAAGCAAAAAGTCCTCCAGGACCACGTAACACATTTAAGTCTTCGGCCACACAAAAAGGACCCCAAACTGCTGTAACCCCTGTGTGTGTGTGTGTGTGTGTGTGTGTGTGTACCACTACACAACATTGGCTAACCCCTCCCTGTCCCTGAACGCTTACAGGAAGTCGTGTTGTTTTGACATAAGGACGCCTGCTGAACGGTGCGTTTCATGCTTTCATGGCAGCGGTCCTGACTTCATCTCCACACCGGCCTCCTGTGAACGTTTTGGGATGGGGGCGGGGTCTACGACGGCGCTGCTTTTCATTGGTCAGAATAAAAACGACACTTTCATGTCAAGTCTCCAATAAGACCTGAAAAGCAGCGGTTATCGGTGTGTCTCCATGGCAGCAGGAACCTGCCTGTAGGAACACCGGATATAAAACATCGCAACGTAATACGGACAAATTATTCCACTTTTTGTTGGATCATTTTTATTTTTAACGTTTGAAGCTGAAATCAGGATTCTGGTTGCCGCCACAATCACACGAGTAATCACATGACATCACCATGTTACGCTTGCTACTGGCCTCAAAAAATCTCCATGGTCACCGCTGGTCACCACTGGTCACCGCTAGTCTCTATGGTTACCGCTGGTCTCCATGGTTACCGTTTGTCCAGATATCACCCATCAGACCACAGACTCCACTTTAAAACCAGAACCCAAAGCAAAACCTGAACAGGTCTGTTTAGGTTCAGGACTCAGACCCAAATTGCACCGAGACTGCGTTCACACTGCAGTTCTTAAACCGGTTTCACTCCACCAGAGGAAAACGCTAAATGATCTGCTAGATGCCAGTGTGCCAGCCGATCTGGTCCCAGTGGGCAGGTTGATCTGGTCCCAGTGGGCAGGTTGATCTGGTCCCAGTGGGCAGGTTGATCTGGTCCCAGTGGGCAGGTTGATCTGGTCCCAGTGGGCAGGTTGATCTGGTCCCAGTGGGCAGGTTGATCTGGTCCCAGTGGGCAGGTTGATCTGGTCCCAGTGGGCAGGTTGATCTGGTCCCAGTGGGCAGGTTGATCTGGTCCCAGTGGGCAGGTTGATCTGGTCCCAGTGGGCAGGTTGATCTGGTCCCAGTGGGCAGATTGATCTGGTCCCAGTGGGCAGGTTGATCTGGTCCCAGTGGGCAGGTTGATCTGGTCCCAGTGGGCAGGTTGATCTGGTCCCAGTGGGCTGGTTGATCTGGTCCCAGTGGGCAGATTGATCTGGTCCCAGTGGGCAGATTGATCTGGTCCCAGTGGGCAGGTTGATCTGGTCCCAGTGGGCAGGTTGATCTGGTCCCAGTGGGCAGGTTGATCTGGTCCCAGTGGGCTGGTTGATCTGGTCCCAGTGGGCAGGTTGATCTGGTCCCAGTGGGCAGGTTGATCTGGTCCCAGTGGGCAGGTTGATCTGGTCCCAGTGGGCAGGTTGATCTGGTCCCAGTGGGCAGGTTGATCTGGTCCCAGTGGGCAGGTTGATCTGGTCCCAGTGGGCAGGTTGATCTGGTCCCAGTGGGCAGGTTGATCTGGTCCCAGTGGGCAGGTTGATCTGGTCCCAGTGGGCAGGTTGATCTGGTCCCAGTGGGCAGGTTGATCTGGTCCCAGTGGGCAGGTTGATCTGGTCCCAGTGGGCAGGTTGATCTGGTCCCAGTGGGCAGGTTCATTCCGTTTTGCAGATTCACATTTCCCAAACGAAGCAGACTTTCCGTGCAAACGGACGATGATGTGAACGTCTGAGTCTGTCCGCTGGTCTGAACCTGCCATGCAGCAGCTGAGTCACCAACATGGCAGCATGTGCACGTGGCGTTTCCAGTGTCCAGTGGATACAGAACGTCACTAAGACGTTGGGTAGACGGGACAGTAAAGCGTGGTGGACAGCAGAGAATCTCCAGGAGCGTTTTGCATTTTTCCACCAGATGGAGGCAGATGGATCTCCATACTTTGTATTTTTAGCAGCCGGACCTTTTTCCTTTTTAACTATGAATGGGTCACCATGGCAACTGAGAGCAGCAGCATCCGGAGCAGCGTGGAGACCCACGCAGGACGAGCTGCCGGCTGTACGACCATCCACAAAGCCTTATGAAGAGTCTTCACCAGGAGGAGGTGAGGGGGGGGTGCATGTGGACTGGAACCAGAGTCCTGAGCCAGCAGCTACATTACTACAGGCCTTTATTTTCCACACATAGAAAGGATTAAACACATCATCCAGACCAGAAGCAACAGTGTTGCCGTAGCAACGGGGGGGATGCCAACTCTGTTAATGTGTAAACTGGTGAAATGATAAGATTATGACTGATGTGACCACATGACGTTTGGATCAGAACTTCCTCAGGTCCTGGTGGAGTAAGTTGGTCAGGAGCCGGCGCTTTTGTCCTGGTAGATCTCTTATCCAGACAAAAAGAGAACAATCGAAGTAGCTCCCCACAGGTTGTTGTATGTCACCATGACGGTTTTTACCGGATGCTTTTGTCATGCAAACAGATATAAATATGTTTTTGTATTTAGGGTGTGTTTCTATAGGTACATATTGTGTGTCATTGCTTTACTTTTTTATGTCTATATTAACATACATATGTTGATGACCGCCTTTGTCTGATTGGCTGGACGATCAGATACAGGCGTGGCCTGAAACATCACTCGTTTTGTTAATAAACGTATCGGGAGCTACTTCTAGTTTCTCTTTGTCACCATTTTCCTTTGGATCCGGCACCTAGCTTTATCTTCAAGAAGATGTGCGTGATTTAAACTTTCTTCTAGATCTCTTATCTGTACTTATCGATACACAACCTGCTCTGGAGAGGGTTCAGCGTGCGTTACCATGGTGATTCATCCCGATAGGAGGCATAAAACCATGAAGTTGCCGCTATGTGAGAAAATCCAGCTTCCTGGTCCTCGTCTCAGCTTTAAAGTCAGAAATATGTTGGAGGTCAGTCCAACCTTTAGCGCAGTCCTCTGAAGACACAGAGAAGGATGCGTTTATGTAGGACATGGACCAGGAGCGTCATCCATCATGATCTGTCTCTGCAGCGTTATGTAGGACACGCTGCAGAGCCATGTAGGACACACCGAGACATGCGGGACACGCTGCAGAGACATGTAGGACACGCCGAGACATGCGGGACACGCTGCAGAGCCATGTAGGACACGCCGAGACATGCGGGACACGCTGCAGAGACATGTAGGACACGCCGAGACATGCGGGACACGCTGCAGAGACATGTAGGACACACCGAGACATGCGGGACACGCTGCAGAGACATGTAGGACACGCCGAGACATGCGGGACACGCTGCAGAGCCATGTAGGACACGCCGAGACATGCGGGACACGCTGCAGAGCCATGTAGGACACGCCGAGACATGCGGGACACGCTGCAGAGCCATGTAGGACACACCGAGACATGTGGGACACGCTGCAGAGACATGTAGGACACGCCGAGACATGCGGGACACGCTGCAGAGACATGTAGGACACGCCGAGACATGCGGGACACGCTGCAGAGACATGTAGGACACGCCGAGACATGCGGGACACGCTGCAGAGACATGTAGGACACGCCAAGACATGCGGGACACGCTGCAGAGACATGTAGGACACGCCGAGACATGCGGGACACGCTGCAGAGACATGTAGGACACGCCGAGACATGCGGGACACGCTGCAGAGACATGTAGGACACGCCGAGACATGCGGGACACGCTGCAGAACCATGTAGGACACGCCGAGACATGCGGGACACGCTGCAGAGCCATGTAGGACACGCCGAGACATGCGGGACACGCTGCAGAACCATGTAGGACACGCCGAGACATGCGGGACACGCTGCAGAGCCATGTAGGACACGCCAAGACATGCGGGACACGCTGCAGAGCCATGTAGGACACGCCGAGACATGCGGGACACGCTGCAGAGCCATGTAGGACACGCCGAGACATGCGGGACACGCTGCAGAGCCATGTAGGACACGCCAAGACATGCGGGACACGCTGCAGAGCCATGTAGGACACGCCGAGACATGCGGGACACGCTGCAGAGCCATGTAGGACACGCCGAGACATGCGGGACACGCTGCAGAGCCATGTAGGACACACCGAGACATGTGGGACACGCCGAGACATGCGGGACACGCCGAGACATGCGGGACACGCCGAGACATGCGGGACACGCTGCAGAGCCATGTAGGACACGCCGAGACATGCGGGACACGCTGCAGAGACATGTAGGACACGCCGAGACATGCGGGACACGCTGCAGAGACATGTAGGACACGCCGAGACATGCGGGACACGCTGCAGAGACATGTAGGACACGCCGAGACATGCGGGACACGCTGCAGAGCCATGTAGGACACGCCGAGACATGCGGGACACGCTGCAGAGCCATGTAGGACACGCCGAGACATGCGGGACACGCTGCAGAGACATGTAGGACACGCCGAGACATGCGGGACACGCTGCAGAGACATGTAGGACACGCCGAGACATGCGGGACACGCTGCAGAGCCATGTAGGACACGCCGAGACATGCGGGACACGCTGCAGAGCCATGTAGGACACGCCGAGACATGCGGGACACGCTGCAGAGACATGTAGGACACGCCGAGACATGCGGGACACGCTGCAGAGACATGTAGGACACGCCGAGACATGCGGGACACGCTGCAGAGCCATGTAGGACACGCCGAGACATGCGGGACACGCTGCAGAGACATGTAGGACACGCCGAGACATGCGGGACACGCTGCAGAGACATGTAGGACACGCCGAGACATGCGGGACACGCTGCAGAGACATGTAGGACACGCCGAGACATGCGGGACACGCTGCAGAGACATGTAGGACACGCCGAGACATGCGGGACACGCTGCAGAGCCATGTAGGACACGCCGAGACATGTGGGACACGCTGCAGAGACATGTAGGACACGCCGAGACATGCGGGACACGCTGCAGAACCATGTAGGACACGCCGAGACATGCAGGACACGCTGCAGAACCATGTAGGACACGCCGAGACATGCGGGACACGCTGCAGAGACATGTAGGACACGCCGAGACATGCGGGACACGCTGCAGAGCCATGTAGGACACGCCGAGACATGCGGGACACGCTGCAGAGACATGTAGGACACACCGAGACATGTGGGACACGCTGCAGAGCCATGTAGGACACACCGAGACATGCGGGACACGCTGCAGAGACATGTAGGACACGCCGAGACATGTGGGACACGCTGCAGAGCCATGTAGGACACGCCGAGACATGCGGGACACGCTGCAGAGCCATGTAGGACACGCCGAGACATGCGGGACACGCTGCAGAGCCATGTAGGACACGCCGAGACATGCGGGACACGCTGCAGAGCCATGTAGGACACGCCGAGACATGCGGGACACGCTGCAGAACCATGTAGTGAACCAATCACACGGTCCGGACACTTCCTGTGTAATTCCAACGTCTCCCACTCCTCCCAGCTTCACTCCGTTTCCAGTCGGACAGCTCAGGCAAACGCGGCTGCAGGTCTCCGTCTGAAAGCAGGACAGACGGCAGGACAGCGATGCTACAGGCTCTGCAGGACGCTCCTCATTTCTGTTCCCTTAAATTAGGTTATCTGATAAGCTAATGTGGTTAGCAGTTGCTATGGTTACACTGATCAATCAGAGTTGTGTGATTCTAACCTCCAGCTTCGCCTCTGCAGAAACCAGAAGCAGGACATAAAAATGGCTCCACTTCTGAGCGCTAACGGTCAGCGTGTTGATGCGACACGTCTCATCCTGCCCTGAAATACGCCCCTTCCTCTAAAGCATGTTTTGCAGATGGAGCCTTCTGTCCCACATCTGTGGCCTTCATAAAGTTATTTCAGCTCGTTTTTGTGGATACACGTCCCAATGCTGCAGTACCACCACAGTGTTGAGCCGTGAAAGGAACAAAGAAGAAGAAGCAGCTGGCATGTATTTAATGTCTTCATAGACCGTCGTCTGGTCAGCTGTTCCGCTTCTCGTGTGTCTGAGAACTGTGTTTACCGAAGGTTAGATCCTCACTGCCGTCAGTCGCACATATCAGCTAACTACTCTGCTAACGTAACGTGGCAGTATGACGGCAGCGACAATTCACGACGGGGGGAAACAGCCTTAAACCATCAACCCCTACAGGCGACACAAGGTACTACACCTCCATAAAGACCCATTAGTTTAAAAACTTCGCCGTCTGAGTTCCTCCGTCTGATTTTCTTCTCTGGGCGTAACTCTCAGAAACCAGCAGGTGCACCGTTTTCTCGTCAGCAGAGCGGGAGGGCGAGAATCTTCACCGCTCAGAGACGAAAGACGACGATTTTCAGATTCATTCAATCCAACACGGGCTGATTCGTCACGATTCGTAAAGGTTCAATAACGCTTATTTTCATTATGAAACGTCAGAAATGCAGCAATGAAGTGCAGCAGGAAGCTAGCCGCTAGCCTTACAGCTACCGTTACAGAGCGAGAGATTTATCCACCGGGGTTGAAGGCAGCGTTGGGAAACATTTTCCAGGGGAACAGACGAGACTCGGACAAGACTTATGGAAGTTGCTGCAGCTCTGTTCCAGCCCAGAGCTTGTTGTTCCTAACTATTGCTAACATTTTTCCTGACGATTCCAGGAGAAAGTTAAAGACAATATGAAAAAAAAATGAATAAAAAAACGTGTTGGATTTATTTACTGTTGCACACGAATAAAATGTAGTGAAGATAAATTTGTTTTGGATACTGAATAGAGCATAAAGTCGTATAAAGGAGCCACAGAATGAGAAAAAACCCTTAAGGTGGAAAAAAAATGCGTGGAAATCCTGATAATCGTTTAGTGATTGACTCATTGCCCCCTGAATCGAGATCGAATCAAATCATGTGGACACTCAAACTTCACAACAAACTTCTGTGACTGTTAAAAACCAGTGAGAAAACCAGATATCCCAGTCTCTGGACTCCCAGCTGGATGAGCTGAAACCAGTCCGACCCGGGGCCTCTCTGCGCCGCCAAGTGAGAAGAAGCCCAGCTCACACAATGAAGGAATGCTGGAGAATAAAAGGCCGGGAAAACAGGAATGTGTCGGAAAGGATGAGGTCACTCTGACAGAGCGAGCATGGGATGAACAGAGACAGAGAGAGAAAAACTGAGATGTTGACCTGGTTTCCTGGTGTCTTCATCATCATCATCATCCTCACTGTATGGCCTATGCTGTATGTTCCAGCAGCGTTCCTCTTCCTGATGGATGGGAGGAATTTCCTGCCTCCCAGTAGGTGGAAGGAACGTCTTACTTCCTGATAGGATAGCTACCACCGTCAGGATTTCGCCACTAAAGTCACATCTGAACAAAAAAATCTGAAATGAACCACAAAAGTGATTGACGGCCGACTTCCTGAACGCAGATAAAAGTTCTGCTCAGCTGATCCGTTGAAAACAAATCACGTGCATGAGAACTGTTGTTGTGGAGAAACGTCCACCGCTACCTTCACATGAACTGATCAACCCTGGAGGATCAATGGATGGGCCGGTGCGTCCATCTTACATGTCTATGTGCACACGCGTTTACACGTGCATATGCTGACAAGTTTGCATGTTTAAGGGTCGGAATGTCGGCGTGCGTACGTGTCGGCGTGCGTACGTGTCGGCGTGCGTACGTGTATACATGTGTACGTGTCGGCATGCGTACGTGTCGGCGTGCGTACGTGTATACATGTGTACGTGTCGGCGTGCGTACGTGTATACATGTGTACGTGTCGGCGTGCGTACGTGTATACATGTGTACGTGTCGGCGTGCGTACGTGTCGGAGTGCGTACGTGTCGGCATGCGTATGTGTATACATGTATATGTGTCGGCGTGCGTACGTGTATACATGTGTACGTGTCGGCGTGCGTACGTCTATACATGTGTACGTGTCGGCGTGCGTACGTCTATACATGTGTACGTGTCGGCGTGTGTACGTGTATACATGTGTACGTGTCGGCGTGCATACGTGTATACATGTATATGTGTCGGCGTGCGTACGTGTATACATGTGTACGTGTCGGCGTGCGTACGTGTCGGCGTGCGTACGTGTATACATGTGTACGTGTCGGCGTGCGTACGTGTATACATGTGTACGTGTCGGCGTGCGTACGTGTCGGCGTGCGTACGTGTATACATGTATATGTGTCGGCGTGCGTACGTGTATACATGTATATGTGTCGGCGTGCGTAGGTGTCGGCGTGCGTAGGTGTCGGCGTGTGTACGTGTATACATGTGTACGTGTCGGCGTGCATACGTGTATACATGTATATGTGTCGGCGTGCGTACGTGTATACATGTGTACGTGTCGGCGTGCGTACGTGTCGGCGTGCGTACGTGTATACATGTGTACGTGTCGGCGTGCGTACGTGTATACATGTGTACGTGTCGGCGTGCGTACGTGTCGGCGTGCGTACGTGTATACATGTATATGTGTCGGCGTGCGTACGTGTATACATGTATATGTGTCGGCGTGCGTAGGTGTCGGCGTGCGTAGGTGTCGGCGTGCGTACGTGTCGGCGTGCGTACGTGTCGGCGTGCGTACGTGTCGGCGTGCGTACGTGTATACATGTGTACGTGTCGGCGTGCGTACGTGTCGGCATGCGTACGTGTATACATGTGTACGTGTCGGCGTGCGTACGTGTATACATGTGTACGTGTCGGCGTGCGTACGTGTATACATGTGTACGTGTCGGCGTGCGTACGTGTCGGCGTGCGTACGTGTATACATGTGTACGTGTCGGCGTGCGTACGTGTATACATGTGTACGTGTCGGCGTGCGTACGTGTCGGCGTGCGTACGTGTCGGCGTGCGTACGTGTATACATGTGTACGTGTCGGCGTGCGTACGTGTCGGCGTGCGTACGTGTCGGCGTGCGTACGTGTATACATGTGTACGTGTCGGCGTGCGTACGTGTCGGCGTGCGTACGTGTCGGCGTGCGTACGTGTCGGCGTGCGTACGTGTCGGCATGCGTACGTGTCGGCGTGCGTACGTGTCGGCGTGCGTACGTGTATACATGTATATGTGTCGGCGTGCGTACGTGTATACATGTATATGTGTCGGCGTGCGTACGTGTATACATGTATATGTGTCGGCGTGCGTAGGTGTCGGCGTGCGTACGTGTCGGCGTGCGTACGTGTATACATGTATATGTGTCGGCGTGCGTAGGTGTCGGCGTGCGTACGTGTCGGCATGCGTACGTGTCGGCATGCGTACGTGTCGGCATGCGTACGTGTCGGCGTGCGTACGTGTATACATGTATATGTGTCGGCGTGCGTAGGTGTCGGCGTGCGTACGTGTCGGCGTGCGTACGTGTCGGCATGAGTACGTGTCGGCGTGCGTACGTGTATACATGTATATGTGTCGGCATGCGTACGTGTCGGCATGCGTACGTGTCGGCATGCGTACGTGTCGGCATGCGTACGTGTCGGCATGCGTACGTGTCGGCATGCGTACGTGTATACATGTATATGTGTCGGCGTGCGTAGGTGTCGGCGTGCGTACGTGTCGGCGTGCGTACGTGTCGGCGTGCGTACGTGTCGGCGTGCGTACGTGTCGGCGTGCGTCCGTGTCGGCATGCGTACGTGTCGGCATGCGTACGTGTCGGCATGCGTACGTGTCGGCGTGCGTACGTGTCGGCGTGCGTACGTGTATACATGTATATGTGTCGGCGTGCGTACGTGTATACATGTATATGTGTCGGCGTGCGTACGTGTATACATGTATATGTGTCGGCGTGCGTAGGTGTCGGCGTGCGTACGTGTCGGCGTGCGTACGTGTCGGCGTGCGTACGTGTATACATGTGTACGTGTCGGCGTTCGTACGTGTCGGCATGCGTACGTGTATACATGTGTACGTGTCGGCGTGCGTACGTGTATACATGTGTACGTGTCGGCGTGCGTACGTGTATACATGTGTACGTGTCGGCGTGCGTACGTGTCGGCGTGCGTACGTGTATACATGTGTACGTGTCGGCGTGCGTACGTGTCGGCGTGCGTACGTGTCGGCGTGCGTACGTGTCGGCGTGCGTACGTGTCGGCGTGCGTACGTGTCGGCGTGCGTACGTGTCGGCGTGCGTACGTGTCGGCATGCGTACGTGTATACATGTATATGTGTCGGCGTGCGTACGTGTCGGCGTGCGTACGTGTCGGCATGCGTACGTGTATACATGTATATGTGTCGGCGTGCGTACGTGTCGGCATGCGTACGTGTATACATGTATATGTGTCGGCGTGCGTACGTGTCGGCATGCGTACGTGTCGGCATGCGTACGTGTATACATGTATATGTGTCGGCGTGCGTACGTGTATACATGTATATGTGTCGGCGTGCGTAGGTGTCGGCGTGCGTACGTGTCGGCGTGCGTACGTGTCGGCGTGCGTACGTGTATACATGTATATGTGTCGGCATGCGTACGTGTCGGCATGCGTACGTGTATACATGTATATGTGTCGGCGTGCGTAGGTGTCGGCGTGCGTACGTGTCGGCGTGCGTACGTGTCGGCATGCGTACGTGTCGGCGTGCGTACGTGTATACATGTATATGTGTCGGCGTGCGTAGGTGTCGGCGTGCGTAGGTGTCGGCGTGCGTAGGTGTCGGCGTGCGTACGTGTCGGCGTGCGTACGTGTCGGCGTGCGTACGTGTCGGCGTGCGTACGTGTCGGCGTGCGTACGTGTCGGCGTGCGTACGTGTCGGCGTGCGTACGTGTCGGCGTGCGTACGTGTATACATGTATATGTGTCGGCGTGCGTACGTGTATACATGTATATGTGTCGGCGTGCGTACGTGTATACATGTATATGTGTCGGCGTGCGTAGGTGTCGGCGTGCGTACGTGTATACATGTATATGTGTCGGCGTGCGTAGGTGTCGGCGTGCGTACGTGTCGGCGTGTATACATGTATATGTGTCGGCGTGTATACATGTATATGTGTCGGCGTGCGTACGTGTCGGCGTGTATACATGTATATGTGTCGGCGTGCGTATGCAGCCCGGACGTCCTCGCCGTTCCGTTCATTTCTGTCTTTTAGTGGACTGTAGCTGACGAAGATTCAGGAGATGACGATGACAATAGATTTTTACATCATGAAAAAGTTGCAGCAGAAACACAGAGTCTGGTTTCAGCTCTCAGCCCCACCCAGACCAGAGCCGAGCCGGGACAAACTATTGGATTGGTGCGTCTGGGTTAAACCAAGCGCACACACGCGTTAGACAGATGGAGGAGCGAAGGGGGTGGGGGCACATCAATAAGTCATGTGGTCATGTTTGCTCGTTCAGGCGAGTCGTTTTGTTCAGATTCAGACAGAAAATCCGGATGAATTCTGCAGACAAAGAAAATGATGAAAACCTGACATAAATGAATAAAAGTAAATGTAAAACATGGAAGTTCTGGCAGGAAGACGGACATCTCACCACCTGATCAGTTTCATGATCAACACGATACTTGTATCAACAACTATGATAGGAGGAATCACTCTTTTTGATCATGTTCTGACTCGTATATCACAGAGATAAAACAGTCCTAACAGGAAAACTCTCCTATTGACCCCCCCACTCCACCCCCACCCCCACCCAGCTGTGCTCCGCCTGTTCAAATAAACACCACCAGCAGACGGGTGGAGGACTTATGGAACAAAGTCTCTACATGCAGCAGATCTCCGGGAACAACAAGTTATTGTTTTTAGCGAATCAGGAGGTCATGAAGGCAGCTCCAGTCACAGAGGCTGGTTTTCAGTGTGTCCCTGCTCCAACAACACTCAAATTAAATAAAGAGTCTTTCATGGCTCTTTAGTTTGAGGCAAATGTGTTGGAGCAGCAATAAATGGAAAACCTTAGAAACTGGGCCTCTCAACAACGACTTTGGCCCCCCTGCACTAAGGTCTGCGGTTTTACTGTATGACAAATGAAGGCCAGCAGCCTGAGCTCCATGACGGTAATGTGATTAGCTCCATGAAGCTAACTGCATTTAGCTCTGTGAAACTAGAAATGTTTAGCTTCATGATGCTTTACGATGCTATTGGCGTTTAGCTTCACCATGCTACCGGCGTTTAGCTTCACCATGCTACCGGCGTTTAGCTTCACCATGCTACCGGCGTTTAGCTTCACCATGCTACCGGCGTTTTGCTGCACCATGCTACCGGCGTTTTGCTGCACCATGCTACCGGCGTTTTGCTGCACCATGCTACCGGCGTTTTGCTGCACCATGCTACCGGCGTTTTGCTGCACCATGCTACCGGCGTTTTGCTGCACCATGCTACCGGCGTTTTGCTTCACCATGCTACCGGCGTTTTGCTTCACCATGCTACCGGCGTTTTGCTTCACCATGCTACCGGCGTTTTGCTGCACCATGCTACCGGCGTTTTGCTGCACCATGCTACCGGCGTTTTGCTGCACCATGCTACCGGCGTTTTGCTGCACCATGCTACCGGCGTTTTGCTGCACCATGCTACCGGCGTTTTGCTGCACCATGCTACCGGCGTTTTGCTTCACCATGCTACCGGCGTTTTGCTGCACCATGCTACCGGCGTTTTGCTGCACCATGCTACCGGCGTTTTGCTGCACCATGCTACCGGCGTTTTGCTTCACCATGCTACCGGCGTTTAGCTGTGTTGTAACCACAAGTAAAGAATCTTTTTTTAAAAAATCCTAGATCCTGGCGGTGATCCAGATATCCCTAATATCAAATCACTTTTTATTTTTTCCATTTCTGAGAATTCTTGAAAATTTCCTGACACTTTTTTAAGTTGTGTAGCTAACAGACAGGCAGCCAGAGAGACATATAGGACCTCCTCCTTGGTAGAGGTACAAAACTAAAGAAAAGGAAGGCGGGACATTTTTTAGAATTCCGGACTGTCCTGGCAGTCCAAACACCCTGAGAACTCTGCCCAGTCCATCAAAGCTTCTACAAATGCCATCATGGCTCTGGGATGAATGCGATATTTTCTGATAAACAGCAGTTTTCCTCACATCTATGACTGAAAAGTGTGTGTGAGGGAACAGACAGATGGCCAATTGTTGTCCAGGAACGTTGGAAAGCAACAGGGACACATTGAGACGGAGCATCGGGAAGCGAACTTGGCTCTGATGCAACTACATTGAATCGTTCTAATGAAGTTAAGCTCTAATTTTCCAAAGCTGAGTCACAGAGAGAGAAACCGGCTTTTCTCTCCTCTCATTCTGACCTTTAAGAACCAGATCTGATAAACGGAAAGCCTAAATGTTCTACGAACCAGAAAAATCAGGAGAATCCTGGTGATGAGAAACATATGAAGATCAAGACAAAACACATCAGTTCCTTCAGAAGGATCAAACCGGCTCCTCAACATCCTGCTACAGCTTCCGGGGAACAGGAAAGAGGGAAGGAGTTCTGAGAGGTTTAAGGTGAAGTGGAAATCAGAAGTGATGTCACAGATGCAGTTTGGTCATCTCTGGAAAGCAGTGGTAACAATAGGAATGATCAGAGTGGCCTGCAACTGTTAAGATAATAATAATTATCTCAATGTGGTCCAGCAAGATGAGCTAATGGAGTAAAACAGAATGAAAATAGAAACAACCGTCCAGTTTTAAGGCTAAATTTACCCATAAAAACACAACCCATGAAAACATAGGAAGACAAGTCCATTTTTTTTTTTATTTGAAGTCTTTGTTTGTGTCTTTAACAAAATGTTAAATAAAAAAGTACCACAAATATTTACCATTTATTACAATGTGATAAGTCAGAATGTTTATAGTGAAATCTTCTGCTTTCTGGTGTCTGTTAAGGGGCAGAAGAACCAGCTCCCACCGTGGGTTCGGGAGGCAGACTCCTTCCACACCTTTAAGATGGAGCTGAAAACCTTCCTTTTCCATGATTCTTATAGTTAGGATATGAGCATCTCCTGAGTTGGAGTCTGCATGTACGGGACCCAACTGTCCAGGTTCTGCTCATTGCTCTTATAGTTATGGGTAGTCTAGCCATCCATTACTTATGTAGCAATGTGGATGTTACCTGATGCACTGAGAAGTACCTCGCTCTATTTCTCTAATATATTAATGTATAAATATATGCCAATATTGCCGTCTCTAACTTATTTCTCATTTTTCCGCAGGTCTTCCTGAATAAGTGCAGTTGTACATGTTGATCTGTCTTTCCTGTCCTCTCCACCCCAACCAGTCGAGGCAGATGGCTGCCCTCCTTGAGCCGGATTCTGCCGGAGGTTTTCTTCCTGTTAAAGGGGAGTTTTTTCCTTCCCACTGTCGCCGTGTGCAGCTCAGGATGGAGGATTGGATCCAAGTCATGACTCAATGCTATCAGTTGGTTTCTATTATAGGATATGTATGAATTGGCTTGAAATGATGTGGATGTAAACCTGTGACAACGTTGGTGTCGCGATACAAAGAAAGCTAAATAAAAGACAATCAGAATGTGTTCCGCAGGAGTTCCAGCAAAGTTTGTATCATAAAATGATGCCAAATGTCTCAGAAACTGGATGTCATTCTTCTTATGGGTTAAAAGGATTAATAGCCCAGTGAGCAGGACCAGCGGAAAGTTTTCCGTTGCTTTTCTAATGGTTCCGGCTTGTCAAAAAAAACATTCCAGCATGAAAAAAGACGGACATTTTGCTTTAGTGACCTTGAGGTAAATGGAGAGGAGGAGGGCTGGTAAGAGTAAGAAAGGAGGTTCAACTGGAACTCCACGGGGAGCAGATGACCTCCTTTCAGTGCTTATCAGAGGAATTTTATCTCTTACACTAAACAGAGCAAAACAGAGCGCAGAGACCAGGACAGAACCAGTCCAGGTCTTCTGCAGACCTGCAGCAAGGACATTTCAGGATTCTTCTGGAGGAATATCACTCAGAGTTCCTCTCTGACAAACATTCCACGTCAAGGACACTAAAAGGAAAAGATCAGCGAAGAAGGCCAGAAAGAACGAATCCTAAACATGACTGGTTTTCCAAAAGATGAAGCTCTTTTCCTGAAAAGGACCCTGGCTTCCCCAACATGACAAACATTAATGGACAGCTGAGTCCTACAGCACTTCCTCCATCTCTTTCCTGAAAGTGCATTTCTGCAACGATGGAGGAAAGAAAAATGGCCTCCCTGTGATTTGAAAAGCTATTGAAAATGTTGTAGAAGGAAGGAAATAAACCATGAAGTTAGTTGTAACGATGTCCTGAGCTTTAGAAGCCGTCGTGTTACATTCATGGCGTCTTCTTAAAGCTGGGGAAGGTAAGGTTGGGGAGCTAGCGAGATGATAAAGTGGCGCCCTGTCTTGGCCCCTCCCCTTGTCTTGGCTCCTCCCCTTCTGATTTTGCTCCTTGCGTGGTCTAAGGCTGTTTTCTTACCTCCACATAGCAGGTTATGTTTTCACCGCCGTTTATCTGTTTGTGTTCAAGATAACTCAAAAAGTTATGGACGGAATTTAATTAAGTTTTCAGGAGTTGTTGGAAACGTGAAAAGGAAGAAGTAAATTAATTTTGGTGGTGATCCGGATCACCGTTTGGATCCAGGAAGTTTTAAAAGGCGTGGCGGGGATTTGCGCTCTCAGAGTGCTTTTCTAGTTTTGCCACCAACGATTTTCTCTTTCTCGGCTGTTTAGCAGGAGGAGGCAAATAAACCGAGCCGGGTCGGGAAATCCTTCCTGCATTTTCTCAGCCATGTTTGCCTTCCGAGTTTCTTCTTCACTACTTTGTATTTTCATCATAACTCGCTGTTTATATGCAGGGTGTGGCTATCGGTATGCGCTCCTGGAGGGGGAGGAGGGGAGCCGGGAGAAGAAGCTTATGAAATCTAAGAAATGAACAACTCCATTTGGGTGGGAACGTTTGGATTGGTCAGAGTTTTTACAGATTTACAGTAAACTGAGGGGTCTAACTATATTTCTTATTGTTCATGATTACACAATGTATAGACTACTATCAGGACGAGGAACCAGTTCACCCAGAGGAACATGTCTCTGACCAATCTGACCAACTATAGCTTCAACTCATTGGTTACTAAAGATGTCTTGACTTCTTTTGAGGTTTCTGTATATGGAAAGCCAATTTGACTGGCTGCACGTCAAAATACCTCCATCTGGCAATGGTCCCTTTGGTTAAATACAGGAAAGAAGAGATCCACAATGTTTCTTTGGCTCAGCTAATTCAGTGCCGGTTTGCTGCGAAGCCCTGGAACATGTTCTCCACCTCCTTTGACGAGTAGCAGAGTTAAACTAGGAGTGGAAATGCTCCTTGAACAGTTGAATCTTCAGCTTGCTCCTAAAAGCAGATCGGACAGAGTTCGGCAGGTCGTTCCACCACCGTGGAATGGGAGGGGAAGAGTCTGGCTAGTGATTTAGTCCCATGTAGTGGTGGTAACGCTAGCCATCTTTCACTGGTGAAACATAACTGTGGAGAGGGAGTGTAGCTCTGGATGAGCTCTGGATGTAACACCCCAAAGACGCCCTGCAGTCGGCTAAATTTGCCCCCCCCCCCCCCCCCCCCCCGCATTCTGCAGTCCCAACAGACGTACAGGGCTCTCTGCAACAACAATGCCTGACAGCCAATGAGTTAAACTACAGAGCTGCTTTTTCCTGCATCCCGAAGATGGCGAGTCCTCGTAAAGTTTCACTCTTTCACCAGCAAACGCCCAACCAGCTCTTAAAACCCTGAAACCACAAGTGTGTGCACAGAAGCCCAAACACAGGCGGACCTGTTTGATCTGAAGGCGTCCCTGTAAGCCCAAAATAAGTTTCCATTTGAGTCTAATGAGACAAACTGTTGGGAATGCCAATGCTGACAGTGTGGGAAAAGTCATGGAGGTTTATTTGGTGATTAAAGCAGCAGGGAAACAGACAGAGGCTGCTGCAGCTCTGCAGAGCAGTAAAATCTATAAAAGGATGGGTGGGGGTTCGCCTCTGGAGACGGGATCTGCAGAGAACTGGTTGTTCCCAAACTCTGAAAGAAGCAGGACGGATCACAGAGAAGGGTGGAGTGTCAAGGAGGCGAGGAGAAAGGAGAGGAAGAGGGTGAGGAGCAGAGGGAGGAAGGAACTTTATCAGAGAAAGACGTCTGTGAAGTGGGAAAACCTCTTTTCCCATCAGTCTTCATCTCTGTTATTTATTCTGATTTCTCTCCTTCAGCCTCCACCGACACATTCCATTTCTCCTCCAAAGCTTTAATCCACTTTCCCTCTTCACCTCCGTCCGCTCCTTCCTCCTCCTCCTCCTCCTCCTCCTCATTCCACCCTGCTATCACAGCTTTCAGAACTAATGTGACCCCCCCCACACCCTGCAGACCAGATGGTTTTTCTTCAGACGTTAACCCTCTCCTGACTCTCAGTTTCTGTCAGACACGATCTAACTTCCTTCTCATGTCTAAATCTGAGCGAACTGCAGCGATTGACACCGAAACTCTGCTGTTGGAGGAGCAAACCATCATCTGCCATGATCCTTCAAGTTCCGACATCCACGCCACCTCTCCCGATTCAGATCCGGCAGCTGGCAGAAACAGCTGATTGGGTCTGTTGAATAACGCCATCAAAGCAGCCAAGTTTATGGAAAACCAGCTTGATCCTTCTGTCCCTGATCCACCAGGGCAGGATTGTTCAGGCAAAGTAGGTCATTCCCGCAGCCAGACATGCAAACGGACCTCAGGTGGTCCTCCATCCTTCGCCAGACACCTCAGCATTTACAGCGTGTTCTGCTGCCGGCGGAGGACGCCTCAGAAAGGCCGGGAAGCACAGAGAGTGCACCAACAGGTCATGCTTGATCAAAGCGCATCCAGCCTCAAGTAAGACGACCATCAAGAGAGGAAACGAGACCTGGTTGGGCCGGACCAGCACCCAGACACCCCAACCAACAATGCAGGCCTCAACAGAACCAGCCTGGTTTCACTATCATGAAACAACTGGCAGACTTCCTGCCATGGCCATGTTGCCACGCTGCAGTGCATCATGGGAGGTCAGATCTAACCAGATTCCTCAGGATCTGTGTTGGCTTGTTTCACTGGTGAATCACGGACATGGATCAGTTTATAAGGTCAGAGAGAAACTACTGGACTTCCTGCAGCAAACAAAACATGCAGCCAGAGAGGTCAAGACTGGTCCAGAGGGGTCCGGACTGGACCTGAGAGGTCCGCACTGGTCCAGAGAGGTCTATGGAGGTCCGAACTGGTCCACAGAGGTTTATGGAGGTCTGGACTGGTACAGAGTAGTCCACAGAGGTCCAGACTGGTCCAGAGAGGTCCATGGAGGTCTGGACTGGTACAGAGGGGTCTATGGAGGTACAGAGAGGTCTGGACTGAGTAGGTAGTGATACTACTATGGGTAGGTAGTGATGCTACTATGGGTAGGTAGTGATGCTACTATGAGTAGGTAGTGATGCTACTATGGGTAGGTAGTGATGCTACTATGGGTAGGTAGTGATGCTACTATGAGTAGGTAGTGATGCTACTATGGGTAGGTAGTGATGCTACTATGGGTAGGCGGTAATGCTACTATGAGTAGGTAGTGATGCTACTATGGGTAGGTAGTGATGCTACTATGAGTAGGTAGTGATGCTACTATGAGTAGGTAGTGATGCTACTATGGGTAGGTAGTGATGCTACTATGGGTAGGTAGTGATGCTACTATGGGTAGGTAGTGATGCTACTATGGGTAGGTAGTGATGCTACTATGGGTAGGTAGTGATGCTACTATGAGTAGGTAGTGATGCTACTATGAGTAGGCAGTGATGCTACTATGGGTAGGCAGTGATGCTACTGTGGGTAGGCAGTGATACTACTATGGGTAGGCGGTAATGCTACTATGAGTAGGTAGTGATGCTACTATGAGTAGGTAGTGATGCTACTATGAGTAGGTAGTGATGCTACTATGAGTAGGTAGTGATGCTACTATGAGTAGGTAGTGATGCTACTATGGGTAGGTAGTGATGCTACTATGAGTAGGTAGTGATGCTACTATGAGTAGGTAGTGATGCTACTATGGGTAGGCAGTGATGCTACTGTGGGTAGGCAGTGATGCTACTGTGGGTAGGTAGTGATACTACTATGGGTAGGCGGTAATGCTACTATGAGTAGGTAGTGATGCTACTATGAGTAGGTAGTGATGCTACTGTGGGTAGGCAGTGATGCTACTGTGGGTAGGCAGTGATGCTACTGTGGGTAGGCAGTGATGCTACTGTGGGTAGGCAGTGATGCTACTGTGGGTAGGTAGTGATGCTACTATGAGTAGGTAGTGATGCTACTATGGGTAGGCAGTGATGCTACTATGAGTAGGCAGTGATGCTACTATGAGTAGGTAGTGATGCTACTATGGGTAGGTAGTGATGCTACTATGGGTAGGTAGTGATGCTACTATGAGTAGGTAGTGATGCTACTATGAGTAGGTAGTGATGCTACTATGAGTAGGTAGTGATGCTACTATGAGTAGGTAGTGATGCTACTATGAGTAGGTAGTGATGCTACTATGAGTAGGTAGTGATACTACTATGGGTAGGCGGTAATGCTACTATGGGTAGGTAGTGATGCTACTATGGGTAGGCAGTGATGCTACTATGAGTAGGTAGTGATGCTACTATGAGTAGGTAGTGATGCTACTATGGGTAGGTAGTGATGCTACTATGAGTAGGTAGTGATGCTACTATGAGTAGGTAGTGATGCTACTATGAGTAGGTAGTGATGCTACTATGGGTAGGTAGTGATGCTACTATGAGTAGGTAGTGATGCTACTATGAGTAGGTAGTGATGCTACTATGAGTAGGTAGTGATGCTACTATGGGTAGGCAGTGATACTACTATGGGTAGGCGGTAATGCTACTATGAGTAGGTAGTGATGCTACTGTGGGTAGGCAGTGATGCTACTGTGGGTAGGCAGTGATGCTACTGTGGGTAGGCAGTGATGCTACTGTGGGTAGGCAGTGATGCTACTGTGGGTAGGCAGTGATGCTACTGTGGGTAGGCAGTGATGCTACTGTGGGTAGGTAGTGATGCTACTATGGGTAGGCGGTAATGCTACTATGGGTAGGTAGTGATGCTACTATGAGTAGGTAGTGATGCTACTATGAGTAGGTAGTGATGCTACTATGGGTAGGTAGTGATGCTACTATGGGTAGGTAGTGATGCTACTGTGGGTAGGTAGTGATGCTACTATGGGTAGGCGGTAATGCTACTATGGGTAGGCAGTGATGCTACTATGAGTAGGTAGTGATGCTACTATGGGTAGATGGTGATACTACTATGGGTAGGCAGTGATACTACTATGGGTAGGCAGTGACACTACTATGGGTAGATGGTGATACTACTATGGGTAGGCAGTGATACTACTATGGGTAGATGGTGATGCTACTATGGGTAGGCAGTGATACTACTATGGGTAGATGGTGATGCTACTATGGGTAGGTAGTGATACTACTATGGGTAGGCAGTGATGCTACTATGGGTAGATGGTGATACTACTATGGGTAGGCAGTGATACTACTATGGGTAGGCAGTGACACTACTATGGGTAGATGGTGATACTACTGTGGGTAGGCAGCGATACTACTATGGGTAGATGGTGATGCTACTATGGGTAGGCAGCGATACTACTATGGGTAGATGGTGATGCTACTATGGGTAGGCAGTGATACTACTATGGGTAAATGGTGATGCTACTATGGGTAGGTAGTGATGCTACTATGGGTAGGCAGTGATACTACTATGGGTAGATGGTGATACTACTATGGGTAGTATGGGTCAGGAGTATGTGGAACTACTATGATTGGCCTGCTGGACACTGAAGAAACTGGGGCTGAAAAAGATCAGCTTATTGAAGCAGAAGGCCAATGTTAGGCCAGCTTCGAGTAACGCTGGAAAACCAGTACAACCAGTAAACCAGTTTCCTTCAGCATGTTTTTACCTAATGTTTGGAAAAATAAAAACATTAAAGTTCACCAAGCTACTTGACTGATCCTAAAATGTCCCAGCCAGGACTTCAGCACTCCATCTCCAATAGAGCCAGTGAAGGGTCATTTCCTGGGACTGGGTGGATTGGGACTATTGGTGGATCTCATTCCAACCAATGAATACCTGCAACACACAATGTCAGACTGTGATTAAGGTTAAACTGCAGAAGGAGGATGATGGACCTGGTTCAAACTTCCATACATACCCCTCTCTGTTCCTGGGAGATTGAATTGGATCCAGAGGCTTTCGGTTTTACAAATTAAGTCTGAAAAAGAACTAGACCTAAATCCCAGCACAGCATCGGTTTAACGTAGAAGAAAAAATCTATGAAATCAGCGTTGTGATTCCCTAGGTGGAAATAAAAAGTGGAGAAAAGAATATTTATCATCCCAGATCATGGAAGTTTTTTGTCTTGTTTACGTTTTTCAGGTTGTGAGAATGAGTTATAGGTTGGGAATAAAAGCATAGCCAATGACAATTCCTGAAGGAAGACGATCAATGATCCTGTTTGATAAGGAACAGAGATGAAGAACTTCAATAGATCTGATGAACAGATCCCAGTTCCTTAGAAACATCCAGTTGCTCAAGGACACCCAGTCCCTCCCCGATCCAATGTCAACACCATCGTTTTCCAGGATGCCGAGTGTGTCAGCGGGCGGGTAAGAATACACGGCTGTAAAGCCTTTTAATACCCCACAAACCCCCCAAGCGCGTGCACGCGCGCGCGCACACACACACACACACACACACACACGCACACGCACACGTGCACACACAGAGATGAATGAAGTCATGGGATCATGTTGCAGATGAGGGGTGGACGGGGTGATGTATGCCACCACTGCAAAATGAAAACTCATCAGTCCTACAAAAACAGAAACACGGAAGATCTTAAGTTCAGCTTGTTGTGGACGGACTGGTTCTGATGTCCAACATGCAGCCTGGGACCATCAGAGTCTGAAGGTCTGCATCGCCCCAGTTCCACTTCCTGACTGGTTCTGATGTCCAACATGCAGCCTGGGACCATCAGAGTCTGAAGGTCTGCATCGCCCCAGTTCCACTTCCTGACTGGTTCTGATGTCCAACATGCAGCCTGGGACCATCAGAGTCTGAAGGTCTGCATCGCCCCAGTTCCACTTCCTGTTGGCGTCCGCCCTTCCCCCCATTATAGTTAGGCCTTGGGGTGTCCCCATTTGACCCAGATCTTTTCCATGTTGTTGGTTTTCTGATAGCCAGCATGCGAGGATAAGGAACCACATGTCCTGGTCCTGATCTAGACTAGAAACACCTAGCAGACAGTGGTGGAGTGGCAACCAGAGGGTTAGATTATCAGGTAAGTCATTTAGAAAAAGGCAACACAGAAACCTAACTAGACCGAGTGCTTTTGAAAGTTAACGCAGAGCGTTTGTAGTTCCCAGAGGACGAGAACCGTCCCAGGTGCTCATCCACCCACTAACGTTTCAAATAAAATCACAAGGTCTTGTTGGTGTCTGACTTTTAAAACTGAATTTACACAAAGTATTTTTTCTATTAAGTTTATTGGGACAGGAAGTCGGATTCGGGCTACAAGCATCAGGGTTTTCTGTGGTTCTATGGTTGGTTTCCGAACGTTTTGAATAGAAGTGACATGGAAGTATTGTGTAAAGGGTGGCGATACCGAACCAAAACGTAACCTTCAACCTGACTTGGTCTCACATAGTTGTCTCTTCCAGAACATTCTGCTGCCTCATCAGACGTCTGAAAAACTAATTATGCAGCAGCTCAAGCTGCAAAGTGTCAGACTGTGACCAAGCAGCTAAGAGCGATCAGAAGGAAGCATTTTCCCTTCATCAGCAGCTTCCAGCAGGAGCACATATTTACTGGGAAACAAGCAGAAAATCCTCCAGAAATACTGGAGTTCAGGGACATCCTGTTCACGTGCTTTATCCAGAAAACATCAGGGGTGGTGCTGCTGCATTTTTGTGTGGTGGAAATTTACATGAACATTTCTGAACTACGCAGCTTCCAGCATCAGCCCACCATCTTTTAGGAACTCCAGTAAAAATCCAGAATAATCTGTGATGAAATGGAGTGTCACCCCGCTGAGACACTTTTTTTTTTTCTTCCTGCACCTTTAAACACATCACACAATCTTCTTATTCACCAGTCAGACCAGTTAAACTTCACCTGACCCTGCTATGTAAACAACCCACCCAAACGCAAAACAAACATCTCCCCTAAATTAAATTCACCCCCAAAACAATCATACCATCCCAGCAGTCCTCACTGGTTCTGAGGGGAACATTCCTGAAGTCTCAGCTGATAACACTAGCCTCTCCAGAGCAAACACATCTCCAGAGCAAACACTAGCCTCTCCAGAGCTAACACTAGCCTCTCCAGAGCTAACACTAGCCTCTCCAGAGCAAACACTAGCCTCTCCAGAGCAAACACATCTCCAGAGCAAACACATCTCCAGAGCAAACACATCTCCAGAGCAAACACTAGCCTCTCCAGAGCTAACACGTCTCCAGAGCTAACACGTCTCCAGAGCTAACACGTCTCCAGAGCTAACACTAGCCTCTCCAGAGCTAACACGTCTCCAGAGCAAACACTAGCCTCTCCAGAGCAAACACATCTCCAGAGCAAACACATCTCCAGAGCAAACACATCTCCAGAGCAAACACATCTCCAGAGCAAACACATCTCCAGAGCAAACACATCTCCAGAGCTAACACTAGCCTCTCCAGAGCTAACACGTCTCCAGAGCTAACACGTCTCCAGAGCTAACACTAGCCTCTCCAGAGCTAACACGTCTCCAGAGCAAACACTAGCCTCTCCAGAGCAAACACATCTCCAGAGCAAACACATCTCCAGAGCAAACACATCTCCAGAGCAAACACATCTCCAGAGCTAACACTAGCCTCTCCAGAGCTAACACTAGCCTCTCCAGAGCTAACACGTCTCCAGAGCTAACACGTCTCCAGAGCTAACACGTCTCCAGAGCTAACACATCTCCAGAGCTAACACATCTCCAGAGCTAACACATCTCCAGAGCTAACACATCTCCAGAGAAAACACATCTCCAGGGCAAACACTAGCCTCTCCAGAGCAAACACTAGCCTCTCCAGAGCAAACACTAGCCTCTCCAGAGCTAACACGTCTTCAGAGCAAACACTAGCCTCTCCAGAGCTAACACTAGCCTCTACAGAGCAAACACTAGCCTCTACAGAGCAAACACTAGCCTCTACAGAGCAAACACTAGCCTCTCCAGAGCTAACACTAGCCTCTCCAGAGCTAACACTAGCCTCTCCAGAGCAAACACTAGCCCCTCCAGAGGTAACACGTCTCCAGAGCAAACACTAGCCTCTCCAGAGCAAACACTAGCCTCTCCAGAGCAAACACTAGCCTCTCCAGAGCAAACACTAGCCTCTCCAGAGCAAACACTAGCCTCTCCAGAGCAAACACTAGCCCCTCCAGAGGTAACACGTCTCCAGAGCAAACACTAGCCTCTCCAGAGCTAACACGTCTCCAGAGCAAACACTAGCCTCTCCAGAGCAAACACTAGCCTCTCCAGAGCAAACACTAGCCTCTCCAGAGCAAACACTAGCCTCTCCAGAGCAAACACTAGCCTCTCCAGAGCTAACACGTCTCCAGAGCAAACACTAGCCTCTACAGAGCTAACACTAGCCTCTCCAGAGCAAACACTAGCCTCTACAGAGCTAACACTAGCCTCTCCAGAGCAAACACTAGCCTCTCCAGAGCTAACACGTCTCCAGAGCAAACACTAGCCTCTCCAGAGCTAACACGTCTTCAGAGCAAACACTAGCCTCTCCAGAGCTAACACTAGCCTCTACAGAGCAAACACTAGCCTCTCCAGAGCTAACACGTCTCCAGAGCAAACACTAGCCTCTCCAGAGCTAACACTAGCCTCTCCAGAGCAAACACTAGCCCCTCCAGAGGTAACACGTCTCCAGAGCAAACACTAGCCTCTCCAGAGCTAACACGTCTCCAGAGCAAACACTAGCCTCTCCAGAGCAAACACTAGCCTCTCCAGAGCAAACACTAGCCTCTCCAGAGCTAACACTAGCCTCTCCAGAGCTAACACTAGCCTCTCCAGAGCTAACACTAGCCTCTCCAGAGCATAGACTGTATATAGAAAGATGGGCGGAGCCTCTGTGACATCACTCGTAGGTTTCTGAAGAGCTGAATTGAAGCTCGGTGGGCGGTTCCTACCATCGCCATCTTGGCAGGGGCATGCATGTCGTCTCACCCGGAAAATACAAATATGGGCAAAGAGGTGGAGCTGAGATGGGGGCTGTGAGCGTCATGGTGGATGAGTGACATCAAACGAACTCCGAGCTTTCTGTAGCTAAGAGCTAACAGAGCTAACCCGGAGATAACAGGAGCGAACCAGCTAACGGAGGTAAGTGGGCTAAAGCTAAGTCACGTTGTTAACCGGCTAAAAACCGAGGTTGTTCTACGTTCTTCTGACTTGAAGCGGGAGATCGGGTACCTGTCAATCAAAAGGACACGCCCATAAATATGCCGAATTTCAAGATTAAATGACTTTTAAACAGGTGAGTTAGAAAAATTCACTCCCCCCACAGTTGTCATGAAGGTAAACCTGATCTATTAAACCTAAAATGGATTTTTAAACCAGGCTGTAAACATGTTTATTTCTGCTGTGAAGTTGGTCTTTTTAACATTGCAGTCTACGGGGATTTGCTCTGTTTTGCAGCCCCTAGTGGATGAAGGGGGAACTGCAGTTTTATGCACTTCTACATAGGCTTCACTTTTAACTACCGGAGGCTCCATCCATCTTTCATATACAGTCTATGCTCCAGAGCTAATACTACCCTCTCGAGTGCCAACACTAGCCTCTCCATTCCATTCTAGATTGGACGATCTGATGGTAGCAAATTGTAGTAGCTCTGACTTGCTATCTTGATTTTTCATTTCAATTCATTTACAAAGTTAATACTAGCCTCTTCAGCGCTAACACTAACCTTATCATGCTAATGCTAGCTTTCTGTATCAAACATGAATACTTTCATTTGATTCTTTGGATTCTCCATTCCTGTGGAAGTTGATACTTTGCGGATGGAAAGGCAAAGAAAGATGATGTGATCCAACAGGACTATGATCCTGGATCTAACCAGCCAGGCGTTTGTTCAGACTATACATTTTAAATGTTCAAATCTCCTGTAAATGTCCAAATGTTAAAAATTGTCAAAAAGAAAATTATTTAAAAAGTGGAAATTAAATACTTATTCCATGGACAGATCCTGAGAACATTAGTCCTCCACAATCCTTGACAATGTTGGTTTTTGAATATTTAGCTTTATTTAAAATGTATTCTGGCTGCATTTGCTCGGTATTAGAATGGCGAGGCCCAGATCCTGATATTCCAGACGCTGCAGCAGAGCCGATGACTTACAGCTCAGATCTCCCTCTGCATCGTCACTGCTGCCGCCTCCGCCACTCGGAGGGATCAGTGAGGACTGACTCTGAGCCAAAATGCACCGCTTTCCATCCCAATATGCTGATGGAAACACCACACATCTTCAGACAAAAACACTGAGTCCACATTATCCAGTAAATTAACAGATTTAAAGATGCTGAACGCTGCGTTTCCTTCAAGTTCAGATTTTGAACTCCGGAAAATGAGCATCTCTCCTGAGACTGAAAAGAAAAACCTGCCTGGTGGTCCAACAAGGAAAACGATGAGCATCCAGGATGAAGAGATGTAAATATCTACACCGCTAGACACCGGTCATGCTTTTCCATCCAGAGGAAGTGACTGTTGACTGGGAGGGAAAACTCACAACATGATTATAGAGAAAACTGGGGTTTCTTTTTTCCGACCTCATCCATCTGCAGGAAAAGATTTAACACCTAACAGAAAACAAGGATGGATGTTGACAGGAAAACAGCTGGACACACCTTTCCAAGCTCCGGTCAGCAAGCGGCCGATTGTTTCCCAACTTCCAGGAGGAGTCGGGATGGAGGGAGCAGAGAGGAGGTGAAGGAGGAGAAGGAAAGATGGCGAAGGTGTGGACAAAGGAAAGAAGAAAACGGAGAAAAAGGAGCAGATTAAGAAGCATGAAAGGAAAACTGAGGAGAAGGAGGAGCAAAAGCAGCCGACCGGTCTGGATCTGGTTACATAAGTCCTGCTTAAAGCCGAGTCAGCTAAAAAACTGCTCAAAGCAGTCACGGCAATCAGGTCCAACAGACACCACCAGGATCCCAGGCTGAACCCAAGACCTGCAGGAGCCCAGGCTGAACCCAAGACCTGCAGAATCCCAGGCTGAACCCAAGACCTGCAGGATCCCAGGCTGAACCCAAGACCTGCAGGATCCCAGGCTGAACCCAAGACCTGCAGGATCCCAGGCTGAACCCAAGACCTGCAGGAGCCCAGGCTGAACCCAAGACCTGCAGAATCCCAGGCTGAACCCAAGACCTGCAGGATCCCAGGCTGAACCCAAGACCTGCAGGATCCCAGGCTGAACCCAAGACCTGCAGGATCCCAGGCTGAACCCAAGACCTGCAGGATCCCAGGCTGAACCCAAGACCTGCAGAATCCCAGGCTGAACCCAAGACCTGCAGGATCCCAGGCTGAACCCAAGACCTGCAGGATCCCAGGCTGAACCCATGACCTGCAGGATCCCAGGCTGAACCCAAGACCTGCAGGATCCCAGGCTGAACCCAAGACCTGCAGGATCCCAGGCTGAACCCAAGACCTGCAGGATCCCAGGCTGAACCCATGACCTGCAGGATCCCAGGCTGAACCCAAGACCTGCAGGATCCCAGGTTGAACCCAAGACCTGCAGGATCCCAGGCTGAACCCAAGACCTGCAGGATCCCAGGCTGAACCCAAGACCTGCAGGATCCCAGGCTGAACCCAAGACCTGCAGAATCCCAGGCTGAACCCAAGACCTGCAGGATCCCAGGCTGAACCCAAGACCTGCAGGATCCCAGGCTGAACCCAAGACCTGCAGGATCCCAGGCTGAACCCATGACCTGCAGGATCCCAGGCTGAACCCAAGACCCGCAGGATCCCAGGCTGAACCCAAGACCCGCAGGATCCCAGGCTGAACCCAT